>NC_141885.1:4745000-5105000 GCF_030686135.1 Camelina sativa | reverse complement strand
CCGAAAAACATGAGCGCCCCCGCAATCTTTCTAAAGAAACAAGCGAGAAACTTGACTTTGAGAAATACCTTATTATATATAATTAGTAAAGGTGTGTTAGCCTATCTATAGTAAGGGGCCTTTTCTTGATCGTTAGCGCTTTACTAATAACAAGGACTTTTCTCGCTTGTTTAGTATTGCTTTGGCTTCGCTGTCCGTATCTTGTTGGCGCGGAAGCTACCACAACTAAAAGAAAATGAATGAAGGAAGAAGGCATTAGAAAGACTACCGAGGCATTCCGGGCCGACTACAATACAAGTCATAAGCGATAGCGAAGCCAAGCCTGTCCGAACTTCCCAAGCTCTATGTTGTTGGGGAACTCTGCAAGGATCTTGCCACCTTCTTGTTTTACAATATTTGAGTCTTTGGAGTACTTGAGGATTATATTCCGCGCCGAGGATTTGTGCTTGTGGGCTAGGGTGAATATTGCAGACCAGCGAATCTGGTGGTCGACAATCGTTCGGACTTGGTAAAGGTTGTCGAGGCGCCTGTAGTAGGACAGAGGACTTATCGCGATGCCCGCGGACCAATTTATGATGTTGCTGATGTTCGTCAAGCAGGCCACATGGATTGGACAGGGTCTTCTTTGGCTAATGATACCTCGATCCCGAAGCCTTCGGAGTATCTTTTTTATAGGTGCCTCTATCTTTATGGGGAATTCGTTGCTGATAGATCCCGCCCAGTGTCCTCCTCCCTCCACCGCCGCCTTCCGACCCGGGGGAGTATACAATGACAACTTACGGGCATGAGTGCCCGATCGTGAGACTACCTGTTGAACGTCCGATGACGCGTTGCTCCGACCTGAGCTATGCAAGAACGAGATCCCCCTTGATCCTTGCCGGATGTGCTTGAAGGTCCCCCATAATACGCTAACTTGGGGACTTCTGACTCCAGCTGTTCCAAGAGTCTCCGCTAGTTGAACCCCGTCCTGTAGACTCCCTGTTTTGCTCATCCCCTTTGTCAGCTGTTTGATCGGGATACTATCACCTAGGTTCCTAAACTTTGAATGGATCGCGGAGCGTAGGTAACAAGAAGTTATATGGATACGGTGCTTTACCCGTAGACGCTTTTTCAGCTCTCGCAAAAATTGTATGGGAGTCGTCCTCGGAGGGACTTCCCGAATGATCGTACCAAGGAATTCTACCGTACTCCGTGCAGCTATTGTTGTTGATCCTGCGGAGCCTACCCAAAGGTTCAGGCCGGATTGTAGGAAATGGGCGATACGTTTTTGTATTTCTATGAGAAGCTCTACGGCACCCACGGTTCCCAATAGTAAGTCGTCGGCATATCGCGCGTAACAAATCCTTATTAAGTAATGGGTTTTTAAGGGGGCCAGCTTACGGGCCAGGCCTCTCTCTGACCTGATAACTAGTATCGCCTCCCCGCCCAGCTCTATCAGCAGGCCCTTTCTTTTGCAATACTTAAGAAGGTCTCTCATGGCCCAATTATTATTACAGCGTTCTCCACCATAGAATTCGGCCTTCGGGGTCAACCCGACGACTTCTATGAGGAAGGCGGTGCAAAGAAGGCTCGAGGGCTTGTTAAGGAAGACGGCAAGGGCCGACGAAGGGGGGAAAATGAAAGGCCTTTTCTGGTCCCCCCTGAGCTGGAGGGTGCTTGTGGGGGGGGGGGGTGTGCCATGACGAAACAAGGGAATGAAAGGCCACTTTGTGTTGCATGCTCTTAATGCTCCCCACAATGATGGCTCTGTTGTCTTGGGGAGTGTTGAAGCTTGCTTCTTCTCCAGGGTTTTCTTGGTCATCAATACGATGACCTGTCCTTAATAAAACCGATCTGACTTTCTGAACAGTCAGAATTTCGTACTTTTGTCGGATCCTCCCTATCTCCTGATCGAGCTTGTGTAGGTAGATGTTTCCTGGTAGGGCCGATAGTAGTACATTGTGTGGGACGGAGTAAGGGCCCCTCTCAACTCCTACGAGTCGTCTGGCGGAAAATACTTTCTGAATGGAGTAAAAGAACTTGGGATCGTCGATCTCTTCCTTCAAAATTTGGATGAGTCGATGTCGGTCGATGGTGTGAAAACACTTCCTGATGTCGAATTCTAAAAACCAGCGAGAGATTCCCCACTCTTTTTTTATCCGCCTTAGGACCGAGTGGCAGCCTTGACCCGAGCGGAAATGCGATGTGTTATGGAAACTCAGGATCGTAAATGGATTCGAGTACCATTCTGATCGCCTCTTTCATGATCTTTTCTATAGGTAGAACTACTGTGAGCGGTCTAAACTTCAACCCTTCTTTCTTTCTTCATATTGTAAAGGGGGGAAAAGCTCGTTTTTTGCTCGCCTTTTTTATAATCAAAGGCCCTCCTGCCGTCGTTTCAGTGACTCATAGGGCTTCCCTTGTTCAGTCTCTTTGGTTCTTGAAAATGGTTGCCACCTCTCCTCTTCTTTCATTCGATGGGGTTCCTCTCCTTTTAGTCGAGTAATCAATACTTCTCCCAGGACCGGAATAAGTATCCCTGCCCGATGGGTCTACATCCATCCCTGAATGTTGTCGGTTACTGTTCACTTCCCCGCCATTCTTGTAACCAGTCACCTGTAATCCGCGTGGGTGTGTCCGCACCCCCCTGAGTGGACGAGAAAGAAAGGATTTCTCGGAGCAACCCCCCAGGTTCTAGACCCAGGAGTCAACTTTCCCGTATGAGCATTCGGTACATGTATCAGTCCGTGGGAAAAGGTGAAAGGGTCACCACTACTGAGGATCTCCCCCCCCCCTAATCTTAGATAGGTCGTCTGAGGGTTCGCCGCGGTTCATTGCTGTGCTTACACACAAGGCTACCCTTCTCCTAAAGCTACGCGGGACCACCTACCACTAGTCTTCGGCCGGAGGGGTTTATTGCACAAAAACGGCCGGGACGCAAGCTCCTGAAGAGGGAAGCCCAACGAATGTCAGATGCAAAGTTCCGCACCTCATTAAGATCATATTGGCATACTCTCCCAAAAAAAAAGAGCAGATCCCATTGAAGATGAGAGTAAGGTACAACAAGGCCATTTCTGTCCACCGCCCTTCTCACGGAACTGTACGTGGACGTTACCGCTCATACAGCTCCCAGCCAGCAAGCACAGTTAGCCTTCCTCTACAAGAAATGGAAATGTGGATGAATCGAATGAAATCGAGGAATTCGGTTTTTGTTTTCAGACATGATAAGTAAGAGCATCCCTTTCACAAAAACCTACGGATCCCCCACCTATCCTGCCACTTCAGCACCTTGTGATCTTTGAGAAGATCATTACGAGCCCTTTCCTAGAATGTTTTTGTAGATTCCGAAAATTCCGGAGTGGATCAGGACGAGAATGAATCCGGGAATCCAGGGCATACTCATCCTGGAGCTTCCGCTCTCCTCTGGAAAGGGCTTTTTTATGGATAGAGAGATGAAAAGGAGCCAAACTTAAGTAAAATATGTTAACTCGTTTAAACTAATAACTTATTTATGAATGTTGGAGTACAAGGAAAAAAATAATCTAAAATATACATAGTATTTGCTTTTCCAACTACTAGGTTCATAAAGACTTATAACCATTTTATAAATATGGTATTTGTTAACTAATAGTCTAATAGTAGTCTATTTTTTATTTTATTTCTAAACTTGGTCGTTCTTGCGGTTCAATAGAAGAGGGGTTTTCTCTGAAAATGATAACAACTGGTTCTTTTCTTCGTTTGCTTTGCCCCACATCACAGCGTAAAAACCTAACGTTATCAAAATCCCTCCAATCAAACTGCAAAATGAAGCACAAAATCGAAGATGAGTAGATGTTTTTTTGTTTATAGATATGTACATGTACGTATGAAAACAATATTGATTCATGTACCATCCAAGATAGAGAGAATCGTTGAGAAAGATGGAGCCCATACCCACTGCTATTAAAATAGACAAAGGCTTAAATATTGCTAAGTACACTGGTCCTTTGTGTCGCACTGTCCATGAATGAATCACATAGTATACTGATGTTATTATTGCCTGAAATATTTTATAAAGAAAACTATGTTAAAAGAAAAGAAATAAAGGTGTATTTTGATGTAAGAAAACAAAATCTAAAATGTATATAACATACCATAGTAACAATTGTTATCAAAGTAATATCGAAATGAATGATCCAAACGCTTGGATTGTTCTTTTCGACTACTAGTCCAATCGTCGTGGTCACGAATGAAACACATAGAGTGTACAGAAAGGAGACTGTGAATGCTGCTGGATATTCACTCATTATATGCGCCTGTCAGAAAAATCATTTTAATTATAAATAAATATTGGAATGAAATTGATGTTTCATATATTAATATATCAACTCTCTATATAATTTTATACCTCGTTATTAATTAACGACTGAACAACAAAAATGGTACCTGTAGAAGGAAGGAAACAGAAACGAAGATGCCTTGTATTGTAAAAAGGGCTCCTCCGATGAGCCAATCAGAGTTTGAAGATGACAACGATGGAGAAAACAGACGGAAGTTTACATACGGCAGAGAAGATGCGACAAAAACATGTGGACCGTGGTAGAAGATCACTACAAGTGCGCCTGTTAATGAAAGGATTGTCCCCATCACTTTGGCTACAGTGCTCCTTTCTTTGAATGATACCTTTTCCATCCTTTATTCAAAAATTGACATCGAATGTGTTTAGTTACGTTTCATTCCGAAAGATATGAATATGATAAAAGAAACACCAATTAATTTTGCTCAAAAAAAAAAAAAACACCAATTAACACATATTTATTACATTCATGCAAACGTCCTTGTTAGATTTGGACCACAAGATATTGTGCGATAGTAACAAGCTTATCTTCATATCATTTGAACTTGAATAAAATGAACGTATTGATAGAAATACTTAAGAATAATTAAAATGGATTTGCCTAACTACTTAAAAATCCGCTACCAGCTAAAGCACATACAACAAAAACTATTAGCGTATTTCCTCAATTTGGTTCATTTTTTTTTTGTTAAAGGGGTTTTCCTCGGATTGGTTCAACTTTTTTTTTTTTTCAACAAAATATTGTTTACTCAAAAGAATCAATTGGAAGGATTATTATTTTCCTTGGATTAGTTCATTTGAACCGATCTTTAAAAATATAAAATTAACACAAAAAAAACCCTAACTTCTTATATTGAATTACATGGCAATGAAAAACCTCACTACTTAAAAACGTTTTGTAGTAAGTCAAGCAGTAAGCAACCTTCAACCTTCAACCATTTTCTTATAAATAACTATTTTCTGCAGCTTTATTCATGTTAGGTATACCGTATACGTGATCTGTCATCTATGATCTATTATTACGTACGTATGTTATTTTTTTAAATGTAGAGATCGCTAATATATATTAAAGTTATATAATACTATCTAGCACGTTGGATATTACTAAGAGTATTAGTATATATTAAATGGGCCAATTAAATATATTTATTAATCTGTCAAATGATATTTAAAAAAAACTGGCTAGAATAAATCTGCATTAATCTGAAATCTACAAAACTTCATGATTAGGAAAAAAAAAAAAAAAACCTGAAGATCACAGCGAGAATGAAGGTAAGAGCAGGAGTGATATTGGCTATGGCGGAGCCTAATGTTGGGTTGCTGTATTCGATGCCTATGTATCCTGTAATCACATACATCGAACTGTTCTTTTTTTTTTTTGTATATTTTTCAACAAAAAATCATATATTAGCAACACTTAGTGGATGAAAATTTCATATTATACATTTTGGAAGAAGGAATGTTGTATTTGGAATTTACCCTAGAAATCCCAGAATTCCAATCTTACAAAGTATTGAGAGACTTAGTGGAGGAAGCGATCTTGACCTGTAAAAAAAGGAAAACAAATGAAATAAAATATATACAAAGAATGGTTATGAATGGTCTTAATAAAGTTTAGATTAGAAACCTTTTGGTGAAGAAAAGAGAAGGAAGAAGGAGAAGAGAAGCAAGAAGGTAAGAATAGCCGAGGTAAGGGTAAATGTTGAGTCCCTTTGAAGTTGCTACTTTAAACAGTGTACTTATTCCGACGACGCTTGTTTCAACTCCAAGCATTGCCGTCAAGAAGACGGCCTCTCTCCGCCAGAGGCTTACTGTTCCGTCCATTATTGGAAATGGTAGAAAGGTTTGGTGTGGAATGTGAGTCTTTAATTCGTTATCCCACTGGTGTGTTGTGGGACCAATAATTGTCGTTTCTTGAAATTCATTTTAATATTATTCGCACCAATGTACCATAAAGAGGACCACAAAGAGATACATACAACGATGGAGAAAGCTTTAGTGGGATTCTACAGAATGGTTTTGCTTTCAATGAGCAAAATGGTACCCCCACTTTAATCACATCAAGACTCGTAGTATCCCCCTATTGATGGGAAACTAAAAAGCAATGTGGATGCTTTGATGGAAGGAAGGTTTGGATATTTGTGAAGTAAGATCGATGGATCCTTAGGGACATGAAGAGAGATGTAAGATGGTTTGGTGCCAAAGCATATATTATATCACTATTTTCTAGACCTTGAGTTGTTTAGTTGTTTAGTTGTTTAGATACCTAAAACCTTGTTTCAAATTTGGTAGAATTTACTGCTAAACAAGTCTATTATTTCTCCTTGTACTTTGTTATCATTTATTGTTGTATCCCTCTTTTGGTTAACACTAATTGTTGAAAGGGAGAAACAAAATGTTTGTTCTTTGAAGTATTAAAATAAAGTTGGTATATGATTGAGTTAACACATAAATAGAAACAAAGAGTAGACAATACTCAAGTTGGGGCATACACAACAACCCAGTGATAAATATTGTCTTTAATTCATACAAAAAAATTATTGTCTTCAAAACTGACAGTCTTAAAAATTATAATAAGGTCTTGACACAACCTAAGGAAGGTAATATCAATCACATAATCAAAAATTTGGGTGAGGGGGGGGGGGGGGGGGGGGGGGAGGAGGAATGCCTTCTTATAGCTTCTATGGTTTAGATTCAGGCCATGTTTGTTTGGGTGTCACTAGCGACAGTGACCAGGAAACCACGCTCGTTTAAGTGTTTCATTAAGCGACTAAAAGTAGCGACCATTGACTCAGAATTTAAGTCGCTTCAAATTTTATTATAATTTTAAAAAAATTTATATTTCATAGTAGATTCTTAATATATTTTAAATATTTTTTGTTATTGATGTGAAGATATTATAAATCTCAAAATTTATAAACAGAAAACTTAAAGACTTCAAAAAATTCAAATTTTTAACAAAAATCTAAGATCAATCACTCGCAACAATAAAACAACATGACAACTCGCATTGACAAGCAAATAAACAACAAATGCTATGGCTGGTCGATGTCGTTGTTGTCAACGACAAGCAAAAAAACTAGTTCTCACAGATTCATGATGAACTTGTAGAAGCACTTGGCTTAACATAAAATAAAAGAAAACTCAATACTTTAAACAAAATAATAGAAATAGGGAACAAACATGTTATTGTTGTGAAAGTCAGAAAAAGAAAATGTATACAATGTCAACAAATAATGTGTACTAGATATTTATCCGCAGTACATCGTGGGACTATTTTTTTTTTTAAAAAAAGCAAATTGTAATTTTTACAATAGATTAACTATATATGTAAGTTATTAATATTTTTAAATGTAGTACTACCCTTATATAGTCCAGAAATATATAGAAACTTTGTTTTATGTTTACTTTTTTATAAGATAGGAACGATATCAAACCGTTGATTTTAAATGTATACTGTCCAGAAATATAATGTTTTGTTATTTTTTAGTTTACAATATAAAATTTATTGAATATAATAAATATAGAAATTATCTTAAATTCGTTAATAATAATTTAAGAGATGTTAATTTATATAAGAAATAACTGAGAATAATTTACATAAAAAACATAATTTTATATAGATTAATATGATGCTCTATAAATCTTATTACAAAAAAATAATTTATATTTGCTATATAAAATCACGACAAAAATAATAACATTATATACAAATTAAAGATTTATATAAAAATATTATGTTGATCTCAACTTCCACTAATTAATTTTTATATACATCATAAATCGAGATTGAAAATTGAAGTTTCAAAAAATTCACTAAAAAAAAAAAAAAACAGTCTCCTTCCACAGAGTAATAACTGTTTTTTTTATAATAAAAAACACTCAATAATATCTTATGCTCCAAAGATTTCTTTCTTTTTAGACAAAATAGTGGGCAATAGGTAGTCTCTCCTCTTGTATATGTGATCTTGGCAATATAGATTATTCAATTATAATGTATCTAAAACCCAATTGAACATTGAACTAAACTAAAAAAATATTTTGTGATGTATCAATCTTTTATTTGATTTGAATGGTCGCTTACAATTGAACTGTCAAAAAAAAAAAAAAATATAGCAAGTACATCTTATAATAAATAAACGCTTCATAACATCAACAACTATTCAATTACAAATTTTGAAATTCAAAAATGTATGAAATAAATAGAAAATAAAAATTAAATATAATAAGAAACAATTTAGGTAAAATCTCACTTGGTGCTATTCGATTAATGCTTTCTTTCATCATACACAAATAGCATACATGGTAAGTTAAAAAGAACACATTAAAAAAAAAAAAAGATGGACGAAAGTGAGGGATAAACTGGTATGAATGATCTCTTATAATTTAATTAAACTGCCAAACAAAAGAATAGCAAATATATTAGTGATGCAGACTAAACAAAACAGAAACATCTCACAATAAGATCAATTATTTAATTAGAAATCTAGAAATTCAAACATATAAGAAGTAAATAAAATAAAATAAAATAGAAAAAGAATAGATCAAGATGAAAACTCACTTGGTGCTTTCGATTCAGTATTTGGTTCATGTTTTATTTCATCCTACACAAATACATGTTAGTTACAAAAAGATAAAAGAAAACAAAAAAAAAACAAACGTTAAAAAAAAAAAGAAATTGGACGAATGTGACAGATGATGACTCAAAAGACATCGAATATGGCCTTTAAATAGTTGGAGAAGCGTAAATTTCGGAGCGAATATTAAGATTTTTAGTTTTTTTTTTTAAATTGTAATTTATTGCTAAGACATTTGTATAATTTTGCTTATCAAGTATACAATATCTTCATATCTCTTAATTTTGGAATTTTTAACATAGAATTTAGAAATAAGCTATAGATAAATAATATTTGTTTTTTCTTTTTTTGCAGAGAAATTTACTGAATTAAATGTTAGTTTGTGATTTGCAGATATCTTTATTGTTAGCATTAAATATTGGTTTTGTCAACTTAGTTTGTTTCTATAAATCGTTTAGTTAGAGGAAAGATAAAAAAAATTGAAGTAGATATCTCGTAGATAAATTGTTTCTAAAAATGTTGGAGTTAGATATTTTAATGAGAGTATTAATATCTTCAAACTCTCTTAATTTTAGGAAATCTCAGTCGTACAAAATCTTTTTTTTTTAAATTTTTATTTAATATTATAAATTAAAAATATTGCTGAACTTCAGAATTTATTTCATAAGTGTCTCCAAAAATATATATAAAGATGCGATAACTTTATGCATTTATTATTATTTTGTATGGAGTCCATCGTCACTATACACATATAGTAACTTACCTTTTTACTTCTATATAAACGATCAAATTCGATCATTGTAAAACACAAAGACAATTACAAAACTGCAATTATAAAGGAGTTACAACTCTTTTTCCCTCTCTCTTTATTCAGTATTGTTGTAAAAGTAAGAGACAAGGTTGTGTTCTCTTCTTCTTATTATTATTGAAGCAATCAAATAGAGGTTACATATATATAGTAGTGACAAAGGCTAAAACCTAAACCGACTAGGAAATAGGAAATAGGCCATGGGCCATAGGCCATGGGCCATCGGCCATCGGCCATGGGCCATCGGCCATGGGCCTTACACATCAAGACATGTAATGGACCGGTTATGGAAGTCCACTCCAAGTGTTTTACAACACTCCCCCTTGGATGACATAATCGTGCCGATGCTAAGGGATCAGCGCAATACGCTTGGGGGTGCTGCCTCATTAAAACCTTACCAGGAAAACCCATTGGGACAAAACCATAGTGAAGGAAAAAGAAACAGCACGCATTTCTCCCCCTGTTTTAAGCATCACTGTAAATCCTTAAGCCTCCGCATTCCAATCTGGTGCGCGAGCTTCTTGAACGTTGATGTCGGTAGTGATTTGGTGAAGAGATTGGATGAGTTGTCGCATGATTGAACTTGTACCACTCGAACTTCTCTGGCCTTTTGTAACTCGTGTGTGAAGAAGAACTTGGGTAAAATGTGCTTCGTCCGATCTCCCTTGATGTAGTCTTCCTTATGTTGTGCGATGCAGGCCGTATTGTCTTCATAGAGAACCGTAGGCTCCTTATCGTCGGCCATGCCACAATCTGATCGGATATGCTGAGTCATTGACCTCAACCACACACATTCACGGCTGGCTTCATGCATTGCAAAGATTTCGGCATGATTATATGATGTAGCTGCAATGGTCTGCTTCATAGAACACCACGAAATAGCTGTACCACCGTGTGTGAACACATAGCCGGTTTGTGACCTAGCATTGTGCGGATCCGATAGATAACCTGCATCAGCAAAACCAACTAAACCTTCTTTGTTATGGTTAGTATAATATAAACCCAAATCTAACGTTCCTTGTAAGTAACGTAGTATATGTTTAATACCGTCCCAGTGCCTTTGGGTTGGACAAGAGCTAAATCTAGCTAAGAGGTTCACGGCAAAACATATGTCCGGTCTAGTGTGGCTAGCCAAGAACATTAACGCTCTTATTGTACTGAGATATGGCACTTCCGGACCGAGAACTTCTTCATCGGCCTTCTTCGGACCAAATGGATCTTTATCCAAATCAAGGCTCCTCACAACCATCGGGCTAGTCAATGGGTGAGCTTGGTCCATATTAAACCTCTTGAGTACCTTTTCAGTATATGCCATTTGATGCACAAGGATTCCATCATTTATGTACTCAAGTTGCAATCCCAAACAGAATCTTGTCTTGCCTAGGTCTTTCATCTCGAATTCTTTCTTTAGATATTCGACTGTTTGGGTGATTTCCCCAGAGGTTCCTAGGATATTCAAATCATCCACATATACTGCTATTATGAAAACCCTTTGTTTGCAAACTTCTTTATAAATATAGATCATTCTTATAGCCCTCTTTGGCTAGGTACTCACTTAACCTATTGTATAGCATACGCCTACTTTGTTTCAGTCCATAAAGGGATTTGTTTAGCCTTATCCAGTATTGTTCTCGAGAACCGCTCTTATCTTTGAGCTCAATACCCTCTGGTAATCTCATATATATCTCATTATCCAATAGACCATATAAGTATGTGGTTACAACATACATTAACCGCAAATCCAGTTTTTCTCTTATAGCCAGACTTATTAGATATCTAAAAGTCGTTGCATCCATCACAGGGGAGTAAGTCTCCTCATAATCTATTCCTGTTCTTTGGAAGAATCCTTGTGCCACAAGCCGTGCCTTATATCTCACGATTTCATTATTCTCATTTCTCTTTCTTACAAATACCCACTTATGTCAAACTGGCTTTATATTGAATGGTGTCCTTAAGATCGGACCAAACACATTCCTCTTCTTTAAAGAGTTTAACTCCACGTCAATGGCTTTTTTCCATTTTAACCAATCTTTACTCTGAGTGCACTCTAATATAGACGTGGGTTCATGATCCTCATTTATCTCAATTGCTACCTTATATGCAAATATTTCATCAATGTTGACATCCTTACGATTCCATTGTATTCCAGACATGAAATAATTAATTGAGATCTCATTATTATCAATACCTTCAGGACCTTGAGGTTCAGCGTCCCAAACCTCATTCGGTGCCTTAGGATTTGTCGCAGCCATGTCTGTTATTTCCTTAACCTTGGTTTGATTTGCACCTTTCTTAGATTTTTGAGGGTTCTTATCTTTGGAACCTAATGGTCTACCTCATTTCAAACGGGTCTTAGACTCTGTAGCAACTTGCTTATTGTGTTCCTTCTGAACATCAATACGTACTGGTGCATTACAAGCTGGTATGTACGATTTAGTTACTCTCTTTGGGTCAGTAAAGGAATCTGGCAATTGTATAGCAAGCTTTTGCAAATGAATAATCTTTTGGACCTCTGCATCACAGGATAGAGTCCGAGGATCTTGCCAATTCAAGGATGTTTGATTCCATGAAATTTCTTTGACCAGCTTTTTATTCTCTCCACCCAACAAAGGAAATTCCGATTCAGCAAACTGACAATCTGCGTATCTGGCCTTAAATAAATCACCCATAGTTGGCTCAAGATACTTAATAATGGTGGGAGAATCATATCCAAAATATATTCCCATCCTCCTTTGAGGTCCCATCTTAGTTCTCTGTGGTGGAGCAATCGGTACATAAACGGCACACCCGAATGTTCTTAAATGGGATATGTCTGGCTAATGACCCGTTAATAGTTGGGATGGTGAATACTTATGTTCACTAGATGGCCTGATGCGTATTAATTCAGCTGCATGTAATACTGCATGTCCCCAAGCCGACACAGGAAGCTTCGACCTCATAAGCAATGGTCGAGCAATCAATTGAATATTTTTAATGAAGGATTCAGCTAATCCATTTTGTGTATGGACATGTGTCACAGGATGTTCCACCCTTACCCCCATGGACATACAGTATTCATTAAACGCTTGGGATGTAAATTCACCAGCATTATCTAGACGTATAGTCTTAAGTGGAAAATCTGGATAGTGGGCTCGCAAACGTATTATTTGGGCCAGCAATCTGGCAAACGCAAGGTTTCTAGTTGACAATAGACAAACATGCGACCATCTGGTCGATGCGTCGATTAGAACCATAAAGTATCTAAACGTCCCACATGGTGGGTGTATTGGTCCACAGATATCTCCTTGTATCCTTTCCAGAAAATGCAAAGTTTCTTTATTTACTTTTGCTGGTGATGGCCTTATAATAAGTTTCCCTTGTGTACATGCTACACACGTGAGATGTTTAAGGATAACTTTCCTCTCTTTAAGAGTGTGCCCATTTGAATTCATTATAAGTTTATGCATCATGTTAGAACCCGGATGGTCAAGCCGATCATGCCATAAGGTGAACTGTTCATTGCCAAGTTAGCCTCTATCATATTAATCTTAGCATGGTAAATACCAGTGGCTAGTGCAATTATAGTCTCTAGGACTTTCTTATGTCCTTGGGTGATTTCTGTAATTTCTAGAAACTCTTTGTCTCATTCACCCTTTGTCTCAACATGGAAACCATTCAAACGAATGTCCTTAGAGCTCAATAAACTTTTCCTTGAGCTGGGTGAATACAAGGCATCACATATTTCAAGATGTGTGCCGTTAGGTAGCAAAATATTAGCCTGGATGTAGCCTTCTATTAGGCTTGCTATACCCTTAATTGTACTAATATTGGCACTTTTCATAATGAGATTAATAAAATATCTTTTATCCTTCAAAATTGTGTGGCTGGATCCACTGTCCACCACAAGTATGTTCTTGTCCTCAGCCACAAGTATGCTCCCGAAACATTAAGAGCAGCATAGGAGAGGTTGTTGAGCTTTTCCATCTGCATAATACAGAACAAAACATTTGATAGTTAGCATGCGGTTTTTGAGACCGAACCATGCAATCAACATTAGGATATGCGGTATTTGAGACCGAACCAAGCCATCAACCATTAGGTCATGCGGTATTTGAGATCGATCCATGCCTTAATTTTACACTCAAATTTCGTGGCTTATGTATGCATGCAAAGACAACAAACCTAGATAGATACTAGCATGCAAAGATTTCCTTTTTCTTAAATAATTTTGGGTTTTAGTAATTTTCCTTTACTAGATTGGATTTCCTTTTCTTAACATTGGATAACACCAAAGTTTTTAGGAAATATTTCTTAAACCTTTAACATAATAATTATAATTAATTTAGAAGTTATCCAAATTTATTTTATGCAAACACATAATAATTTCCGATTTTAAATTCTTAGTTTTAGAGTTTGAATTTCTCAAACACCTAAACCAGATTTAATCCTTAGAACAATTAGTTTGAATTTTCTTCTATGAATTTTGGATTTGATAGTTTAGTTCTAGGGTTCTTATGCAACAAACAATCAATTCAAACAACCCTAAAATTTTAATCTTAAGCAATTTGGATTTTAGGTTTTAGTTCTAAGGTTTTATGCAATGAAATTCTCAAACAATCAAACAATCATGATCGGATTTTAGTCATAGTATAAGCAGTTCAATTGCAATCAATCTAAACAACCTATAACAACCGATTTTAAAGTTTTAAGTTATAGGGTTTACGATTTTCAAAACTTATGAACTTGTTTGTTTGATTGTGTACTTGTAGGTTTATAGTTCCAATAGATTTAAGGATCAAGTTCGATTTATGGGTTCTAAGGAGGTTTGATTTTATTTACCTTCCACTGATTTGGGGTTGAACGGATTTGAACCGGGAGCTAAATACCTTGGTTGTACCTTGAGCTGATCCACGAACCTCGGCCTAGATAGGAGGAAGAAATCACGAACAGGAGCTGCTTCACGAACAGGAACAGATCTCCGAACACTCCTTTGATCACGAACAGGAACTAGCCGCAAACACCGATGGAAACTGATCACCGGACTTGGACGAACAAGGAATAAAAGCGGCGGCGGTTTTAGGGTTTTTAGGGTAAGGGTTTTTCTCAGCTGGCTTTAGAGCTTCGTGCTGATAACGTGTTGTAAAAGTAAGAGACAAGGTTGTGTTCTCTTCTTATTATTATTATTGAATCAATCAAATAGAGGTTACATATATATAGTAGTGACAAAGACTAAAACTTAAACCGACTAGGAAATAGGAAATAGGCCATCGGCCATGGGCCTTACACACCAAGACATGTAATGGGCCGGTTATGGAAGTCCACTCCAAGTGTTTTACAACAAGTATCCCAATCTTTTTGCGGGTATAAATTTCTCACTATTATTTATATTTTTATTCACCAAAAAATTAAACACTTTTTATAACAAGTTACAGCACGACCACTCTACGGTAGGTTATAATTATATATTTATAATATATATGTCATTATACTCTATATGTTATTCTGCGGGGCAGTATGTCGCCTCGTCAGAAAAATATATTTTTCAGTGGTTGTTCAAAACACCATTATATATTTGTTACTATAGTGGGAGATATTATGTCCCTATATGTAATTATTGTAATGGCTGCTTCACGCATCATAACAATGGACGGCTCAGCTGTCGATAATGTGCATGATTCTGTCCCCATAATTTATTTACCGTTATAAGGTGGATGACCGTCACCATAATGATGCTGTTAAATTATATTTATATTATGATTAATATATAAGGAGGCTCAGTCACCTGTATATTAACATATATCTGAAATTGCTGAATTTAACCGATTGATTGTTCAACTTATGATTTATTTTATGTTTAATACTTTTCACCAATGGTCACAAAAAAAAAATCAAAAATCTTACACATTTCAAATGGCTATGAACAGTAATTTTCAATATATAAATACACATATTTTAACTATTTCGTTCATCTAAAATCACATCACTCCTCATAAAATTTTCTAAAGAAAGTTGTTTAAGTTTTCATTTTGAAAAATGATTAGCTTGTTTTTAATTGTTTGTTTAATTGCAATTATTACTTGTATTTATGGTCTCTTCGTTGGAGAATTTACCCACAAAGAGTTTACCATTAACATCGGTTTATTTTTCTATGAATTTGTGTTCTTTGTAATTGCTTGCATTATAAATATAAACTAGGTTTTACCCCGTGGTACACCACGGGTCTTTTATTTTGTTGATATGATACTGTAATAGTTTAGTGGTGCTTGTAGTCGATGGTGAATTGCATCTATATATATACTGTTAACGGTTGTAGATAAGTTTTGTATAAACTCTTGATTCGCAAGTTAATATACATTTTATGATTTGATTAGTTATGATTTAGGAATGAATGATATGGCATATTCTTATTTTGAGTCGCAATTGATATTATTGGATTAATATTGTACATTTAAAGCTAATAAGAGAGAATTGTAGAGAATTTAATTGAGACTTGTTTGGTTGTATGGATGACCCAAAAATGTACTTCAAAAATGTTAAGATAGATAGGACATTCTAAAATAAATAAAATTATCTTACTAATAATATTTATTCGCTTTTGTGTTTAGACAACTAATGACAAATAATGAGAAGCTTCAGTTTCTGGTTCTAGACATCACATTGACTAATTATATATCTTGGATTGCCAACGTCGAACTACATTTAAAATCTCCTGGCTTTATAAAACCCAGAAAAGAGAATAATACTTTGACTGTTGAAGAAAAATCAAAATCGATGATGTTTATTTTAAGAAATTTCGATGATTATGCACACATAAAATATCCAAAAGAGATTTAGAAATATTTAAAAGATCTATTTGATCATCAAAGAGCCATAGCTCTCCCACTTATTTGGGATGAATGGAAAAGTCTAAAGTTCCAAGAATTTGATAATTGTGATAATTATAATTTCGCTATGTTGCAAATTGTGGCTAAACTGAAATACTATGGTGATATCATCACTGAATCTCAGATTATTGAGAAAACGTATACCATATTCCATAAAGACCACATGACCCAGCAAGAACTATATATGTTACGCGGGTATACCAAGTTTTCAGATTTGATTGTGGCACTATTAATAGCGGAAAAGATTATTGAGACCGCTCATGTGGATAACTGAAATACTTGTAGTGAGACTAGTAGTCTCCAGTAATGTTGTTATATAAGTAATTATGTATTTCACTTGTTTTAAAATAATTTTGTTTCTTAAAATATGATAATATATAATTGTTATATGTTTTTCTGTAAAAATTTACTTATACTATTCACATTTGTGTTTATTACAGAAATAAATGAGGATTCAAATAAAACAATTATAAGGAAAAATATCAAAAAAAAATTGTATACCAGATAGTGGAACAATACACACTATTCTGAGACATAGAGATTCTTCTCTAAGTTAACACCGACAAAAATTATTGTCAATAAAATATCAGGTCCTACAAACTTGCTTAAAGGAAGTGGCAAAGCTAACTTTGTATTGCCTAATAGAACAAAATTTTCCATTATAAATGTTTTATATTCTCTGAATTCTAAAAGGAATTTGTTGAGTTTCAAAGACATATACCTTCAAGGATATGAAACTCAGTCTACCACTAAGAATGGAAAGAAGTGTATGTATATAACTTCTAATGAATCTGGAAAAAGGCATGTGTTGAAAAAATTTCCAGAATTTACTTCTGCTTTGCATCATACTTATATAGATGCAACAGAATCGCATCTTGTGATCAAAAGAAATCCAGAAGATTTCACATTGTGGCATGATCGCTTTGGTCACCCAGGCACTACAATGATGCGAAAAATTATAGAGAGCTCACATGGTCATTCACTGAAAATTAATGAGATATATCAGGGGAATAAAATGACATGTGAAGCGTGTTCTCTTGGAAAATTGATCATAAGACCATCGCCAACCAAAATTGATAAAGAATCGCCAAAGTTCCTTTGAACGAATTCAAGGCAATATATGTGGACTGATACATCCACCATATGGACCATTCCACTATTATATGGAGTTGATTGATGCATCTAGTAGATGGTCACATGTTTGTCTATTGTCATCTCAAAATTTGGCATTTGCGAGATTCCTAACTCAGAATAGCAAATTAAGATCTCAGTTCTATGATTATTTTATTAAGAGAGTTAGACTAAACAACGCTGGTGAACTCACATCCAAAGCATTTAATGATTATTGAAACGACCTGACCTGTTTTTTTTAAATAATAAAAAATGATAATAATAATAATAATAACTACAACTAGTGGTCCCATACCCACTAGCCACCTATCCTCAAACACAACTAATAGCGGAAATAACAGATTCCAATAGCAATAAATAATCCAATAAATAATAACCAATAATCAATATATCAATAACCAATAACCAATCATCAGAACACATGGAACCAGCAACCTAGCAATGTTTCTAATGACCCAACTCTAGCAACCTAGCAATGCCAGACCACATCCAATCGAGTTCCTAGAACATCCTCCTCTTCATTGCCTTGATTCCACGATCACATTTTGCCTTTACCTGCATTACAAACACAATTGCAATGCATGAGTATTTTAAAAACCCTCAGTAAGGCAATCCTCCCATCTACTGGGTTATACACACAAGCAATAGAGACATCTCTAACAATCAATAAACAATCAACAATAACAAACCAGGACTCAGCATTGACCGACACCAACATGCATCGACCGACACCAGATGGAGGTTGCGTCGACCGACGCAAGATCTGCATCGACCGATGCAAGATTAACCTACATCGACCGATGCTCCCATTGCATCGACCGACGCATGCTCGACATAGCACAAAAACCCTAGATTTCACGCGCCGTCCTCGCATCTGCATCGACCGATGCTCCCATTGCATCGACCGACGCATGCTCGACATAGCACAAAAACCCTAGATTTCACGCGCCGTCCTCGCATCTGCATCGACCGATGCAATGTCGAGCATCGTTTTCCCCCGAAGCTTCTCGCCGGATCTTCGTTCCTACAACCACAAAACTCAATCCCAAGCCACAAGAAAGCTTCCTCACGTCCCAAATAACAATCTAACAAGACTAGCAACACATAACAAGCAAATCAGAGATATCTCCATCTTAGATAAGCCATGGTCATGCACTTACCTTTGCCACAGACGAATCTGAACCTCAACAAGCAAGAACACGCTCCTAGGAAGCTCCTACAACGATCCCAGCTACAGATCTTTACAGGAACAGCCTCAAATCTCCCAAAAACCTCAAGAACTCTCAAGAACCTTTTCTCTCTTCTCTTTTCTCTCAAAAACGGCTAAACTCGCCTAATGAGACAGAAACACAACTTAAGGGTTTTCCTTTACCCAAAACGCAGCGTTTAACTTAAGTCAAAACGCAGAAAACTGCACTTGCATCGACCGATGCTCCTCCACCATCAACCGATGCACATCCCAAACCAGGATTCCGGTTCGCGGATGTTACAATTATCCCCCACCAATTTAGATTCGTTCTCGAATCTTGAACAACACTCGGCCAAGGACTCTCGTGCTACCGTCTTCATGGCCCGCACTCCTCCGACCGATATACAAAAGGTCACCTCTAGGCGATAGACTCACGCTCCAGGCATTATTTGCTCTTGACTTTTGGACTTTCCTTTTCTCATAGGCCTAAACCTTGAGTTTTATTGGCTCCTCATCAGGCCGAAGCCTGCATGCCATAATATTGGCTCCTCATCGGGCCTAAGCTCGCATGCCATAATATAAAAAGAAGTCCAATACTCGTCTCTCGGGTTGCCACCCTACAGTGCGCCCCTGGATCGTCATCCGAAGTCGATATACCAATCATACTCTCAAGCCACAAAGTCTTAGAATATGACGGTACTAGGAGAACCAAAGTCCCCCACGAGTCGCGAGCAAACAATTCTGAACACGTCTGAGTCCTATCCCTATCCAGGTTTCCTTCTCGTGGCTCGCGTAAGACAACACAATGTCCTACCAACCACATATCCCCTCACTAGAATACCTCAAGACCACACAAGGATCATCTCACTGCCCCAAAGGCCGCCACAAAGGCCAAACAAATGTCCTAAACAGGACCGCAACAAAGGCCAAACAAATGTCCTAAACAGGACCGCAACAAAGGCCAAACAAATGTCCTAAACAGGACCGCCACAAAGGCCAAACAAATATCCTAAACAGGACCGCCACCAAGGCCACTCGTCCCGAAGGACCGGCACAAAGAGCATCTGTCCCGAAAGACCGTCACAAAGACCATCAGTCCCGAAGGACCGCCTAAACAGGCACTCTGGCTAAACAGCCCGCCACAAAGACCACACAATTCGCTAAAAAGCCCGCCACAAAGGCCAAACAATGGCTAACCAGCCCGCCACAAAGGCCACACAATGGCTAAACGGCACGCCACAAAGGCCACACACGGCTAAACAGCCTGCCACAAAGGCCACACAATGGCTAAACAGCCCGCCACACAGGCCACACACGGCTAAACAGCCCGCCACAAAGGCTTTCCATTTTTAGACTTTCCACTACTAGAACTTTCCACTTATAGAAACTTCTATTTCCGGAAACTTTCCTCAAACCACCGCCTCACGGGAATTCCGTACCCCGAGCACCACCTCATCTTGTTACTTAGTCGCACAACCAACCATCCCAAGCGACCAAGTAAACAAGAGAGATGGGCTGGAATACTCCATTCCCGCTCTAGCCACGGACTACAACTGGGACCAGGCTAGACAAGTTCAAGTCGCGACCTGCTTCTCGAACCACTTCTTGAACATTGCCTTCATCCTCGCCTCTGGCTCCCAAGTCTGCTCCTCAACACCATCACAGTTCCAAAGGACTCTCATCAAAGAAATCTTCTTCTTCCGAAGTTTATTGATCCTCCTCTCGAGAACCCTCACTGGTCTCGCCTCCAAAGTCATGTTAGGCTAAAGATCCTCATGAATCTTAGCCAAAAACTGATCGTCCTCACGAAGACACTTCCGCAAGATAGACACATGGAAAACCTTATGGAATGCTCGCATAACCTCAGGTAATTCTAGTCTATATGCCACTGGTCCAACTCGCTCAATCACTCTGAACGGACCCATATACCTCGGACTCAACTTAGTCTCAGTCAACGACCTGTTCGAACCCCGCAACATGGCCATCTTGAGGTACACTCTATCTCCAACCTGAAACTCAAGATCTCTCCTCCTCCTATCGGCATAACTCCTCTGCCAATCCTGAGCTTTCTTCATGTTCAGCTTGAGAACGTGGATCTTCTCCGAGGTCTCCTGAACAAAATCTGCCCCGTACATGCTCCTCTCCCCCACCTGAGTCCAGCATAACGGTGTACGACACGGCCTCCCATACAAAGCCTCATAAGGTGCCATCCCAATACTCGCCTGGTAACTGTTGTTGTAAGTAAACTCTACCAAACTCAAATGATCTGCCCAATGGCCACCCCAATCCAACACACACATCCTCAGCAAATCCTCCAACGTCTGGATCGTCCTCTCTAACTGTCCGTCTTTCTGGGGATGATAAGATGTCCTCATATGCACCTTAGTGCCTATCTCTGCCTGAAATGCCCTCCAGAACACCGAAGTGATATTGGAATCCTTATCAGACACAATGCTCGCTGGCACCCCATGCAACCTGACTATCTCCTTCACATACTTCTTAGCCAAGACCGCTGCTCCATCAGTCTTCTTAATGGCCAGAAAATGTGCCAACTTAGTCAACCGGTCCACAATGACCCAAATGGCATCAAACATCCTGGACACTGGCAAACCAACCACGAAATCCATAGTAATCATATCCCACTTCCACTCTGGAATGGGAAGACTCTTCAGCAAACCACCTGGTACCTGATGTTCAGCCTTCACTAGCTAACACACATCGTACCTCGCAACCCAACTAGCCACGTCCTTCTTCATCCCGACCTAGTGATAGTACCTCTTGAGATCTCGGTACATCTTAGTCGCTCATGGATGAATAGAGAACTTGCTAGCATGAGCCTCTCTCAGAATCTCCTGCCTCACCTCGTCATCCTTTGGCACACATATCCGCCCATGCAGCAGAATAGTACCATTAGCCGAAACCTGATACTCTATATCAACATCCTTTGAGGCATTCACCAGCCCCAAATCCGTCTCCTGAGCCAACCGCACTCTGCTCAACAAATCTGCTCTATCAGCTGCAACCAAACCCAACGGCTCCTGAGAAACCGCACACAAGCTCAACGCACTGATCTCCCCTACCAGAGACTCCATATCCTGCTCCTGAGCCGAAGCCGCCCGCTTCCGACTCAAAGCATCTGCAACCAAGTTAGCCTTACCCGGATGATAGGCTATCTCTAGATCATAATCCGCCACCAGCTCCATCCAACGCCTCTGTCGCAAGTTCAGCTCGGGCTGAGTGAATATATATTTCAGGCTCTTATGATCTGTAAACACCTGTACCTTTGCACCATAAAGATAGGATCTCCAAATCTTCAGGGCAAAAACTACAGCACCCATCTCTAAGTCATGAGTAGGGTAGTTGTCCTCATGCTTTCGCAACTGCCGCGAAGCATAGGCAATCACCTTCCCATGCTACATCAACACACACCCTAGACCAACTCTGGATGCATTTGTATAAACCACATAGGGTTCTCCCTGCTCAGGCAAAGCCAACACTGGAGCGGTAGTCAACATCTCCTTCAGGCTTGCAAAGCCTTCCTCACACTCCTGTGACCAGACAAAAGGAACATCCTTCCCTGACAACTTAGTCATAGGACGTGCTCTGCTCGGAAACCCCTGCACAAACCTCCTGTAGTAACCTGCCAACCCCAGGAAACTCCTGATCTCTGTAGCATTCTGCGGTATAGGCTGATCCCTGATAGCCTGAATCTTCTCCGGATCTACAGAAACCCCATCTACAGACACAATATGACCCAGAAGCCCATCACGCTGCCAGAAACTACATTTGCTCAACTTAGCAAACAACTTTTGCCCCCGCAGCTTCTCCAGAACTGCCCTCAAATGCACTGCATGCTCTTCAAGACTCTTAGAATAAACCAGGATGTCGTCGATGAAAATTATTACAGACACGTCTAGAAACTCCTCAAACACGCTGTTCATCAATCTCATAAACGCAGTTGGTGCGTTAGTCAATCCAAATGGCATCACCACAAACTCATAATGCCCATACCTCGTCCTGAAAGCAGTCTTCCTCACATCTGCCTCATCTATCGGGATCTGATGATAACCCGATGCCAGATCTTTCTTGGAGAACAAAGTAGCACCTCTCAATTGATCCAACAACTCATCGATCCTCGGAAGAGGGTACTTGTTCTTCACAGTGACCCGGTTGAGACTCCTGGAATCAATACACAAGCGGAAACTCCCATCCTTTTTCTTAACGAATAACATTGGCGCTCCCCACGGTGATACACTAGGACGGATGAATCCCTTGCTCAACAAATCCTCTAGCTGCTTCTTCAGCTCTGTTGGAGCCATCCTGTAAGGAGCCTTGGATAACAGTGTCGTCCCTTGTTCCAGTTCAATCGTAAAAGGATCAGACCAGGAAGGTGGTAATCCCTGCAATGACTGGAACACATCCTCAAACTCCTCCACAACCTGAATACCGCTAACCGTAGACTTCCCCACTGACTCTGACAGATATAGTAACCAGGTAAGCCTCACGGCCCTTCTCGATCATCTTCCCAGCCTGAATGGCCGAGATCACGAGACTCCTCGAAGTCGGTCTAATCCCCTGATAAACCAACTTCACTCCTGAACGCTCAAACTCCACTTTACCCCGATGACAATCCAGATGAACCATATGTCAATGCAACCAATCCATCCCCAAGATAACGTCATACAGCTCCAATGGGCTGATAAGCAAATCTGAATATCAATACCCCTCGCTCGACCAATAACTCTCAGAAACTAGCCTCCAGCAACTTTGACAACTCCCGCACGCTCTCCGAGATCTCCTATAATACCCGCACACTCTGCACACTCCGGGGTAATGTGATGTGATCATGGATGGAGCTATGGAGGATGAGCTTTTAGCTGAGCTTGAATCCGAGGAACTTGTAGCTGAGCTTGAACCCGAGGAGATTGTAGCGGAGGAATCATTGCTTATACCTGAAGGACCAATGCTAGAGCAAAAGCTAAGAAGCTAAGAAATGCATTAAATGTGCTTATTCAAGAGCTTATGGCCAAAGAGAGCATGGGAAAAAATATTGGGGATGATACTTATCAAGTCCAGCCCACTTTGAGCCTAATTCAAGTCCAAGAAAGCCCAAAATAATCACTTTGTTTTGTGGTCAAAGAGGAGTGACGAAAATTGAGTTCAACTCACCTTGGGAAGGACACCTTGGGAAGACAAAGTTCAATAGTTGAATCTTCATTAAACTATCTATCTTTATTGTGTTTTAGTTTCAAGAATAATACTTGGCTTTGTGACCAAGTTTTTTATCTCTATATAAACTCATGTAATCTCATTTGAGAATCATCAATCAATTTTCCTTTTCATTTTATGAGTTTATCTCTTTGTTCTTTGTCTAGAACATTTCTTTGTTTCTTGGTGTGTAATATCCAAGCAACAGCCTCCTTTTGCTGGACTAGTGTGTCATATCTAGCATTATTTGGAGTTGGGAATATCAGCAGCCTTCCGAAACTGCTGTGCGACCTCTCAATCCATCAAATCTCCCTTGTTGCACCTTGCACCTTGGCGAGTTTCTATCATTTTTAGTCCGGCTGAGTGATCCTCGAATTTTGGGCGTATCAAGTGGTATCAGAGCCACTCAACCGGTACTTGTCTGTTCATCTTCTCATCTTCCATTTCTAAATACTTCATCTTCTTTCTATCTTAAATCTGGGTCATCTCCTTACCTAGGCCATTTCTATTTTCAAAAAAAAAAACAAAAAAAAGCAAAAAAAAAAAAAAGATTTGCATTTGGCTAGGTGGTGGAAGAGAAATCCTGCTGGCTGAGGAGAAATCCATCCTTGGAGTGATTAAAACAGATTTCACAAAAATCCTCTTGTCTTTCTATCTTCCTTCTTCCCTTGTTGCTTGGGAATTCCATTGGGTTGCTTGAATTTGTTCTCTTAGAACTTATGGAGAAATCTCTTGAGTGACCTACCAAAAAAATTGAGAGAAACACTTTTGTGAGGATTTTTTATCTGCTAACTTTTGGTGTTTAAGTTTTCAGGAAACCATGGAAAGTGATGGAGAACGAGATCGACCAGGGAATTCTGTCGCCGGGCTATCTAACTTGCAAATGAGAGCATTGAATGACACTATTACTAACCTTATGAATACAGGTCTAGAAGAACTACACCAGAGGCTCGACGAGATTCAAAACAGTCAACAAACCCGTTCTAGACCAGCAGCCAGGAGAGAACGTTCAAGGAGGACTTACCAGCCCGAAGAGGAAATTGAAGAAGAGGAGTTCCATGAAGAAGATGATCGATCAATCAACCGACCTAGACGAAGTCATAGAAATTGTGATCAAGGTGATGTTAATCCTTTTGGTACAAGAAATGACAATTTAGGTGGTTTAAAACTTAAAATTCCAACCTTTGAAGGTAAAACTGATCTGGATGTTTATCTAGAATGTGAAAGGAAAATAGAGTTAGTGCTCGAATGTCAAAATTTCTCTGAACTCAAGAAGGTTAGGTTAGCAGCAACTGAGTTTATAGGCTATGCTATTAACTGGTATGATCAAGTTTTGACTCACAGGAGAAGGAAAGGTGGAAGACCAGTAGCTTCATGGGATGAGCTCACTACCTTGATGAGGAAACGGTTTGTGTCGGCTCATTACCACAGAGATCTCCCCCAAAAACTCAGACGCTTGCTTCAAGGAACCAAATCTGTGGAGGACTATTTCCAGGAAATGGAAAGCTTAATGATCAAGGCGGACGTAGATGAAACCTTAGAAGCTACCATGGCCAGATCCTTGCCGGCCTCAATCGAGATATTCAGGACAGAATGGAGCTTCAAGAATATGAAAGCTTGGAGGGAATGTTGCACAAGGCGATTCTAATCGAACAACAAACCAAGAGGAAGGGTTTCTCTAAACCTTCTTTTGCTCCAAAACCAAGTTATCAAGATAAAGGTAAGTCTTCAACCCCATCAAATTCAGTTTTTAAGACTAATGCTCCTACTCGTCTTGAGAAAGGAAAGGCAGTCGAGACCAACAATCGGGCAAGGGATATTCGTTGTTTCAAATGTCAAGGACTTGGACATTATACCAACAAATGTCTGAATCAAAAGGTAATGATCCTCCTAGACAACGGTGAAGTGGAGTCCGAGGACGATAAAGAAAAAGAGGAAGATCTGGGACTAATCTTTGACGAAGAGGAAGAGCAGTTTGAATATCCAACTCAAGGGACACTTCTGGTCACTAGGAGACCATTGAGCGTTCAACCTAAGTCCAATGAACGAGAACAAAGGGAGAATCTCTTTCACTCTAGATGTTTAGTTAAAGATAAAGTTTGTTCTTTGATCATTGACGGTGGAAGCTGTACTAACGTTGCTAGTGAAACTCTTGTTAGGAAGCTTGGACTTGAGACAAGACCTCATCCGCGACCTTTTAAACTGGAATGGTTGAATGAAACGGGCAAACAGTACGTCAGGGAGCAAGTCACGGTTCCTCTTACCATCGGCCGATATGAAGATGAGATCATGTGCAATGTCCTTCCCATGGATGCAAGCCATATTCTTCTAGGACGACCTTGGCAGTTTGACATGAGGGCGATACATGATGGCTACACCAACCGGCATTCCTTTGAGCATAAAGGAAAGAAGATCATTCTGGTTCCTTTAACTCTGTTGGAGGTCCATCAAGACCAAGTCCAGTTGAAAAAAAACCGAGACAAAGAAATTAAACCAGCAAAACCTGAGGTATCTCCTAAGAACTTTAACTTCTTTGTCAAAGAGAGTCAAGTAAGGAAATCTTTGTACTCTCAACAGCCATTGCTTTTGCTTGTGTATAAAGAAACACTAATAGCATTTTCTGACCTTGCACCGGAGCTCCCGAGTTATTTGATAGATGTTTTGCAGGAATTCTCAGATATCTTTCCAGAAGAAAACCCTAACGGTTTGCCACCAATAAGAAGTATAGAACACCAAATTGATTTCGTCCCAGGTGTGTCACTTCCAAACCGGCCGGCTTATCGAACTAACTCGTTGGAAACAAAGGAAATTCAAAAGCAGATTGGAGAACTTCTTGAAAAAGGTTACATCAGGGAGAGCATAAGCCCATGTGTTGTACCTGTTCTCCTTGTGCCTAAGAAGGATGGCTCTTGGCGCATGTGTGTATACTGGTGTGCCATCAACAATATTACGGTAAAGTATAGGCATCCAATCCTTAGGCTTGATGACATGCTAGATGAATTGCATGGTTCTTCTGTTTTCTCAAAAATAGATTTGAAAAGTGGATATCACCAAATTCGCATGAAAGAAGGTGATGAATGGAAGACTGCATTCAAAACTAAGCTAGGATTGTATGAGTGGCTTGTCATGCCTTTTGGCCTTACTAATGCACCTAGTACATTCATGCGTTTGATGAATCATATCTTGCGATCTTTTATTGGTCATTGTGTTGTTGTCTACTTTGATGACATTATTATCTATAGCAAGAACCGTGAGGAACATAAGCTGCATTTGAAATCTGTCCTAGACGTCCTTAGGAAAGAAAGGTTATTTGCAAATCTTAAGAAGTGCTCTTTTGGAACAGATCACATGGTTTTCTTAGGTTTTATTGTAGGTGCTGATGGACTCAGGGTGGATGAAGAAAAGATCAAGGCCATCTGTGATTTGCCTAGCCCCAAAAATGTTGGAGAGGTAAGGAGCTTTCATGGGCTAGCTGGGTTTTACCAGAGGTTTGTTCAGAACTTCAGCACAATAGCAGCTCCACTCACAGAGGTAATCAAGAAGAATATTGGTTTCAAGTGGGAACAAGCTCAAGAGGAGGCGTTTCAGATACTTAAAGGGAAGTTAACTCAAGCACCTTTATTTACACTTCCGGATTTCTCCAAAAATTTTGAGATAGAATGTGATGCCTCAGGAGTGGGTATTAGTGGTCTGTTTATGCAGGAAAAGAAACCCATTTCCTACTTCAGTGAGAAATTGGGAGGAGCTACACTCAATTACCCCACTTATGACCAAGAGCTATACGCTTTGGTTAGGGCACTCCAAACATGGCAACATTATCTTTGGCCAAAGGAGTTTGTAATTCATACAGATCACCAATCCTTGAAGCACCTCAAAGGCCAGCAAAAGTTGAACAAAAGGCACGCTCGTTGGGTTGAATTCATTGAGACATTTCCCTACGTCATAAAATACAAACAAGGTAAGGAAAATGTGGTGGTTGATGCCTTGTCTAGAAGGTATGTTCTTCTTTTAGCTCTTGAGACTAAGTTGCTTGGTTTTGAGTTCATGAAGCAATTGTATACAACTGACCAGGATTTTAAAGAGATTTATAGAAAATGCTCTAAAGTCGCTTATGGAAAATATTATCAAATGTCTGTTTTCCTATTCTTTGATAACCGTCTTTGTGTGCCCCAATGTTCTTTGAGGGAGTTATTTGTCAGGGAATCACATGGAGGTGGACTGATGGGAAATTTTGGAGTAAAGAAGACCCACAAAGTGGTTCATGAGCATTTCTACTGGCCGAGCTTAATGAGAGATGTAGAAAGAATATGTGGGAGGTGTGTCACTTGTAAGCAAGCTAAGTCTAAACTTCAACCCCACGGTTTGTATACTCCTTTACCCATTCCTACTGAACCTTGGACTGATTTGTCAATGGACTTTGTGTTAGGATTACCTAGAACCAAAAAAGGTAGAGATTCTGTCTTTGTGGTTGTTGATAGGTTTTCTAAGATGGCACACTTCATCCTTATGTCACAAAACTGATGAAGCTACAAACGTTGCTGAATTGTTCTTTAGAGAAATTGTGTGATTGCATGGCATGCCTAGAACTATTGTTTCTGATAGAGATACTAAGTTCTTAAGCTATTTCTGGAAAACTTTGTGGTCTAAGTTAGGAACTAAGCTGTTGTTTTCAACTACTTGCTATCCTCAAACTGACGGACAAACCGAGGTAGTGAATAGAACTTTGTCTACTCTTTTGCGTGCTATCATTAAAAAGAACATCGAATCTTGGGAAGAATGTTTGCCTCATGTTGAGTTTGCATATAACCATTCAGTTCATTCTGCTACTAAGTGTTCTCCTTTCCAAATTGTCTATGGTTTCAATCCTCTAACGCCTTTGGATCTAATCCCTTTGACTTTGAGTGAAAGAGTTAGTATGGATGGGAAAAAGAAAGTTGAACTTGTTAAGCAGATTCATGAGAAAGCCCGACTCAATATTGAAGCAAAGACAAAGCAATATGAGAAGCAAGCAAACAAAGGAAGACGTCAATTGGTGTTTAAAGAGGGAGATCTAGTGTGGATACACTTGAGAAAGGAACGTTTCCCAGCAGAAAGAGAGTCTAAGTTAATGCCACGGGTCGATGGTCCATTCAAAGTCTTGACAAAAATCAGTGACAATGCTTACAAACTCGACTTGCAAGGTAAGTACAAAGTGAGTTCAATTTTTATTGTTGTTGATTTGGCTCCATTTGTGGCAGATGATCCAGATTTGCGGTCAAATCCTTTTCAAGAGGAGGAGGATGATGTGATCATGGATGGAGCTAGGGAGGAGGAGCTTTTAGCAGAGCTTGAACCCGAGGAACTTGTAGCTGAGCTTGAACCCGAGGAGCTTTTAGCGGAGGAATCATTGCTTGTACCTGAAGGACCAATGACTAGAGCAAAAGCTAAGAAGCTAATAAATGCATTAAATGGGCTTATTCAAGAGCTTATGGCCAAAGAGAGCATGGAAAAAAACTATTGGGGATGATACCTATCAAGTCCAGCCTACTTTGAGTCTAATTCAAGTCCAAGAAAGCCCAAAATAATCACTTTGTTTTGTGGTCAAAGAGGAGTGACGAAAATTGAGTTCAACTCACCTTGGGAATGACACCTTGGGAAGACAAAGTTAAAGAATTGAATCTTCATTAAACTATCTATCTTTATTGTGTTTTAGTTTCAAGAATAATACTTGGCTTTGTGACCAAGTTTTCTATCTCTATATAAACTCATGTAATCTCATTTGAGAATCATCAATCAATTTTCCTTTTCATTTTATGAGTTGATCTCTTTGTTCTTTGTCTAGAACATTTCTTTGTTTCTTGGTGTGTAATATCCAAGCAACAGCCTCCTTTTGTTGGACTAGTGTGTCATATCTAGCAGTGATTGGAGTTGGGAATATCAGCAGCCTTCCGAAACTGCTGTGCGACCCCTCAATCCATCAAATCTCCCTTGTTGCACCTTGCACCTTGGCGAGTTTCTATCATTTTTAGTCCGGCTGAGTGATCCTCGAATTTTGGGCGTATCAAGTGGTATCAGAGCCACTCAACCGGTACTTGTCTGTTCATCTTCTCATCTTCCATTTCTAAATACTTCATCTTCTTTCTATCTTAAATCTGGGTCATCTCCTTACCTAGGCCATTTCTATTTTCAAAAAAAAAAAACAAAAAAAAAGCAAAAAAAAAAAAAAAAGATTTGCATTTGGCTAGGTGGTGGAAGAGAAATCCTGCTGGCTGAGGAGAAATCCATCCTTGGAGTGATTAAAACAGATTTCACAAAAATCCTCTTGTCTTTCTATCTTCCTTCTTCCCTTGTTGCTTGGGAATTCCATTGGGTTGCTTGAATTTGTTCTCTTAGAACTTATGGAGAAATCTCTTGAGTGACCTACCAAAAAAATTGAGAGAAACACTTTTGTGAGGATTTTTTATCTGCTAACTTTTGGTGTTTAAGTTTTCAGGAAACCATGGAAAGTGATGGAGAACGAGATCGACCAGGGAATTCTGTCGCCGGGCTATCTAACTTGCAAATGAGAGCATTGAATGACACTATTACTAACCTTATGAATACAGGTCTAGAAGAACTACACCAGAGGCTCGACGAGATTCAAAACAGTCAACAAACCCGTTCTAGACCAGCAGCCAGGAGAGAACGTTCAAGGAGGACTTACCAGCCCGAAGAGGAAATTGAAGAAGAGGAGTTCCATGAAGAAGATGATCGATCAATCAACCGACCTAGACGAAGTCATAGAAATTGTGATCAAGGTGATGTTAATCCTTTTGGTACAAGAAATGACAATTTAGGTGGTTTAAAACTTAAAATTCCAACCTTTGAAGGTAAAACTGATCTGGATGTTTATCTAGAATGGGAAAGGAAAATAGAGTTAGTGCTCGAATGTCAAAATTTCTCTGAACTCAAGAAGGTTAGGTTAGCAGCAACTGAGTTTATAGGCTATGCTATTAACTGGTATGATCAAGTTTTGACTCACAGGAGAAGGAAAGGTGGAAGACCAGTAGCTTCATGGGATGAGCTCACTACCTTGATGAGGAAACGGTTTGTGCCGGCTCATTACCACAGAGATCTCCACCAAAAACTTAGACGCTTGCTTCAAGGAACCAAATCTGTGGAGGACTATTTCCAGGAAATGGAAAGCTTAATGATCAAGGCGGACGTAGATGAAACCTTAGAAGCTACCATGGCCAGATCCTTGCCGGCCTCAATCGAGATATTCAGGACAGAATGGAGCTTCAAGAATATGAAAGCTTGGAGGGAATGTTGCACAAGGCGATTCTAATCGAACAACAAACCAAGAGGAAGGGTTTCTCTAAACCTTCTTTTGCTCCAAAACCAAGTTATCAAGATAAAGGTAAGTCTTCAACCCCATCAAATTCAGTTTTTAAGACTAATGCTCCTACTCGTCTTGAGAAAGGAAAGGCAGTCGAGACCAACAATCAGGCAAGGGATATTCGTTGTTTCAAATGTCAAGGACTTGGACATTATACCAACAAATGTCTGAATCAAAAGGTAATGATCCTCCTAGACAACGGTGAAGTGGAGTCCGAGGACGATAAAGAAAAAGAGGAAGATCTGGGACTAATCTTTGACGAAGAGGAAGAGCAGTTTGAATATCCAACTCAAGGGACACTTCTGGTCACTAGGAGACCATTGAGCGTTCAACCTAAGTCCAATGAACGAGAACAAAGGGAGAATCTCTTTCACTCTAGATGTTTAGTTAAAGATAAAGTTTGTTCTTTGATCATTGACGGTGGAAGCTGTACTAACGTTGCTAGTGAAACTCTTGTTAGGAAGCTTGGACTTGAGACAAGACCTCATCCGCGACCTTTTAAACTGGAATGGTTGAATGAAACGGGCAAACAGTACGTCAGGGAGCAAGTCATGGTTCCTCTTACCATCGGCCGATATGAAGATGAGATCATGTGCAATGTCCTTCCCATGGATGCAAGCCATATTCTTCTAGGACGACCTTGGCAGTTTGACATGAGGGCGATACATGATGGCTACACCAACCGGCATTCCTTTGAGCATAAAGGAAAGAAGATCACTCTGGTTCCTTTAACTCCGTTGGAGGTCCATCAAGACCAAGTCCAGTTGAAAAAAAGCCGAGACAAAGAAATTAAACCAGCAAAACCTGAGGTATCTCCTAAGAACTTTAACTTCTTTGTCAAAGAGAGTCAAGTAAGGAAATCTTTGTACTCTCAACAGCCATTGCTTTTGCTTGTGTATAAAGAAACACTAATAGCATTTTCTGACCTTGCACCGGAGCTCCCGAGTTATTTGATAGATGTTTTGCAGGAATTCTCAGATATCTTTCCAGAAGAAAACCCTAACGGTTTGCCGCCAATAAGAAGTATAGAACACCAAATTGATTTCTTCCCAGGTGTGTCACTTCCAAACCGGCCGGCTTATCGAACTAATTCGTTGGAAACAAAGGAAATTCAAAAGCAGATTGGAGAACTTCTTGAAAAAGGTTACATCAGGGAGAGCATAAGCCCATGTGTTGTACCTGTTCTCCTTGTGCCTAAGAAGGATGGCTCTTGGCGCATGTGTGTATACTGGTGTGCCATCAACAATATTACGGTAAAGTATAGGCATCCAATCCTTAGGCTTGATGACATGCTAGATGAATTGCATGGTTCTTCTGTTTTCTCAAAAATAGATTTGAAAAGTGGATATCACCAAATTCGCATGAAAGAAGGTGATGAATGGAAGACTGCATTCAAAACTAAGCTAGGATTGTATGAGTGGCTTGTCATGCCTTTTGGCCTTACTAATGCACCTAGTACATTCATGCGTTTGATGAATCATATCTTGCGATCTTTTATTGGTCATTGTGTTGTTGTCTACTTTGATGACATTATTATCTATAGCAAGAACCGTGAGGAACACAAGCTGCATTTGAAATCTGTCCTAGACGTCCTTAGGAAAGAAAGGTTATTTGCAAATCTTAAGAAGTGCTCTTTTGGAACAGATCACATGGTTTTCTTAGGTTTTATTGTAGGTGCTGATGGACTCAGGGTGGATGAAGAAAAGATCAAGGCCATCTGTGATTTGCCTAGCCCCAAAAATGTTGGAGAGGTAAGGAGCTTTCATGGGCTAGCTGGGTTTTACCAGAGGTTTGTTCAGAACTTCAGCACAATAGCAGCTCCACTCACAGAGGTAATCAAGAAGAATATTGGTTTCAAGTGGGAACAAGCTCAAGAGGAGGCGTTTCAGATACTTAAAGGGAAGTTAACTCAAGCACCTTTACTTACACTTCCGGATTTCTCCAAAAATTTTGAGATAGAATGTGATGCCTCAGGAGTGGGTATTAGTGTTGTGTTGATGCAGGAAAAGAAACCCATTTCCTACTTCAGTGAGAAATTGGGAGGAGCTACACTCAATTACCCCACTTATGACCAAGAGCTATACGCTTTGGTTAGGGCACTCCAAACATGGCAACATTATCTTTGGCCAAAGGAGTTTGTAATTCATACAGATCACCAATCCTTGAAGCACCTCAAAGGCCAGCAAAAGTTGAACAAAAGGCACGCTCGTTGGGTTGAATTCATTGAGACATTTCCCTACGTCATAAAATACAAACAAGGTAAGGAAAATGTGGTGGTTGATGCCTTGTCTAGAAGGTATGTTCTTCTTTTAGCTCTTGAGACTAAGTTGCTTGGTTTTGATTTCATGAAGCAATTGTATACAACTGACCAGGATTTTAAAGAGATTTATAGAAAATGCTCTAAAGTCGCTTATGGAAAATATTATCAAATGTCTGGTTTCCTATTATTTGATAACCGTCTTTGTGTGCCCCAATGTTCTTTGAGGGAGTTATTTGTCAGGGAATCACATGGAGGTGGACTGATGGGAAATTTTGGAGTAAAGAAGACCCACAAAGTGGTTCATGAGCATTTCTACTGGCCGAGCTTAATGAGAGATGTAGAAAGAATATGTGGGAGGTGTGTCACTTGTAAGCAAGCTAAGTCTAAACTTCAACCCCACGGTTTGTATACTCCTTTACCCATTCCTACTGAACCTTGGACTGATCTGTCAATGGACTTTGTGTTAGGATTACCTAGAACCAAAAAAGGTAGAGATTCTGTCTTTGTGGTTGTTGATAGGTTTTCTAAGATGGCACACTTCATCCCATGTCACAAAACTGATGATGCTACAAACGTTGCTGAATTGTTCTTTAGAGAAATTGTGTGATTGCATGGCATGCCTAGAACTATTGTTTCTGATAGAGATACTAAGTTCTTAAGCTATTTCTGGAAAACTTTGTGGTCTAAGTTAGGAACTAAGCTGTTGTTTTCAACTACTTGCCATCCTCAAACTGACGGACAAACCGAGGTAGTGAATAGAACTTTGTCTACTCTTTTGCGTGCTATCATTAAAAAGAACATCAAATCTTGGGAAGAATGTTTGTCTCATGTTGAGTTTGCATATAACCATTCAGTTCATTCTGCTACTAAGTGTTCTCCTTTCCAAATTGTCTATGGTTTCAATCCTCTAACGCCTTTGGATCTAATCCCTTTGACTTTGAGTGAAAGAGTTAGTATGGATGGGAAAAAGAAAGTTGAACTTGTTAAGCAGATTCATGAGAAAGCCCGACTCAATATTGAAGCAAAGACAAAGCAATATGAGAAGCAAGCAAACAAAGGAAAACGTCAATTGGTGTTTAAAGAGGGAGATCTAGTGTGGATACACTTAAGAAAGGAACGTTTCCCAGCAGAAAGAGAGTCTAAGTTAATGCCACGGGTCGATGGTCCATTCAAAGTCTTGACAAAAATCAGTGACAATGCTTACAAACTCGACTTGCAAGGTAGGTACAAAGTGAGTTCAATTTTTAATGTTGTTGATTTGGCTCCATTTGTGGCAGATGATCCAGATTTGCGGTCAAATCCTTTTCAAGAGGAGGAGGATGATGTGATCATGGATGGAGCTAGGGAGGAGGAGCTTTTAGCTGAGCTTGAACCCGAGGAACTTGTAGCTGAGCTTGAACCCGAGGAGCTTGTAGCGGAGGAATCATTGCTTGTACCTGAAGGACCAATGACTAGAGCAAAAGCTAAGAAGCTAATAAATGCATTAAATGGGCTTATTCAAGAGCTTATGGCCAAAGAGAGCATGGGAAAAAACTATTGGGGATGATACCTATCAAGTCCAGCCCACTTTGAGCCTAATTCAATTCCAAGAAAGCCCAAAATAATCACTTTGTTTTGTTGTCAAAGAGGAGTGACGAAAATTGAGTTCAACTCACCTTGGGAATGACACCTTGGGAAGACAAAGTTAAAGAATTGAATCTTCATTAAACTATCTATCTTTATTGTGTTTTAGTTTCAAGAATAATACTTGGCTTTGTGACCAAGTTTTCTATCTCTATATAAACTCATGTAATCTCATTTGAGAATCATCAATCAATTTTCCTTTTCATTTTATGAGTTTATCTCTTTGTTCTTTGTCTAGAAAATTTGTTTGTTTCTTGGTGTGTAATATCCAAGCAACAGCCTCCTTTTGCTGGACTAGTGTGTCATATCTAGCAGTGATTGGAGTTGGGAATATCAGCAGCCTTCCGCAACTGTTGTGCGACCCCTCAATCCATCAAATCTCCCTTGTTGCACCTTGCACCTTGGCGAGTTTCTATCCTTTTTAGTCCGGCTGAGTGATCCTCGAATTTTGGGCGTATCATAATGAAGCTATGAGTAGCTCCAGAGTCAAACATAACGTGGGACTTAAACCCGCCCACCAACAAGGTCCCTACACAAACCTTATGTGTTGAGAACCTAACACTTTATCACAGGACAACATAACATCTGAACTTACTAAGAATTCACAAAGACAAAGTACCAGAAATTATACATGTGATCGCTCCAGCACTGGTCCCACCAGTCTCTACCATCGTGTAAACCCGTGGCGCCTGCTCAATCCGTGTCACCTGCTGCCCTCCTGGCTGCACCTGCTGCAACGCTGCCACTGCTACCGGCTGCAACTTGGGACAATAGGGCCTGATGTGCCCTGGCTCCCTACAATGATAGCATACACGAGCTGCTGCCATCGGAGCACTCCTCTTGAGACAGCTAGCAATCTTGTGATCCTTGCCCCCGCACCCGAAGCAACTCGGACCACTCGGCCTCTGTGTAGCCTCCCATCTCCTCTTGGTTCCATGCGCAGGCTTGCCGCCCTTGCTAGAACCTCCCTGATGCTGAGCCTTGCTAGGCTGGACTGATGGGCTAGCCGCCACTGACTGTGCCCGAATATCCTCCTCGATCCCTGTTGCAGTCTCAACCAGCTCTGCACGCGAAGCATAACTCTGCCCTCTACAGTGAACCCTCAAGTCATCACGTAAGGCCCTCAAAAACCTCATAATCTGAGCCTCCTCAGACTCCATATCTCGACCCCCATAACTCAGAAGTCGACTGAACTCCAAGTCAAGCTCTCGCACTGACCAAGTCCCCTGAGCTAGCTGAAGGAACTGCACCTCCAACCTATCCAGTGCCTCCCTAGGGAAATACTTGCGGTTGAACTCCAAGACGAATTCAGCCCAAGACATCTCCCTCTGCACTTTCCTGGCTGCCACAGAACTCCACCACAACTGAGCATCACCAGACAAATGGTGGATCCCAATGTCCACCCAAAACTCCTCAGGACATCTCAAAGTATGGAAGTTACGTTCCACACTCGTCCTCCACGCATCCGCAGCGGTACGATCAGTACCTCCCGAAAACCGCTCGGTACCAATACGGTCCATCTCTGTCAACATGCTGATATAACGAGAATGGAACCCCACATCCGCAGCCACCGGCTGCCGCTCTGCCACCACCACTGGTGGCATTACCTGAGCCTGAGCCGGTGCCACTTGCGGCAACCGCTCTATCAACTGTTCCAGCAAACCCGCAAGGTCGACACCCGGGACTCCACCCACTGGATTTCCCACACCTGGAGCCCTAACATCACCGGCTACTGGAGCATCAACACCGCCCCCTCCCTCCACAGTCATGGAATCCCCCTGGACACCCTACGACTCGTTGACACCCTCTTCTGTCACACTCTGGTCCTTGGTCTCACTAACCACTGGGACTCTGCCCCTACCACGACCATGTCCGCGTCCACGACCACGACCACGACCAGCGACAGCATCCTCTCTAACCATCTGCACTACCATGAACAGAAGGCTAAGCACACAATTATAATAACACAAAAACATAAATTCACCGTGGAATCACATTGTAGGCTCGAAGAGGATGTTCTAGGACTCCATGCCACACAAAATTGACTAATTCACATAATCAATCAAAGCATGCAATCCCAACATCAGCAACATAAACCTAGTGAACCTAAACCTACAACTATAAGGGTTGTGATACCAAATTGAAATGACCTAACCCATTTTTTTTTTTTTAATAATAAATAATAATAATAACTACAACTATCGGTCCCATACCCACTAACCATCTATCCTCAAACACAACCAATAGCAATAAATAATCGGCCGACCGATGCAATGCCGAGCATCGTTTTCCCCCGAAGCTTCTCACCGGATCTTCGTTCCTACAACCACAAGAAAGTTTCCTAACGTCCCAAATAACCAAACTAACAAGACTAGCAACACATAACAAGCAAATCAGAGATATCTCCAGCTTAGATAAGCCATGGTCATACACTTACCTTTGCCACAGACGAATCTGAACCTCAACAAGCAAGAACACGCTCCTAGGAAGCTCCTACAACGATCCCAGCTACAGATCTCTACAGGAACAGCCTCAAATCTCCCAAAAACCTCAAGAACTCTCAAGAACCTTTTCTCTCTTCTCTTTTCTCTCAAAAATGGCTAAACTCGCCTAATGAGACAGAAACACGACTTAAGGGTTTTCCTTTACCCAAAATGCAGCGTTTAACTTAAGTCAAAACGCAGAAAACTGCACTTGCATCGACCGATGCTCCTCCAGCATCAGCCGATGCGCATCCCAAACCGGGATTCCGGTTCGCGGATGTTACAATTATTGCATGGTAACAGAAATTGAAGTTGAACATCTTGTATCTCATGTTCATACACAAAATGGTTTGGCGAAATCATTAATTAAACGTCTGCAATTGATTGCAAGACCATTTATCATGAGATTAACACTTCCAACCTCTGTATGGGGACATGCCATCTTTCATGGAGAAGCACTTATTCGAATAAGACCAAGTGCATATCATAAGTATTCCCCTTTGCAGTCAGCATTTGGTCGAGAACCAAACATATCCCATCTAAGGATTTTTGGTTGTGCGGTATATGTGCCTATAGCACCTCCACAACTTACAAAGATGGGACCACAAAGAAGGTTGGATATATATATTGGTTGTGATTCTCCATCAATTATAAGGTACCTAGAACCACAGACTGGTGATGTCTTTACGGCACGTTTTGCCGATTGTCATTTTGATGAGAAAGTTTTCCTAGCTCTGAGAGATAAAATCAACAAGTAGGAAAAGATATCAAATGGTGTGTACCATCTTTTGTACCATCTTTGTTACACCTTGATCTTCCTACAAAGCAGTCTGAAATAGAAGTTCGACGAATTATGCATTTGCAGAGTATTGCAAATCAACTTCCTGATGCATTTGTTGATACCAAAACGGTAACTAAATCATATATACCAGCTGAAAATATTTCTGCTAGAACTTAAATACCACAAGAACGTGGAAAAGCAGACGATACACGAGAGTCTAGAACACGCTTGAAGTGTGGTAGGCTAGTTGGTTCTAAGGATAAAAATCCTAAAAAACGAAAGGAAGTTGAAAAGCATGATATGCCCAAAATAGTAGAAAGCATTTTGGAAGAAACGAGCCATGAGTCTAATGAAAGTATTGAGAATCATGAGCCTGAAGAAAATCATGAGATTTCTGTCAACTATATCCATAATGGAAAGATATGGAATCGAAATAAAATCAATGATGTTAATGACACTTTATCTTACCTTGTTTCAAGGAAAATAGATGAGGAAAGTGAGGATCCAGAACCAAAGTATGCATATGAATGTCAAAAGAGACATGATTGGACAAAATGAAAAGATGCAATCAAATCGAACCTGACTCGCTTAATAAACCAAATGTACTTGGACCTATTGTACTCACGCCTGGAAATGTAAGACCGGTTGGATACAAGTGGGTATTCGTTAGAAAACAAAATGAGAGAAATGAAATTACGAGATATAAGGCTCTCGTAGCTCAAGGATTTTCTGAAAGACTTGGGATTGATTATGAGGAAACATATTTCCCCGTTATGGATGCAAAAACGTTTAGATTTCTAATGAGTTTAGCAGTTGGCGAAAATTTAGAGATACGTCTCATGGATGTTGTTACAGCATACTTATATGGATCATTAGATACTGATATCTACATGAGAGTTCCTAGACGATTTAATATACCAGAAGCATTAAAGGCTAAATCCATAGAGTTATGTGCAATAAAGTTGCAAAGATCATTATATGGGTTAAAGCAATCTGGACGTATGTGGAATAATCGTCTTAGTGATAATTTAACAAAAGAATGATATGTGAATGATCCTATATGCCCATATGTTTTCATCAAGAAAACAAACTCCGGATTTGTGATAATTGCGGTATATGTTGATGATCTTAATATAATCGGGACTCAACATGAAATACAGAAAACAACAAACTATTTAAAAGGTGAATTTGAGATGAAAGATCTTGGATAGACAAAGTTTTGTCTAGGTCTACAAATTGAGCATACTCAAAAGGGTATATTTGTGAATCAATCCATATACACTAAAAGAGTGTTAAACGTTTTAATATGGATAAGGTAACTCCTCTCAATACTCTAATGGTTGTCAGATCATTAAATGTTGAAGGTGATCTGTTCCAACCACCTGAGGAAAATGAAGAGATACTTGGTCCTGAAATACCGTATCTAAGTGCAATTGGAGCCCTTATGCATCTTGCAAATTGCACTCGACCTGTTTTTTCATCTTCAATTAATCTTTTGGCTAAATTTAGTTTCTCTCCTACACAAAGGCATTGGAATGGAATTAAACATGTCCTAACAAATTAAATGGTCAAATAATTGGTTTTGCATATGCATGATATCTATCAGATCAACACAAAGCTCGTTCACAATTATGATATGTGTTCACGATTGGAGCCAATGCTATATCATGGCGTTCTTAGAAACAAACGCTTGTAGCTACTTCTTCGAATCATGCTGAAATTATCTCACTTCACGAAGCAAGTAGAGAATGTGTATGGCTAAGGTCGATAAGTCGACATATTAAATCAAGTAGCAGAATTCATCAGAACACAAAGCCAACTATCTTATATGAAGACAATGTTGCATGTGTTGCTCAAACAAAGGAAGGGTATATCAAAAGTGATAGAACCAAACATGTCCCTCCAAATTTCTTTTCATACACCCAAGAACTCTTGAAGAATAAAGACATTGAAGTAAGATATGTTCGATCATCCGAGAATTCTGCAGATCTCTTCACAAAATCATTACCCATGACTATGTTCAGGAAACATGTCCATAACATTGGAATGTGTTGTCAACAAGACTTGTAAGATGAGATCATGATCAGTTGAGGGGGAGCTTGCGAGGTTGTACTCTTTTTACTTTACTAAGATTTTTGCTATTGGGTTTTCCTAAAAAGGTTTTTAACAAGGCAACATAAGACATTATGCAAGAGACATAGTGACACTGGTCTCCAAAGAGGAGTGTTGTGAAACTCAGAAAAAGAAGACGTATACAATGTCAACAGATGATGCGCATGTGTATAACGTTATGCGTTTATTATTATTTTGTGTGGAGCCCACTGTCACTATGCACACATAGTAACTTACATTTTACTTCTATATAAACGATCGAATTCGATCGTTGTAAAACATGAATACAATTACAAAACTTCAATTATAAAGGAGTTACAACTCTTTCTCTCCATCTCTCTTTATTCAGTATCCCGATCTTTCGACGGGTATAAATATCTCACTATTATTTATATTTTTATAGTTCTAATACAATGTAGAGATTAAGAATTGTTTAAAATTGCAAGCATTATATATTGACTCTCTAAGTTTATATAGTAAAATGGTTTTAAGATAGAATTAAATCTTTATATCTCTATACAGAGCTGGCCCAGATAATTATAGGGCCTTAAGCTGAAAACTCTTTTTAGGCTTGCTATAATTTTTCTAAAGAAAAAAACATGGAAAAGGAAGAAAATCAGTGTTGTGACTTGTGTCATTTGTACAGGGTTTTTACCATTAGGACAAACAAACTTTTCACAAACATATATTCAAAGGCCGCGCATGTGTCCTTTGCCGGCTATGTATCTATAAAATAAACATTACAATATCTTCATATTTTCTTATAGATCTTGTAGATCCTTCTACATACCAACAAGCATATGACTTGTTTTAAACTTGGTCATTCTTGCAGTTCAGTAGAAGAGGGATTTTCTCTTTTTCTGAAGATGATAACAACTGATCATTCTCTTCGTTTGCTTTGCCCCACATCACAGCGTAAAAGCCTAACGTTATCAAAATTCCTCCAAGCAAACTATAATATGAAACACAAAATCGAAGATGAGTAGATGTTCTTTCTAATAGATAATGTGTATGAAGACTAATGATTCATATACCATCCAAGATAGAGAGAATCGTTAAGAAAAATCACGCCCATAACCACTGCTATTAGAATAGACAAAGGTTTAAATATGGCAAGGTAGACAGGTCCTTTGTATCGTATTATCCATGAATGAATCGTATAGGATACCGAAGTTATTGTTGCCTGAAATATTTTATAAAGAAGACTATGTTAAAATGCAAAAGAAAGTATTTTGATTTTTTTTCTTTTAAAAAAAAAACGAAAATGTATATAACATACCACAGCTACAATTGTGATCAAAGTAATATCGAATTGAAGGATCCAAACGCTTGGATTGTTCCTTTCGACTACTAGTCCAATCGTTGTGGTAATGACTGAAACACATACAGTGTAAAGAAAGGAGACTGTGAATGCTGCTGGATATTCACTCATTATGTGTGCCTGTCCAATATAGTCACATAGAAAAATCATTGGAATGATATCAATTCTCTATATGATAAGAATGAAGCCGACATCTTTTATAAGTTGTTCCCTCTCTCTTATTGATTTCGATTGAAGCATAAATTTAGAAATTATTTATAGATAGGTATCAAAATGTGGTACCTGTAGAATGTAACAAACAGAAACGAAGATGACTTGTATGGTTAGAACAGCTCCTCCGATGAGCCAATCAGAGGTTGAAGATGAAAACAACGGTGGAGAAAGCTGACGGAAGTTTACATACGGTGGAGAAGATGCAACAAAAATACGTGGACCGTGGTAGAAAATCACCACAAGTGCGCCCATCACTGACAAGATCGTCCCCATCACTTTGGCTACACAGCTCTTTTCTTTAAATGATATTTTTTCCATCCTTTATTCAAAAAAATTGACATTTATTGTTGTTGATTACGTTTTATTCCAAAGTAAATGATTTGAGAATGTAAATATTTTATTAAAAATGTTAATACACATTTATTATATTCATGCAGACGGAAATGTTAGATTTTTTAAGAATGTAAATATTTAAAAATGAAAACAGTTTAGGTTTACAATCGATGATTATAAACAGTTTAGGCATTAGGCAATGTTAGATTTGGAACACAAGATTATGCACTAGCGAAGTAGTAACCAACTTATCTTCATATCATTTGAGATGCCGAACCTAAATACATGTATATATTGTAGAAAGAAATAAGAATAAAATAAAATAAAAAACACATTTACCAAAATCATTATGTGGATTTTTTACCCAACTACTATAACACATCCACGTGCAACACCAAATATAACAAATTAAAAATACTATATATTTTCTCGAATTGCCTCATTTGATCCGATTTTTTAATATAAAATTGTTAACAAAACCTCACTACTTGAAACAAATTTTGTAGTAAGTCAAAGCAATCTTCAACCATTTTATTGATTAAAAGTTTAAGTATACGGATACGAAACTCTTTCTCATAAATAACTGTTTTTTTACGAAAACATATAATGTATCAAATAAAAGTTTTACGCAGTTTTATTCATGTTAGGTATACGTGATGTGTCATTTACGATTTATAACTTATGTAACTTGTTTAAAAGATATACTCTAAAACAGTACTAATAAAATTAAAACAAATTTTAATGAAATTTATAGCACATGCACATTCCAAAAAAAATCAAAAATAGCACCAATTGATAAAATTATAATTCTAATATTTAAACTTTATTTTTCACCAAAAACAAATATTTAAATATATTTTTTAAATTTTAAATATATATTTTAGGTTTGAGTTGCTTATTTTACATATAAGGTATAGTTTTTAGAGGGTAGTGTTTAGAGATTAGAAATTATTTTTGAAGTTTAAGTTTGAAACATGGTGCTATTTTAAAAACATTAGAAATGATTTAGAAAAAACCTTATTTTTGTATTATTTTTGATAATTATCCTTTTTTAATATAGACATGTATTTGATCAAATGAGTTAATATTTATATCATATTGTAACACCTTTAACCTGGAAACGATTTGTGTGCTTGGTGTCGAGCGACACCAAAGGGTGTCAGTCGACACTAGCAAAATTTTGAGTTAGTCGGTCTGGTTTGTTCTTGGTTTTGTGCGGTTTAAATGTTTTAGAGAAATCCTAAACTTTCCTTATACAATGAGAGACCCTCACTGTTTTAGGGATTCTCTTCCCCAATCGATTTCTGCCCTAGAGAGAAAGAGAGAAGAAAATAGTGGATTAGGGATGGGACAGGAGTGGAGAAGAGAAGGGAGCAGTGTCGTCTGCATTTGGGGACATATGTAGAGAAGACTCGGCCTCCTGGTGGAGGACGATGGAGAAAGAGGCTCACGGGAGAGAGAGAGACAAGAGGGATGGTGTTAACATGGTGTCTCGACGTTTGGATCCATGAGTGGGAGAGTGTGGCGACTCACGGTAGCTCTTCATCCTAGTGAGTGTGTTGTTTTGGTCTATATCAATAAGAGAATCGTTGGTGGTGAAGGATTAGAGTTTTGGGGCCAAGAGGGGCTGAAGGAGGATCCTAGGTCGTGGTTGCATGCTTGGTGTGTCATTCGACACCAGCAGCTGCAGACGAACTGCACGGACTAGTCCAGTATGACTATTTCGGGGCAGCATTTGGAGGATGAAACAGAGTCCGCTTTGGCTGAAATTTGTTCAGGAGCTTTGTGGTGATACATGCTCCATATCTGACACTGGGTTTGTCAATTGAATGGTTAATTTGTTAATTAATCTAGTGTTAATATTATGATCTGGCATGGACGATTTTATTGCAAGGTAGGGATGTCGAGCGACACCAAGGTGGTGTTGATCGACACCAGAATGTTGTTGTGTGTTTGGTCGTACGTGAACAGTTCGACCATACCACGAGGGTGTCTATCGACACTATATGTGTTGTTTGCGAGTGGTTCCCGATTTGTCATTATCAATACCAGGTAGAGGTGCTGATCGACACCAGAGCCAAGGTTGGTGATGCCTAGTGGGGGTGTCGACCGACACATGGTGGAGGTGTCGCTCGACACAAAGTGGAGGTGTCGCTCGACACCAACGTCTAGCTCTTGGAGAGTGTGTTATGTTAGATTGGTTTCCGGCAAGAGTTATCGGGGATGCTTAAGCGTTTGGGTGGAAGTCTTATGGGTGAACCGTAATCGTGTTTATTGGATTGTGGTATGGCCAGTGTGAGTCGAAATCAGATCGTTGGTGAGGCAGAGTCCGTGGCTAGAATTGAAAGGAGTATTCCAGCCCATCTCTCTTGTTACTTGGTCGCTTAGAGCTGGTTTGTTGTGTGAATATGTACCAAGATGAGGTGGTGTTTAAGATACATGAGTGAGTGAAGCTTGTTCCAAGAAGTAGAGACAAGTGGCTCGTCCGGTCGGGCGTCGAAAGAGTCTGATCCAAGTCTACCAATGTAAGGTGCTTGTGGAACCGAAGTACCTTCGTATGACTGTGTTTGAATGCGAAGTATGGGTTAGTTGGACGTAGCCTGTACCACTGTTCATTCTGCTCGTAACAATCTAATTGTGTAAGTTTTTATAAGAACCAATTTCTAAGCCGGTTGTCTCATCGGAATAATGGGATTTCATTTAGATTGTTTCTCTTGTGTCATGTGCGAGGATTAGGAATTCGGGTGTGATCGTTTCACATATAAACGTGCTGGATATTACTATTATTATATCTTAAAAAGAATTATCTTAAAATAATATTAAAACAAGTTTTATGGACAATTATATATAACACACTCCACAAATTTACAAAACGAGCACCAATTGATACAATTGTAATATTTTAAATATATTTTTAGAATTTCTTTTTTAAAGTTTGGGGCATCTATTTTACATGAGTGTATAGTTTCTAAAGAAAATGTTTTAGTATAAATTTAGCATTTAATTGTGAAACAGTGTTACTTTTTTAATTTTAGAGATTATGTGCTAAATTTATAAATAAAACTTATTTTTGTGCTATCGATAAAAAATTTCCAACTAAAATGATTTTTTTATACATCTTAAATGTCAGAATAAATCTGCATTAACCTAAAGTCTGAGAAAAAAAAAATAGCAAACCTGAAGATAGCGGCGAGGATGAAGGTAAGAGCAGGACTGATATTGCCCATGGCGGAAGCTAAGGTTGGGTTGCTGTATTTGATGCCTACGTATCCTGTAATCACATATATTGATCTTTTTTTTGTATATATTTTCAGCCAAAAATCATATATTAGCAACACTATAATAATGATAATTTCATATTACGTATTGGAAGAAGGAATGTATTATTTGGAAATTACCCTAGAAATCCCTGAAGTCCAATCTTGCACAGTATTGAGAGACTTAGTGGAGGAAGTGTTCTTGACCTGTAAAAAAAAGCAGAAAAAAATAAATATGCATACAAAAAATTTTAAAGAACGGTTATAAATCTTAGATAAAGATTAAGGTTATTAGAAACCTATTGGTGAAAAATAGAGAAGGAAGAAGGAGAAGCGACGCAAGAAGATAAGAATAGCCGATGAAAGGGTAAATGTTGAGTCCCTTTGAAGTTGCTACTTTAAACAGTGTGCTTATTCCGATGCTAGTGGTTTCTATCGCCAGCATCGTCGTCAAAAACACGGTCTCTCTCCGCCAGTGGCTTGCTGTTCCGGCCATTTTTTTATATGGTAGAAAGGTTTGGTGTTGAAATGTGAGTCTTTGTTATCCCTTTGTTTGCTTTTTTATGTTTCTTAAGTAAAATAAATGGTGTATATAGACTATACAGTACGTGTAGGCCCGGCTCTAGGGCGAGAGAGGGACAAACAAAAGTTTTCCAACAAAACTTCAACAAAGGGGCCAAAAAAAAAAAACAGATTTATATGTTGGAAATCGTCCATAAAGTTATATGCTAAGGGAGTAGGGACAAAGAATAATTATTGAGAATGGTCCACTGCTAATTCTTGAATTTATGATGGAAGGACCACTAGAGTCTGAAACGGGTTTAGCTAGTGGACTGGATTCTAAAGAATTAGATTCCTTTCAATGAGCGAATGGTACCCTCTCTTTCAATATAGTATCCTCCTATAGTGCCTATTGATCGGAAACTAAAATACGACGTGGATGTTTCATGGAAAGAAGGTTTGGATATTTGTGAATTGAGATGAATCCTTAGGGACAAGAAGGGAGATGTAAGAAGGTTTGGTTCCGAAGCATATATCTTTCACTGTTATTTAGACCCTGAATCCAAAAAAGATATGTACATCAATCACTGATGTAAAACATTTGTTCTTTCTCTTTGTTTTCTTATCATCTTTTGCACTATCCCGTTGTGGAACAAAATGCATGTTCTTTTTGTATTAAAAATAGAGTTGGTATTATTGAGTTTATAAAAAAAAATATAATAAAGACTAGACAATACTCTATCTGGGTGCATAAATAATAAATACTATCTCAATCGGTTTTTGAAGTACTTCAGATTCAAACTACATAACCCTAACATAGCTTAAACTCTTCGATCCTAATCATACAAGTATTGTTGTTACCTGCATTTCCAAAAATGAGTTCATACAAGGAAATAGGTTGTTGCCTGAATTTCCAATAATGATTTCTATGAGGAAAATTCTTCGATCCTAATCATACCAGTATGCTTTGGAAAATTAGATAGGCTAAACTACTAATTAAAGCCATTTGCTATTTGACTTTGAAACCCTGAAAATGAATTGTTGCTTTATACGACTTCAAAATGTTACAATGTTAAGACTTATTTCTCTGCGGCATAATTCATCAAAAGCGGAATTCTCTTTGAATTCGACGATGTGACTACATTAGTTTCGATATTAGCCTTCTCCTCCTTTGCTTTTCCCCACATAACCGTATAGAAACCGATCGTAATCAATGTTCCACCGATCACACTGCCAAATAAATACAAAGAAGAAACTGAAAGTGAATATCCAAAATGAAAAATTAGGTAATCCATATTTTGAGAGTTAGCACTTCTTTTTCACCGTCCGAGATAGAGAGAATCGCCTAGAAATATCGCTCCTAGTACCACCGCGGTTAATATAGCTAATGGCCTGAACATTGCTAGGAACACTGGCCCCTTATGTCGCACTGTCCATGACTCAACAACATAGCCCGTCGAATTTACCATCCCCTGATATTACATTTACACAAATCTTAACTCAATAAGATGATCTTGGAATTATTTAAAACTATAGAGACTTTTCATACCGTTGCAACGATGCATATCAACATAATTTTCGATCTCATAATCCATGTGCTAGGATTGTTCTTTTCAGCGAATAAACTAACACTGAAACGCATACATTGTGGGAAAGTGCCAAAGCAAATTCTGATGGATACTCCCTCATTATATGCGTCTACACCACCAAAAATGTTAAGAGATATAAAAACATTAGCTTAAGTTTCGACTGTCATACAAACAAATAGGTATAACCAAAGTATACCTGAATGATATAAGAGACCGCAATGAGAGTGTACTCAAGTGCCAAAAGTCCTCCACCGGTGACCCAATTAGTATTCGACAGTGATGATGGAGGCGGCGTAAGAGGCTGAGGAAGATAAATGAATGGTTGAGATGTGGTGAAGATGATGGGACCATGGTATAGAGTGGCCACAAGTGCACCCACTATCGAAACTATTGTGCCAACTACTTTGGCTACACTGCTATTTTTCCTCATCGATACCTTCTCCATTCTTACAAATATAAACACCAAAATATAATACGACTTCAAAATTGGTTTTAAACTAGAAATATACGAAACCAACTCAAAACAAAAACAAAAATAAAATATATCTAAACCCAACAGAATAACAGAATGGTATTGAATTCTACACCAAAATACCTAACCAAAAATCCGACAAGAAATCTGATAAACCGAACCAAAATCCAAATTCGGTTTACAAGATTAGATAAAGAGATAAGATCTGACAAATCAAATCAAATTTGGTCTTGTTAGAGGGTTTGCATAGAAGAGAAAGTACCCGAAGAGAATAGCGAAGATGAAAGTGAAAGCAGGAGTGAGATTACTCATTGCTGATGCTAAAGTAGGAGAACTATATTTGATACCTGTGTATCCCAACATCAGATACACACATCTGAACAGTAACATCATATCTGATTAGTAAATTAGAACAAACACAAATCTTGATTTAAGATTAAAGATTGAAACAGAGAGACCAAGAACTTACCCAAGTAATCCAAGAAGTCCCATTTTACAAAGAACTGAGAACTTTAACGGTGGAAGAGATCTTGACCTGAGGTTTTTAATTTCAAGATTTTGGAGTTGGAGAATGAAGATGAAGAATCAAGATATAGAGAGACCTGTGGGTGATGAAAGGAGAAGGAAGAAGAAGAAGAGCTCCGATTCCATATGAGTATACTAAGAAGACATATGAGCTCATTCCCTTTGAACTTGCTGCTTTAAACAGAGTATTCATTCCGACGTCGGAGACAACCACCGCCACCATTGCCGTCATGATCCCGCTGTCTCTTTGACATAATCTCCCAGACATTTTTGTTGGGTTTTTTTATTGTCTTACTCTGAAACTATGTTTTGAGTTTTGACCAATTTGCGAGCCTCTTTTGATTTATTTATTTTTTGGTAACTGGAATTTGACAACTTTTCAATTCATTTGGACCACTTCATGTTCCAACATCAATATATCTCTCTCTATATACATTAAAAATGTCTAACCATTAGTTAATTAGTAACCTTAAGTAATGTTATAGTGACGAAGATTTTTAGGTTTTTTTTTATCTTTCTATATTTATTTTCTTTTGGAGATTTTTATTTTTTTTAGAATGGAATGAATACCTAAGTTTATGTAAAAACTTGCATACCTAAGTAAATTTGTATCTGATGTTGGGATACTTCGCTTTTTCCCGGCAAACCATGAGGTATATGACAGTTTGATCGTGACTACCCCAAATCTCTCTGACTTATTTGCGGAAGTGTCTATGATACACCATAAGGTCGCTTGTGGCTTGTTGCTTGTTTGCTTCAGTCTCTGATCTTTTATGGCCTATCCATCCTTTACTAATGTATGCTTTCTAAAGCTTACTGTAACCCTTTTTATGCTTGAAGCTTGTGTTAACTTTGCCCTAGAGGCTTTATTTGAATGAAATCCAAGTACTGGTTTGACCGGAAAAAAAAAAAGGAACTTTGTAAATTTGTAGGCACGAAAACCAGATGATAAGTACGTTTAATTTTTTTTTTTTTGTCAGCAGATTTAATAGATTAGTTCAAAAAGAGTCAATTTAGAAGAAAATTGTTTATAAGAGTAACATAGCGGGTATAGTATGAATATTTTGAGCTAAGAAATCTGCAACATTAGCACCATGAGAAATAAGAGAAAGAGAAAACGTAGAGAACTCCTCCATGTCGACTCGTACAAATAAACTGAAAATGTCGGGTAGTCGGAAAGAGAAAACAATATCTTCACCAGGTCTGAGCAGCCAGTAAAAAAAGCAACATCTCTATGGTCAGGACCAATCATACACTTCATCGCCCAAACTAAATCTTCAACCTCTGTATGTAAAGGAGATAAACTTCATCGTAGGTTCGCGGCTCACATAGTAGGTGGACCACCATCCAAAGCCAAGCAGTACCATTATGAGCTAGAGAAATTATCACCAGGTTTCCAAGAGCCATCCACATAACACCGGGTAATTGAGCCCCCTGCACCCCCTGAACCAACTATCAGTAAATAAATCTTACACAAAAAACATATGAACTCTATGATTATCAAATATGGTATGCTTCTAACAATCTCTATCCAATGATTTATGCCTTAGTTGTTCACAGGTTATTCCAAAGGTACGAGGAAGACGCTATGGCTTCACTAACCTTTTCGATGAGGACTTTTCTTCAGCTCAACCACGCCAGATTCCTAAGTTATGAGTAAAGATTCAAACTTTGAAGGCACGTGAACTCAAAAAAGACGTCCAGATCAAACACCTCATGGAATGTAACAAGCTCCTCCTAGGTAAGTTTACTGACCTACAACCACCTAACCACACAGTGACCACGAGCGTCGAGGTCGAGGACGATGACGAAACACAACCATAATTGTTTCAGAAATGATGTTGTAAAATGTTTGACTATGTATTGTAAAACTTTTGGATTTTATCAATGCCTGTATACATGGGTAATTTCATCTAAAATTTTAAAACTGCAAAATTAATTGAAAATCATCTACAAATGATTATGAAAAATTGAAAAATGAATCAGACTTGTTCCTACCAACATTTACAGGCGCATAAAATGGAGTTTTAATTTTTTGAAGGATAATAGAATGAATATTTCGTAGGGAAAGAGAATGAAATTTTTGAAGGAAATGAGAAGGAACATTTCGAAAGAAAACACACAGGAAATGTTTAGAAGGAAACTCGAAGAAAATATTTTCCTACGAAAATACAGAAGGAAAATGGTCAGTATTGCCCTTCATCGTTCCTTCCAATAAACCTTCAAAATTTTCTCCATTCATGATCTCCTACGAGCGATTTCCCCCAATATTTTTCATAGAAAATTGGTAAGAATCACGTGTTTCCTTCCATTTTATCTCAAAATCTGCGGTAAAAAATCTAATGAATTGATTCTTCTTTGTTATTTTTTTAACGAAAAACCATTATCTGCCATTATTCTATTTTAATGATTTATTAACTAAAATATTTTGTTTTTTACGGTATTTTGGATGGGCATAATTTTTCAAAAATAGCATATCAAATTTAAATGTGTTCTAAATTAAGTTGTAGATATGTGGGAATTTAAACTTTAGACTAGACAGAAGCCATTAACTTGTTTAATTTACATATTTAAGTTTATCGTATACTAAAAAGTAGTATAGTTAGCTGAGCGACAAGTATTAATTACTATTAGCGATGAAAAATCTCAAAACTTCTGCTTAGCACTAAAATTTGGGACTAAAGGTCAATCATTGAAACATGTAACTCCGAAAAAAATCTTAAATGAAGAATCAACCTTACTTAACTTTGTGAGATTCATTCTAACCTAATATCATGTAGAGGTCTAAGAAAAAAACAATTACAATGATGATTTGAAGATATCCTAAATTATGAGATATTGATTAGAAAACATTTGTTTCCTAAAAATTAAAGATCATATTTGTTTCGTCAAATAAAATTACAAAAGACATTCACATATGAATTTTCACACATATATATAGCGCGATCTTCAATGCTTGATAGTCCTTAGACATGTTCATCGTTCTTGTAACTTTCCAAGAGAGGAGCCTTCTGTGAACCCGATGGAGAGTCAAGATCAGCTTCGTTGGCCTGCTCGCGGTTAGCCTTTTTGTCATCTTCGACCACGGCCACTTCCTTAGCTTTACCCCACATCACCGTGTAAAACCCCATTGTTATTACCGTTGCCCCGATCACGCTGAGATCAACATTCAAGTACAGAAACGAAAACAAAAGCTTTTAAGCGAGCTGAGAATGAGAGTTTAATACATTAAACATTTTGCAACGATTTGGAGGTATGGTTCTAACATTACAGCGAGTTCCAAACTAATCTTGGACTAACCCGAAATTATTTATATTTAAATTCCGCAATAGTCGGAAACGCTACACAACACAACATGGCAAAACTACAAGACTTGTGTTGTGTAGTTTATAAAGTGGGGTTAATTTACCTGCCGATGTAGAGAGAATCTCTAAGGAAGATAACGCCCATTGCAACAGCTATCGCAATGGACAATGGCTTGAACATAGCAACGAATAAAGGCCCCTTGATCCGCAATGCCCATGTATGGATAGTATTGTTTATGCAAGATCCAAACAATCCCTAAAGATAGTTACAATCAACACAAAACATTTTCCTTTGGTGAAAAAATAAAACTAATTACACTCATAGGAAATTCACATTATATAATTAATGTTCTCACCGAGCAAACGATTGACACTAAGGCAATATTTGGTTTTATCTTCCATACACCCAAGTCACTCCCTTCTGTGAACAATGTAACGAGAGCAGTCCAAAAGCTCACGCCTATGCTATAAAAGCAAACAACGGTAAACTCGGCCGGATACTCTCTCATGATTTGAGTCTACCAAAAAAAAAAAAAAAAAAAAATTCAAGATTCCATAATTCTATTAGAAAACGAACAAACCATAGAGAAAAATGTATTAGATATGCATACATATATAGTTCATCAATGTCTATACCTGAACAATGTACCATAATGGAACACAGAAATACTCAACCGAGAGGAAAGCCGCGCCAAGTATCCAATTAGGGTTTGTCGACTGCGATCGCAAAGAAACTGACGGTGGCGATGAAGCAATCACCATAGGACCATTGTAAAGAGTCACTATAAACGCACCTCCAATAGAAACAACGGTTCCTAACATTTTAGCCACACTACTAGTTCTCTTGAAAGACACACTCTCCATCCTACAAAACCAACTCTCAAACTCTCAAAACATGGGGCTCTAAAGGCAATGAAGCCCAAAAAACAGTTCATGGGCCGAGGGTGATTTGGTAAATAGCTAGTGTAAAAGGAATAAGTAAAATAGGGATGTATAATGTATAAAGTTGGCACCTGAAAAGGACGGCGAGTAAGAAGGTGAAAGCTGGAGTAAGGTTGCTGATCGCAGAAGCAAGTGTTGGACTACTATAATTGATCCCTGTGTATCCCATTATGTTTGAACAGCATCTATATATTTTATCAACACGAATATTTAGAAATATAAATTTTATTTTGTCAAAATAACAAAAATAATATATATTCCGTTTTTTACGAAGATGGGAAATAGTAACACCCAGAATAAAATATTTATTTCATGAAATTGGGGGTTAGATTTTTTCAGTAAAGTTGCAGCTTTTCGAAGCAACTTTAAGCCAAATGTCTCTTTCTTACCCTACTTTGTTGTCCTCTAAACTTTGGTTAAAAAATAAATTTTCAGTAACTCTCATGCAAAATTTTCATCTCTCTTGGATCTTACCAAGACCCAAATCGGGTAATATAAATCTCAAACTCAGACTTCTAAATTAAAGAAAAAGAAAAAAAAAAAAAAAGAGAAGAAATTAGTATATAATATACCCAATCATTCCAAGAAGCACGATTTTGTAGAGAATTGAGAAATTCATCGGTGGAAGAGTTCTTGATCTGTGAAAAATTAAACAAAAACCCATTACTCAAAAGTTTCAAGAAAATATTAAAATTTCAAGATCGAGTCAAGAAAGAGAGACCAAACCTGAAGGACCAAAACAGAGAAGGTAGAAGAAGAAGAGCAGCGAGACCATAAGAGTATACGATGAAAACATGATAGCTCATGCCTTTCAAAGTAGCTGCTTTGAAGAGAGTGTTTAAACCAACGTTTGCACATTCCATTATCACCAGCGCTGTTACTGGTAACACCTCTCTCTGGAAGTATTTTACCGCCATCTTCTCTCTGACTCTTTACTACTTGTCTCTCTGTTGATATGTAGATGTGGAGATTCGAAGAAGTGAGTTTTTTTAACACTATATGTAAAGATGAGAGAAACAGAGTTTGTTCTGTTTTTTTTTTCTTTGTTTTTGGGGAAAAGAAGAAGAAAAGAAGGTGAGTGGGTGAAAGTTAGATTCAGCAATTGTATTGTGTAGTCACACACACTTGAGAAAGATGTGAAGCGGACAAAAAAAAAATTGGCCATGTAACATGCTGACATGTTATATATTTGTTTTATATGCCATAGCCATATGAATGGAATTTATTCCAGTACAACAAAAATAATATAAAAAAGATCATTTATCAGATTATTACTCAACAAATTTGTGGGTGATCAATTAAATTTTTTTTGTTGGATGTTTCATGTTCCTGGTTAAGTCTACGTTATTTGAGATTTTTTTTTTTTTTTAGAAAAATGTATTGGAGGAGACAAAATTTTGTATCTAGGTGATTTGAGTCATCGATTAAGGTTTATTAGAATTAAGGAAGACTTGATCTTCAATTGATTTTACTTAATAAAGCTTATTTCGGTTTATTTAGAGATTAGTAAAAAAATTAATCTTCTTGGAGTTTGATTGGTATCGACTAGCTACGAACCAACTATCAATTTAATGGGTTTATAAATCGATTGTTAAATAAGGTTAATTGTGTGACGCCAAATTCTAATTATTTTTTTATCAATTTCGATTTTTTTTTAAGGTTTTTAAGCCACCGTAACAATCCGAATTACCAACAAAAACATCTTTCTAAAAGTATCACACCCTACAAAGTATCAAAGTCTCGGAGATGATACTTGACAGCAGTTTTTCAGGTCAGCAAGGAGCCATTGGTAGACCTTGCTCCACTTTCATAGATTCGAGATCCTCATTTTTTTGTGCTATAAATGTTAGACCAAATTTTATTCAAACACCTATATTCTAATGTAATACCAAGTTATTCTAAAGTGTCCATAAGATGGTATCTTCTTTTTGTCAAGTTAATAAAATCCTATCATAATCACAAAAAGGCTGCAAAGTCCTAACTAATTTTTCTATATAGAATAAATCAATGCCAAAACACATGGTTTAGGCCATTCATATAATGGAAGCATGCATCTTCCACACGCCATCACATTAAAACCTAATTATCTCATTTATAATTAACATAATCAAATATATAAAGTTTCATGCATTTATGTAGGATTCAACACCTAACTAAAAAAATGGACATTTTCTCACTTTTTAAAAATACTCTTTCATTTTTTCCATTTCCAAAAATATCTTAGATATATATATATATATATATATATATAAGATGATTAAATTTGAAGCTCTAACACCAAATATTAATCTTACCCCTTCAAAATTATATTTTAAATGTAAAATAGAAAATCCAAACTTAAAAAAAAATTAAATTAATTTAACATACTTTAATTATGTAAAAAAAACAAAAATGAAAAAAAAATGAATATTTTTGAAAAAAAAATGAATATTTTTGAAAAAAATATCTCAAAAGGGTCATTTATAACAAATAATTATAAATTAAATTACAATATACAAAAATTAATCGATTATATTTGGACACGTGGAAACTGAAATACTAGATTCTTGATTTTTATTTTGTTTTATGTAAAAGAAAGAAATTTTATGTTATTCACAAATAAGTTCTAGTGATCTATATATCTCATATATTTGCGAAATTAAATTGTCTTCACGAGAGACCACTTCTAATGAAGTTTTACTTGAAATAATTATATTATATCCAACATATTAAATTGTGATTGACTGTTCCTAATGAGGATTACATATCAACAAAAAAAAAAGGAAAAAAAAATGTGATTGAATGAATCATAATAAGAAATTGGGGTATGACTTTGGATAACATATGCTGGCGTGGTTTTCTAAAACATCGATACATGAATTTGGGGATATGACTTTTACGTCAGTCATATAGGAAAATTACAAAATCTAAAGCGATAATTATAGTAGTAGGCGACGTGATGCGCTTGTGTGTATGTATTAAGTAACTTGGATAGGAAAACTATACGGTGTAAAAAAATCAAATATATGACAAGAGATTGAGTCCTACAAGTAAATTATAAGTATAAGAAACCTTTATTTATTAGATAATAGAAAACGACATCGAATATATATATATAACAAAATAAAGAAAACAATGCCACATTATTGTCTTTGTCACTCTTACCCGATTCGAGCCACTAGATAATAATTACTGTACAAATTTTATTTTAGTTCGATTTCAATGTCAGTAATTATTTAACATTTGTACCATATATTGCTAAATAATATAAACACATGTACAATTCTCAGAAGACAAAACAAGGCTACTAAAGATAATACTGGTCAATGATTGTTATGATGATGATGACATAACGAAGTAGAGAAAGCGTAGTAGCATTGTCAAAGAAGCAGTCTCTACAAAACATAGAGAAAGAAAAGAAAAAATGGAAAAACCTAATGGGAAAATTAAACTAATAGACAGTGTTTTAGAAACTATCCATGATCCGATGAGGAACAGGAGAGTTAATGACCTGTAAGATCTGAACAATCTCAGCCATTGTAGGCCGATTTGATGGTATCTGAGAGGTACAGACAAGAGCAAGTTTCAGAACAGGTAACACTTCATCTTCAGAGTATTGTTCCTCCATAACTGGATCAATACATTCAAGCACATTCCCTTGTTCTAAGAGAACTCGGACATGGTCGCTAAGTATCACAAAGCTGTCTTCACCGTACTCCACTGGTCTTCGACCGGTCACTAGTTCGAGTATCAAAACCCCGAACCCGTAAACATCGCATTTCTCGTTGACTCTTAAGTTCTGACACTCTAACTCAGGCGCTACGTAACCTAAAGCGTTTTGAAACCTGTTGTTGTTCATCGTGTTCCCGTCTTGTGTAGTTAGAAGACGAGATAGTCCGAAATCCGAGATTTTCGGGTTGTTCTTTTCGTCGAGGAGGATGTTGGTTGGTTTCAGGTTGAAGTGGATGGTTGCTGGACGGCATGTGTGGTGGAGATAAGCGAGTCCTTTGGCTGTACCGAGGATGATTCTGTATCTTACGTCCCAAGAAAGAGGTGGTGTTGAGGGTTCTCGTTCGTGTAACTTGGACTGCAAGTTTCCGTTAGGGATGTATTCTGATACCAGAAGATGCAACTCCGGTGTCCAGAAATACCCTTTGATCGATACTAGATTTGGATGCTTCGCTTTCGCCAATATCCGAACTTCGCGATCAAAATCTTCTAGGTTTTGAAGATTCGGCGACGGGACAAGTTTCTTAACAGCCAAGTTTCTCCCCTGTTCTCCCAAAGGTGCCTTGTAGACTGTTCCAAAAACCCCTTCACCGATTCTTGAAGCTTTGTTCAGAAGAGACTCCGGGTTTCTCTCGAACTCTTGAGACGAAGACGACGAACGCGACGTTCTTGAGTTTAACAAAACAAGTTTACCCATCACTAAGCTTCTTCCTGATTTCGAAGACCCCGAGAAAATGCTCTCCAACGCGTTGTCTACAAACGCAAGCCGCCTTCTCACAGACGCGTTAAGCAGCGTTATGATTATGATCCCAGCGAAAATGAGTATAGCAGCTGATATTGCTACAATCACTGAAACACTAAGGAACATTCCACGGTGGAACTTTCCAGAACCATTGCTCGCTTGGTTTCCTTGCATATTGTTCCCTTTCCCATAGGAGTTTGGATCAATGACAAGAGGCTTTGGAACATTCAGTGTGCAAGGTCCTCTCAACAACGGTGAACAAATACCTAGGTTTCCTTGAATAGCACTCTGGTCTAAGCTTTGGAACACACCTCCAAACGGTAACCTTCCGATGAATCGGTTAAACGAAACGTTAACCAATAACAGATTCTGTAATTCCCCAAGCTCTTTTGGTATCTCCCCGGTAAGCTTGTTTGCCTCTAGCTTTAGAATCTTGAGCTCTTGTAAGTTTGAAAGGGATTTAGGAATAGGACCGGTAAGATTGTTATGAGACAAACTCCTACAACAAGAAACTTGTAATTAATATTGGAAAAACATTTTGCAAATAAGCAAAAAAACAGATATACGAAAAAGAGACTTACAGCAATTTGAGAGAAGAGCAGTTTCCAATTCCTTCCGGTATAGAACCGGTTAGTGAGTTACCATCTAACTGAAGGATCTGAAGACTCTGAGACTCACATATATCAACTGGAACAGAACCAATCAGCGCACTGTTCCTAAGATCCAAGACTGTTAGGTTCTGTAGAAACTCGATCTCAGGAGGAACTCTTGTGTTGAAATGGTTCCATGACAGATTGAGGTACTTCATGTGAATGAAAAGACCTACCTCACCAGGTATGTTCCCAGTGAGTTTGTTACGTGAAAGGTCGAGCCTTACGAGTGACTCAAATAACCTACTCGAGCCTCTCGGGATCGAGCCAGTGAAACCGTTACCCGAAAAATCCATTTCTTGAAGACCAAGATCAAACAAACCATCAGGAATGTTACCAACAAAGCCATTCCCTTTGAGCTGAACAATCATAAGCTCATTGCAAGATTCCAAAGACTCCGGTAGCTCTCCGGAGAGTTTGTTCTTAGACAAGATTAGATCCTTTAGAGATCTCAAGTTACCTATTGTAGAAGGAAGCTCCCCTGTTAACTCATTGCTGGAGAAATCCACGTGTACTAAACTGGTCATGTCACTGATCCATACCGGGAAATCACCAGAGAGAAGATTGTTTGATAAATCGAAGTGGTTTAAAGATCTCAGCCTCTGAAGTGTTCTTGGAAGCTCACCAGAGAAAAGATTGAAACTTAGGTCAACTCTGTTTAAATGAGGACAGAGTCCAATATCTGAAGGCAATGGTCCTTGGAACTGATTCCTCTGTAATTGCAACCATTTCAAGTTATGTAGAGAGAGTATCCCTAAAGGTACCGATCCATAAAGAGAATTAAACGATAGATCTAAGACTCTTAATCTCTCAAGCTTCCATATCCCTGAGACGAAACTAGGGTTACCCGTAAAACGGTTTCTTGAGAGGTTGAGACTGTTCAAAACAGAGCATCGAAACAGAGTACTTGGGATTTGACCTTCGAGGTGGTTGTGTGACAGAGAGAGGTACCTAAGAGAGGAACAGTTGTTGAAGAAGTCATCAGAGAGTGTACCGGAGAAGGAGTTTCCGGTTAAGTCGAGGTGTTGTAACGAGCTAATTGATCCAAGAGAAGATGGGATTTGACCGGAGAGGTTGTTGTGGCTAAGATCTAGCTTTCGGAGATTGTTGTTAGTTGAGAGAGCGTTGATGTTTCCTGTGAAGTTGTTGTTGGAGAGTGAGAGTACTTTTAGATGCTGAAGCTTTTGGATTCCACGGCCGATTTTTCCGGTTAAGGCTAAACCGTCGAGGGTAAGATCAGTGACTCGAGATGTTTTGGGATTGCATTTGACGTAGCTCCATGAACAAGGAGAATTATCGTCTTCGTTCCATGACTCAAGGTGTGAAGATGGGTCGTTCAGGTCTGATTTGAAGACGATGAGTCCTAGAACGTCGTCGTTTAGTTGGATTGAGTCAATCTCACCATTGATGAGTGAGACCATCATCAATGTCGTTGCGAGAAACAGAGTGAATGAGATCATGTTTCTTCTCTTACCGCCCATTTGTGATGTTTCTCTCTTGATGGGTAGAGAGATAAAACTTAATTTGTATAGGAGGAGAGAGAGAGAGAGAGAGATGGATGAGAGAGTTATTATGACATTTTTATGAAAGAGAGAGAAAAAGAGAATGGAGTTGAGTTTTGTGCCAATGAGATGAAACTCGAAGTGTTAGTGAGTGTAAGATTCTGAAGTTGGCTACATGACAACAACTAGATCGAGTTTACATATGAATATATGATCACTATGGCTAAATGGACCACATGGTCTTTATTCGGTTTAACCAAAAATGTCCGGTTTAGTCGATTATCTTAAATTAGATGTGTCTTCTTTACTTGTTAAATACATAAATGATGATGATAAGCCATACCATTAACTAACAACATGTTACTAAGTTTTAGGAACTCATCTCCATTTAGGGTCATATATAAATTCGTTTGACTCAGAAAGGAATAATATGTAATTGTAAAGGTCTAAATTTTGATGTTTACAACCCTCCATATAATATCAGGGTCTTGGCAAGTGTGTATTATCCAATAGATATAAGTGTGTAGTCTAGATCATAAAATAAATATCATTGGACTACAACCATATCTAGCCCCGACTTGTACGTAATAATAGAGTAAAAAGTTATATCACAAGAAAGGGAAAGAGATGAGATGAAAAAAGATATGGTCAATAGAAGGATAGAGACCTATGAAAATGGGAATCCTAATAAAATATGATAATTAAAAAGAAAAAAAAATAAAAAGGAAAGAAGAAAAGAACAAAAATAGGGTTTGGTGCCATTAGAACAAGAAAGACTCGTGACTGACAAAGTTATGTGTAAAATCCACCGCACAATTAGCTTATCTGTCTTTTTGTCCCGACATCTCTCTCTCCTCCCCGCCTCTCAATTTATTTTAGATTCAAATTACAAACTTAAACTAAGCTTTTTTAAGATTATAAGTTTATAACCCTTATTACTAAAGGAGATTGAAATGTTTCTTGGTTAGAGACATTGTTTTTAAAAACACAATTGACTATGATTTGAGTTCGTATTTAGTTTGGGTACATGTTTTTTTTTTAGACTTATTAATGGAGATAAGCTAAAAGTATAATATTTGTAGAAAAACGTTATTGGAATCAGTATAAATAATATTTATAGATAACCAATATACTTTTGTTCTTATAAGCCTTTTTGGTTTCACTGAAATCAAGTTAAGAAATGATGAATCTAATGGCTAAGAATATTATGTGGAATATTTCTTCTATTTGTTACATTATTATTGAAATATACCTTATTATGTATTATCCTAACGATCTATCTTAAAATTCACAACTAAAAAAAAAAACTCATTTTAATTTTTTCAAGGTTAACAATTTTTAGATGACTATTTATATAGTAGATATTTATATCCGTACCACAAAGAATTATATATGATAAACATGTATACTACTAGCATCACAAGAATTCACGATAAATTGTCTACATGCACCACACTTATGATCGAGCGATTTACACGAAATTATTAAAGTAATGATGAACGATTTGCTTGCAAAAGATTAGAGATTTTCATTAAGTTTGTGAAGAATTAAGCCTTTATCTGTCACTAGTGGAGTATAGTTTTAATCAGCCTGGTTTTAACGACATTTTTAAAAAACCTCATAGTTATTTTACCAAAATATGACTTTGGAATTGGTTATATCTTAAGGAAATTTCAATAGCTTATACGAATACGACTTAAAAATGCAGGAATTCAGATACTAGCTCAAAAAAAAAAAAAAAAAAAAAAGCATTCTCAATTTAGTCAAAGCAAATTTACAAGAAATATGTATTTTCAGTGATGTGAAGTGATAAATGTCTAGACAGTAGACACACATCAATTATTAAAAGGTATATATCCAATCGCATTCTTTTGTAATTTTGTTCGTCATTTTGATTTCTATATATAATATCATTCAATTCTAATTTGTTTGTGTTTTTTTCATCATCACATCGTTGCATGAGATATGGAAGATTTGATCAAGCTGGTGTCTGATGTTTGGGAACGGAGCATGTTCCCAAATCTTGGTCGTTTTTCAATAATTATTTCTTACCCATATTTCAAGATATTCTTCTTGCCAGCCACAATATTGCAACAAAACAGAACTCAATCACACGAATGTTAAAATTTTAAATTTGAATTTTGGTTTGACTCAGTATATTTTTGGTTTTAAAAAACGGGTAACTAATAACCAATTCCAAACTAATAATAACTAATTTAAAATTAAGCCGTAGTGAACTGATTACTATACCGATTTCAAACCAAAAATCCAGTTTGGTTCAATTCAGACAAACCGGTTCAGGTCAAAACGTGCCATTTTCTTGGCAAGAGCTTTACTTGACTTGTTTTGCAAATTATTCTGCGTCGAACTTGACATTTTGTTTTTCCTACAAAAACCACACAAAGATTAAAAAACATTTAAATCAGTTTTTTTTTACCTATATATGTATACAAGATCCGCCACAAACAAACTACCAAATCTACCGAAATAGGTTGAATATAAGGCGGAGGTAAATTAGGGGCAAAAGAAAAAAGAAAAAACATGATGAATATATATTTATTTCCATCGGAGAAGGAAGGCAGTGTGAAAGAAACAAGGGATCCATCGATATGATGCATGAGAAATCCAAGGACTACTTAATTAGGACATTCGGAGAGAGATAAGAAAACATCGATACATACATCAGCCGTGACCGTCGTGTAGAAGCGGAGAACAAACGACTTGGAGAAATTTACACAACCAACGAGCAAAAAGTAGTTGCCTGAGAATAAATAAACCCTAATTAAACGAAACTTGTGTCTTAAGTTTTCGAAAGGGCCTCTAATGTCGGTCCATGCTAACTCGTTAATAAGTAGTTTTCTATAAATTCCTGGTATAAAATAGTTCTTTTTTGAGAAAGACAGGTAATGTTAAGGTATGATGATGATGTTTATTCAATTCCAAGGAATACATAAGCATTAAGCAAATCAAAGCACACGCTCATGATTTGTTTGCCTTTTATTAGATGAAAGTTTAGGCGTTACTTAGAATAAGATCTAGAAAGCTGAACCTTGCCAAAAAAAAAAAAAAAAAAAAAAACAACAAAATTATACACAAAAACAAGGAATTTGTTTGCCTTAGAGAGCGATATTTAATGTAAGAACCTTTAGCATCTCAAGAAAACAATGGTTCTTTTGCATTGCTTGTTTTGATGATAATGGAAACAACAGTGGGGACTGGGGACTAACAATCGATTCTCTTAGCATTAGCGTTGATCTTCAAATCATAATAGTACTAGGATGTCAAAGTTTCGTTGTTCACACGATTTCTTTTTAATCAGGTTTACCCTCTTGTTCGATTAGAGGCGTAGTAATGTAGGTAAAAATAAGTTAAAAGTTTAATTAGGTTTTATAAAGAAAAAAAAATTTCTTATAGGTGGGAATTTGAGAGCCGAAAAAATAATGTATAAAAGTTGAAAAAGCAACATGTACATGAAGGTAAATAGTCCGGTGGTTTGTGGGCTTCGGAGAGCAGTGAGGTCTGAAGTCTCTCTTCGTCGAGCTACAGTGGTGGGGTTTAGGTTCTTCTTCAAATCTCACCTCTCATACCAACCACGGCGGTGTTCTGCAGCAAGGGGTGGAGTCGTTTTGTTTTTTTTCAGTCCGACCAAGGTGTGGTGTATATCTCAGTAACTTGACGGAAGTGATGTTGTCACTTTGAACTTGTACTGTGAGATGATGAATGCTATTCTGGGCTCCAATTTCAAATCTTTAGATGATTAGCATTCTGGTTTTTGTATAGTTAGTTCGGAGAACCATCATTTTCGCCGGTTATTATAGCTTCATGACTCTTGGTTGGGTCAGTCGGATGTATTGTCCGTTTTAGGTTTAAGACCGGAACAGTGAAAACCGGAGAGACCAAGCTTTTCTAATGATGCACCTCTTGGTGTTGAAGCTATTGAGACAAGCTCTACACGTCGATCATGAGGATTTCTTAGCTGGGATTTGATCTGTTTTCAGTATTGGTTAGGTCTTCTCTGTGTAAGTATTTGTTTTCGTGTCATTAAGTTAATTTAGGTGGTTTAAGAGATAATTTCACATCGAATCGTGGTGTGTTATCTATCTAACTGTGGTTAAAAAATGCAATGGTTTTCGATTAGGTAGCGTTGGATCCGCTAGTGTTTCAGGGTTGTACTTGATCAACCATTGCATTTGTTTTGGTCTAAGTCTATATAGGTGAATGTAATGTGCCCTTTGATTTGGTTGTAACAATTGGGTTAATGAAAAGTTGATGTTGAACCAAAAAAATAAAAAAAATAAAAAAAATAGTCCGGCAACCCTTTTCCTACTAAAACAAAAGTTGTAGCTTCAAAGATTTATATATTCACATTGTTAACTTTGCCAAACGTTTTTACTTCCTACTTAACGATGATATACTATTGAGTTGTTCAGCTCTTCCTTTTCTTTCTCTTCAAGAAAGGCATAGCATTTAATCCACCAACTGAAGAAGAATTCCCAAAATCAATCTCAACATTTTTCTCCAATGATGATTCATTATCTTCTTCATTTCGACGTTTACCTTTCTTTTGTCCTTCTTCACTCTCCATATTTAACATCTCTACATCATCCTCCATTGCATCTTCCTCTGCTGTTTCATCTTCATCTACACAGAATCCGCCACCAATCACTCTGTAATCATCGGTAGCTTTATCTTCCAAATGAGCATCTCCAGTCTCATCCGCTTCATCTGCACAGAATCCACCTCCCGTTTGAATATAATCTTCAGAAGGACAATTGTTGATTGATGCATCATCGATGGTTGTTTCTGCAGAGACATTTCCTATTCCGCCTTGGCCATCATCTTCCAAATTCTCATTAAGGGATCCTCCATGGCTTCTTGACTCCTCCAGTTCATCATCTTCTTTTGCATTGTACTTCACAGGGTTCCGAGATTGGGTTGACTGGGGAAATGACAGATAACAAAAGTGAACCCACAACATAATCAACTACAACAAGTAACATTTGTTCCATTATCAGAAAGATAAATTAAGGCTTACCCTTCGCACTTTTTGAAGATTGCCTGGTTTTGCCGGCAACTCTACTACCTTGTCATCATCATCAGAGGTGTCTTCTGATAGCTCAAGGATATCTTTTTGGACTCTTCCTCTACCTCGTCCTCTTTTCTGGGCTCTGCCTCTGCTTCTGCCTCCACTACTAGATGGTTTTTCTAAGCACTTCCTTTTGTTTTTCACTTTCTCATTGGCTTTAGGTGAGTCTTTATCTGAAGTGTTGTTATCTTCAGTTTCTTGAGGAGCAACTCTTTTCTTATTTCGTTTCCTTGGACCTTCCTGGAGAGTATGACTCGCCACTTCTGAAGATAGACCTCCGCCAATTCCTTTGACAGCTTTGTTGATTCTTTTACTACGGATCTTTGCAAATCTTTCATTAAAGGAATAGAAAGCTTCTATCCGAAGTTGCGTCTTTGTGGAGAAAAAGAAAAAAGTAAAATTGTCAGATTCTGTTCATATTACCAATCATATGCATATTGAAGATAAGAGATCAAATGTAGATGAAGACCTCGCGCTTTTCATACTCCTTCAAAACTGGTAGTAGTAGATCCTCTGTTTTCTTGCCGTTCCAACCAAACTTTTCCCAGCATAGCCTTCACAAAAAAGTGATACTACAGAATCAGAACTCAGGACATTGTTTCATATATTCGAAGTAGTTTATTACAGAAACCGAGCCCATCAGACAAATCATGAAAAAAATTGTGCTTCTGCTTCAGATTCATTGAAACCTTTATCACGCCCTAAGTGGCTTCACAAATATAAAGTCTAAGCTATGCTATATTGTTTGAAGGAAACTAGATAGAAGACGGAATTAGTATTAGTTCGCAAACCTGGTACTAACAAAGGATGATCATATTCAAACCCAATATTGATAAAATGTTAAGTTAAAAATGACTTACTTTCTAAGAACTGAAAGATCAGGCTTGCCCCACGAGAAAATTTCAGTCGACCGATCGACTTGTGGGTTTAAGTAGGCTGAAATAACAGCCTCACTAGGGAAAGTTGTTGGAATATTCCAGTTCTTGCTTACCTTTCTCTGTAAATATGAAATGGTAAATCAAATTAGTAAAGATTTTGTCAATTTGGACCAATAAATTAAACATTAAAGTTCAGTTAAAAGAGTAATACATGTTTATCCATGAAGATTTGCTTGATTTCTTCAGTGTCATCAGTCGAGGCACCTGCAGTGATTCCTTTATTATCTACAGAGCCAGACCCACGCTTCTTTACCTTCGAACCTGTTTTTGCATCAGTCTTTCCTAAAATGGTAGGATCAGGTGATTCAACCCATTCACGAAATTTCTGAAGCCCATCCTCCTCGGGAAAAGCAGTCACAACTTCAATAGCATTGACAATACCAATACCACTGCATGTCAAAACAATATGATATCAGTTACATATAGAACCGGACTTTGACTCTATGCAGTTAAAAGTTAAACCTATACTAACCTGATTCCTTCTGTGTAATCACTTCCTAGGAGCATTGCCATGCGGATTATTTTATCTCTGCTCAAGCCTAGCTCCTTCTCAATGTCCTGAAAATTAAAAGAGGTTAGAGACGAAATCACCAGACATATGAAAACTCGAATGTATGCAAAATGTAAGTTCAAACAGATCAACAGAGACAAATATATCAACTTACTTACTACCGAAACGATGTATCAACTTATTCCGGATAAAGGCAAATCTATAACTTAATAACGAAAAAGTAACAATCATAGGAAGCAGAAGTGCTAAGATGCTATAAAAAAGACAAGCCGCAGATAGTATGAAAGCTTATGTGAAACTGAAGAAGAAAATAAACTCATCGCAGCAAAAATAAACTGATCTCATTTCTCAAATGCACATGTATGAAAACAGAGTTTAGGGAAGGATATGCACACCTTCATAAAATATGTCTCCACATATTTGCGATCATCAAAAATATTTTTGTACACGCTCCTTGCTCCAAATAAGAATACATCAGAATCGTCAGTGACAATGCCATCAACAAGGTCTAATTGTTCCATAAATGCACACTGTGCCTCTGCTTCCATGGGAGCTATGATGTATGGTATGCCAAAAATTTGGAGTAGCTCCTAAGGAAATTCAAAATCGACAAAAGCATGATGAATTTGTTTTCAAATCAAACCGAACAGAAACTTCGAAAGGTTTGCCAGAGGACAATTGACTCATATGTATTAAAAGACAATGGGCAAACCTGGCATTCTGCAAACATCTCACTGCTCACAGATTCAGCATTCCGCTCAAGTTTCCTCTGTTCATCCCCTAAACTTACGAATTCTTGGTCGAGAACTCGAATTTCCTCCTCTATATTTGCTTCTGAAAATTCAACAGGCACACCTTTCCCTTCTAAATCTATTGAACTGTCAATATTGAAAGTGTGCTCGTTAGAGTGATTTTCCTCTTTTCTTTCATTGTGTGAATCTATGTCATGTAGTATCCCTATTTGCGATCTGATGACATCACGAGAAGGGTCCCCAAATTTAGTGACAGGACTCTGGAATTTGCGTCTACTATAATCTCCCGTATCATCCATCATGATAGATGAGTCACCGTCAGCATTACCTTTTTCGACACCACCGCAAATAGCTGTGTCACCAAGAAAACCAGTTCTCTCCTCATCAGCTATGGGCATAGCAGACACTTTGACAGATTCTCCACCAAAACTTTCAGAACCTTCTTCATTGTGCTGTTTAGCCATGGTGGACAGCATGCGGCTTTGACTAGCAGCATTAAATGCTTTCTCGGGTGAGATAACTGACCCTACCTTTGGCAATTCATTTCTCATATCACGGCTAAAGTTATTAGAACCAGAAGAAGAGTGTGTGCCAAACTGTTTGGTTATCTCTTTCTGACCATCTGGACTCTCCGCTACAAAAGTGTTGGACAGCTCATTTATAGCACCACTGGTTTTCAAGTCTGTTATTTCGTCAAGAAATCCCTCTTGTTCAGCATCACCAACGGTTTCCCTAAAGCAAAGACTATCTTGGCTTGGCTTGTCAACATGGTTTACCCTTGCTGATTGATTTTCTTCAAGAAGGATATCCCCAGAATCCTTATCATGTAATTCAAGAAGGCTTTTCTTGATAGCCTCCTGCAGATCAGCTTCTTCCTCCAGATAGCCTTTTGTGAACTTTGTTACTGTATCATTCTCGGTGGAGTTACTGGCATATTCGAAACTACTTTCTTCCCTTGCTGCGCCGCCATCATCGATACTAATATCCTCGGGGGTATGCTGATTTATTGAATTCACTTCAAGCTTAGTGACAGAAGTATTATGTTCAACAGGCACTTCTTCCCAATCACTGTCAGAACCCCATGGTGAAGAGTCTTCTTTAGGATCATTTTCTGTAGACCTGATTGTCACCGGTCCTCCAGCTGCCAACTGAAGAAACATATCATCTTCGTCATTGAGATCTTTTCCACCACCATCATGGTCAAATGATATCTCTATTGAAGATGGATTTTGCACCATGGAATCATCATTCGGGATCTCCACGTTCATAACATCATCTTTCTCAACAGGTGAATTTTCAAGAAATTGGTCCTCAGTAGGAAAGTTCTCCCAGGCGCTGAATGTTTCGTCATTTTTTGCCACAGAACCAGAACCTGTTCTCTCCTTTTCTTTCATCAAATGTAAGTTCCTCTGGATATCACGTGTCATTTGGATTCCCATGTGTCTGTTCCTTATTCTAAAACGCCCCCTTTCATCTTTATATACTTCAATATGTTCATCAGGATTTGTAGGTTCATCCCTATCCAACTCAATGGTAGCATCTGATTTTTTCAGCGAGGAAGCATTCTTAACGGGGACTAACAAAGACTGCTGTGACGTATTCTTTTGATTTTCATCATTTCTTCCTTCTCTGGCAGACACAAGTACTCTAAATAACAAAAATATCAGTTATTTTCTACTACGAAAGAACCTTATTCTTAACTAAGACTTCAAACTGAAACTCACTCTTTATCACCAGCAAATGAAGATGAGAATATAAACTCTCTGTTGGCTTCCGAAGCTATCCTAGAAGTTTGAACTCCACCAACAGCCCTTCCACCAGCAGCTCTCTGAACTTCATTTATTTCCCGACGGAAGGCTACAGTTTTAAGGTATGCTTCTATTTGCAATTCAGAAAACTTTTCAGGGGCCTACACTCATAAACAAGATAATTAATTCCATAGTCAGTGTTCCGCGTCTCCCAATACAGAAAGATTCAAATACATAAATGGGGCTAGAATGAGCCAGTGATTTGTGTAACTCACCTTCTTGACCTTTTGGTACTTTTGCCGGTTTTCTGCCATCAATTTTTCTCTCATCTACAAGTAAAGACATTATAAAATAATCCAAAACGTCCATGAAATTCAACATGCTGCAAAGATATGGTGTAAAATTTGTTAATTACCTGACCAAGGAGATCAAGTTGCATGGATGGAGGAAGGGAAGCCAAAACAGCTGGGTCGACATTCCCATCCATTACTGGCTAGAAAGGTAGACAAAATATTATTAGCAGATGAGGATTGAGGATGGTAAAGTATCAGATAACTCCTTAATAAAGAGGAAAAAGCGAGCATAAAATTCCAAAGACATTATCATGATTCGTTTCTAAGCAATTGAAGATTTCATCCAGATATAAAGATCTCCCCTTTTCAGAAAGAGGACCAAACAAGTTGACAACTGTTGTTAATTGCTTAACTAAGACATCTTCCACTTAACCAATTTATATCCCCTGAATATAAGTGATCTGTAACTTAAGAAACAGTAAATAAAACGAGAAAGATGTAGTACAAAGACCACAGATTACCAATAAAATTTCCTCATCTTCGTCACTGTCCTCTTCCTCTGATAGGATAGCTGCAGCTGAAGTTGATGCTTTGCTGGTAAAGTTTCGTTCTTGTTCTTCTTCTTCCTCTTCTGCTGCAAGAGATGCAGCCAACCTATATTAAACCAAGACAGGAAAACACGAAATGACTACATGCAAATAAACATCTTCAATCAATATCTCAAATTCTCAATTACTCTCCTTACATCTCATCCAATTTTTCCTGATAATCTTTCCCCTGTACTGAGGAATCATGTTCAATATTACTCTTCATTTTGTTATCCAGGTCATCCCCATCCAACAAAACTCCCTTTCCCTTGGGATCATCCTTCTACGAATTACCAACAAACAAATCATAGACATTATCTAAATCTCAACAACAAAGTACTTAAAAAACACTGAACATAGAGTGACCGTAAAAGAATTGACAGATTATGGAATAGCCATAAAAATACCATGAAGAAATCAATACCATGTTTGCTACCAAGTGTTGAGTTCCGTAAACAGATTCTGTGTTCACTAAACTACGAAAGATGCAAGGCTAAGGGCATGTGGAAGCAAAGATAAACATTTAACTGGTAAGACATCACAAAAAAGCGTAAATAGATTTCCCAACTCCTGATTGCTTACCGCAATATGCATGATTGATGGCATAAAAAGGAACAAAAAGAATATCAACTATGACATACACAATTAGCATCAAGTTATTTTGAGTGTGTCAGTGCCAAAAAAAATCCTAACTAATCAACAAAAAGAAGTGGGATACTTAGTAACACAAATCACCCAAGGCAGTCCAACAACACCAACTAATGTTTTTATTTGCAGTCACTTACCGTGGACTCTTTGATGACCTCACCAACACCTTTTTCTCCAACCATAGATGCTGGAGATCTACATCAACTAAGCTTGTTAACGCAAATTCTACCAACAAAATTGAAATTTACTGTTAAAGTTAAACCAAAATTTGATAGCTTACATCTCCTCAGAAAAACTAACCCCTGCATCATCTTGCTCTGCCGAATCTCGCAACTTATCTTGCACAGAATCAGAAGACACACGTTTCTTCTCTCTATCACTATCATTCTGCTTCAGTCTTTGATTCTTAATATCTTTAGCTTGTTCCTTAAGCCTCATATCCTTAAGCTAACATCAACAAATCCCAAAAACCAAAGCAATTTACTCAAAAAAACTTGCTAAATTTTAAGCAACCACACCAATTGGAAACTAGTTAAACACAGGAAAACAAACCCGATTAAGCAGCAATTTCTCAGCGGTTTTGCGGATTTTGGTCTGAGCGTTCTCACGTTGACGACGACGAGCAATAACAGTGCGTCGTTTCAATGCCGGAGTTGCTCCGTCAAAGACGAAGATAGGTTTAGTCCTTAGGAACAAAAGCTTACAAATCCTTCGGAAAAATCCGATCAAGTGTGCGTTCTGAACCATATCTCCCTTCTCGTCACGCATCGCTTTGATAAAATGTACCATCCATATACTCGCATCTGCAACATCATCAGTTAATACCTTCGAATTCGAGGAAAGAGAAAAAAAAAAAAAAGAATTCAATTGAAGTTGGATCGTCGGAGATTGTTACCGATGGCTAATCGTTTGTTGGCTAAGGTTTCGACGGAGACGCGGCGACCTACAGGAGCGAGAAGCTCCCAAAGACCTTGCACTCCCATTTTTTTCTCAGTTTCTTAAATTTCTTTCACCGATACTTCGCCGTTGAATCTGCCGCCATCGGAAACCCTTTATATATATGCCTTGAAGATCGACGGCGGTCAAAAATTATACGGCGTCGTTTCGTGCTCTCAGGCCCGGTTTATGAGCTAACTAAACCGGTTCAATATTGGCCGTACTAAAAAAATCTACCAACCGTTGGTTGTGTTTTTCTCCATGTAGGCCCAAATTTTTTTTTTTTGTCAACTGAGTTTTATTTATTATTGATAGAAGAAGCCTATCACCCAAATCCTTCAACAAACCGTATCCAGTGGACTTTGAAGAATAAAGCCCACAAAATAGATCCAAGATAAAACCCTCCGAGAAGGGAAAAGAGAGAGCAAAACAAACTCTTCAGCTCACATGACGCGTCAAAAGGAAAAAGATACGTGTTGATTACACAATCTTCGCTGCAAAAGACTCTAACTTCCGATGAATTTTAGATCTTCAATGTAGGCCCAAATCTTAAGGCATTGGTTAAGTGGAAATACATGTATATATATAGTTTATTATTTTGTGATGTTGTATATATATTTTCAAATTAGAAAAACTGTCAAAGAAATCATCAACTTTCAAATTTGGTTGAAAAAAGTACCAAATATTCTCTTATTAGCCTTAAATCATCAGTTTTGGTTGATATAATATTTTTAATAATAAATTGTACAAAAAAAAATATAACATTTTCAGTCACTCTTGTACATTACATGTTGACACTGCAGCTAAAAACAAAGAAGAATTATGAGTTGCAATTGAAGATTTTGCACTAGTTACTATTTTATATTGCAAGCTAGGAAGGCAAACCTCTCTAATAGCTAGTAGCATAAAGGCTAAAAGAAAAATAGCAGACCTTTTTAGTAACCAGGATGATGATGACATTCGGAACTCCTTTCTTCTGGAAGGGGGAGATATCCACACCATAATCCATTATTAGCAAACCAACTAGCAAGAAAGTCAGAGATCTTTTGAAACTGTTTAGAGTGGGTGTTATAATACTGGTTGAATGAATCATTTGTCTAATTAGTGATTCTTTTAAGGCATTTATCAGACACAAGATAGAACGGATGTTGGGTGATGAAGAAGTGTTTTTGAAACGTCCATAGAGACGAGAATCTTTTCTCTTTACTGTTCAAAACGTACAATCAAAAATTCATTTTCATTACCCTATACAATCATCAATTGCAGTGCAAGGGTTTGCACATGCCATGTTGCTTATAACCTTCTGCAGCTGTTCCACCTTAATTGGTCATCCATGAAAAGGCCAAAAAAGAAACATTACACAATGTTATGTCCATAAAGAGTTGTTATTTTATCGAAAGCCAAAAAAAAAAAAACCAACTCACTTGTCCATGTTGATAATGGTTACATGCAAAATGGACACGAATGACCAAAATTTCTATGGACATAACATTCTATAATGTTTCTTATGACCCCTTTTTTGAATGACCAATTAGAGTGGGACATGGTTACAAGAAACATGGCATGTGTAAAACTTTGCACTACAATTAATGATTGTTAAGTGTAATGAAAAGGAGTTTTTGACTGTAAGTTTTGAATAGCAAAGAGAATTTTTTTTTGTCTTGATGGGCATTTTAGTAACTCTTCTACACCACCCAACATCCGTACTATCTCGCGTCTAATATGAGCTTTAGAAAAATCACTAGTTAGACAAATATTCGTTTCAACTAGTAATATAAAAGTTGGTACAAATAATTTAAAAAAGTGTCTGAACTTTTTGATGGTTAGGTTGTTAATAATAGATTTCGGTGTCCGTATCTCCCCTTCAAGAACAAAAAATTCCTCATATCTAAATCATCTTGGTTAATACACTACAAAAAAACAGGCAAATAACAACTGCACTATTAGTCACTAATTAATGTGTTACAATTAAATATCGACTAAAACCAGTCGTAAATCAAAAGTCGTTAAAATAAATAGTCATAAAATTAGTCGCTAAATAGCGATTACATTACGACTATTTTCCATAGTCGTAAACGTTGTCGTAATATAGTCACTAAATTTAACGACTAAACTACGACTATTTTATGACTACGTAAAATAGTCATAATATAGTCACCAAATTTAGTGACTAATTAACGACTGATTATGTATTTAAACAATATTGTATTTATACAGCATTATATATATACTATTTTAATAATATATATATATATAATTTTATAACTATTCTTAAATATATGTAAGTTATTGAATAACTGTTTGTTTTTGGAATGAATTGATATTAAAAATAAAAAATACTATATTTCTTATTATGAAACCATGATATAAAAAAAAATGTATTACAAAATAAAACTAAAAACATAATTAAAAAATATCAAGGGTTAATGGCTGAGCTTGAAACGAGGGAAATGGAGGTTGCTTTGCTTTCCCCATATGGGAAGTCTTTTGCTTTTGTGATGAATGTTAAAGATTAACCTGAAGCAAACAAACAGCAGAGACCAAGACACCCTTTTCCTTCAGCTCAAGTTTCAGCTGCATTTGAGACAAGAAAAAAAAGCTGTTTATGGTTTTTGGGTCAATGGCATTGATACTGCAAAAAGCACAAACAACTAATGTACATGAAACAACAGAAACTGTTTGCAGTATGTATGTGAATACGAACATAATAGTAAAACACATACCCATGGATACGAATGATAAAGAGCAACTTAGCCTCTGGGTCGACATAGAACCCTCCTTTCAACTTAGCCTCTCTCTTAAATCGGATCAACTCATTATTCTAAAACAAAGAATACAACATTAGAACAAACATCAACAGAACAATCATCTTAATTACTTCCAAAACCAACAAAAGCATGTCTCTTTTACCTTCTCAGCGTACTCTTTGGCATACTGCTCAGCTCTCTTGAAGATAAGCTTACGGGTCTCAACACTCTTCTTCTTGGCAGCAACAGTTTCCTCTTTCTTGGCCAGAGCCCATTCCTCTTGCCTCTTGATCTTTTTCAAGACAGACTCTGGAACCACTACCTTGGTTTCAGCCATTTCTCCTACAAATACAAGGCAAATAAAACTAAACAAAACAATTAAAAAAAAAAAAAGAGACACCTTTGAGCAATACAGGTGGAAATTGAAGCAAGGCAGGAACATCTATGACAAATGATTGAAAACCAACGGAAGAGAAGATCATGAAACTCAACGATATCATACAATAGGTTAGATTTCATCGACAAAATCAAAGTGAGTTTCTACAAACTACAATAGAACTGGGAAACGGTTGGGTTTAACACGATCTCACAAACATCAGAACAAAGAAATGTATAATGAACCAAAGAAGACTTACAATTAGAAACGAAAGAAAACGAAACGAAGAAGATCAAAGAAAGAAGCTTACTTGAGATGAAGGGGTTTTCTGGCTTTCTTATCCATTTACTTCAACCAAAAAAAAAAAAAAAAAAAGAGAACAACAACCCAACAACACCTCCATTAGAAATCGTCACATCACCAACCAACTCACACAGCTCCCCATCGTTTCTCACCGCAAGCTGAAAGTGAAGTGATACAATCATAGTCTTCTTATTATCCATCTCTGTGTTTCTTGTCAATTCCATAACTTACACAGATATAATTTACAAAAAAAAAAAAAAAAAAAAACCCCGTTCAAATTAGGGTTTTATGAATTTGAAAATCAAAATAACTGTGAGAGAAGGGCTAATTACCTCGGCGGCTAACTAAATCCAAGCAACGACACCAACACGTTCGGCGTACTCGTCCTTCTTACGAAATCGAGCTAATCGGCCAATGGGGAACAGGAGACCGGCTGTACTGCTTTTCAGTTGTCGCCTTCTTAGAAAGGCCAGATCCAATCATCGCCGATCTCGAACCCACCAGCAACATGCTCGCTCATAGTCGGAATTTCAAAGTGTGAATTTGGATTCTGAGAGAGAGAGAGAGATACAGAGAGAGAGATGAATTACGGCAGAAGAAGAAGCACAGACATAGAAAAGGGAAAGAGTAAGGCTTTGAAGAATTGTAGGCCCATATTTCACTTTCCTCCAATTGGCCTCAAATTTCAATTTCTCTCTATATTATAAATCTTTAAATGTAAATTTTAGATTATTTAATTTTGAAGTATGAGTATAAAGTTCAAGATTTAGAGTTTATAATGGTTTGGGATTTAAGTTTTAGAAATATAGAACTATAAAATTTAGTTTTCAATATATATATATATATATATATATTGAATTGTTGTTTAAAGATTTAAATTTATAAGTTAGTAGGTTTTTTAAAAATTATTTTTCGTAAAAATTCTGTAAATGGTTTTAAATATTGGTTTTATGGTTTATAAATTAATTTCTATGATCAAGAATTCAAAGTTCAAGATTTAGAGTTTATGATTTAGGTTTTGGAGTTTGGTTAATGGTTTGGGGTATAAGGTTTAGGGTTAAGATTTAAGATTTGGGATATATTTTCTTATAAGTTCTAAAGTTTGGTTTATGTATATATAATAATGTTTATGTTTTGGTTGTATGTTTTATGAATTAATTTCTAAGATTAAAAAGTCAAACTTTAAAATTTAGAGTTTATGATTTAAGTTTTGGAGTTTGGTTAAGGGTTTGAGGCTATATTTTAATTTTTTTAAAATTTTCCTAAATAGCGACTGATGTTTTCCTAAATAGCGACTTTTTAGCGATCTTTACTTTGAGTCGCATATTAGTCGCTAAATTGACAACTATTTAGTGACTACTTGTTCCGATATGCGATATAGTCATAAAATAGTCGCTAAATTAGTGACTATTTGTTCTGATATGCAATATAGTCATAAAATAGTCGTTAAACTACGACTATTATACCGACTACTATATGTAGTCATAAAAAGGTGACTAATGTATGACCAAATATTTATGGTTGTAAAATAGTCGCCCAATAGTCGTTAGATAGTCACCAAAAATAACGACTACATATGTAGTCACCAACTGTAGTCGTAAAAACCATATTTTCTTGTAGTGATAGAGATATATGCTCTTTCTTTTTCTCCTTTCTATTACCAACTACTAGCTAGATTTACTTTCCTAGGTCGCAATTTAAATCAGTAACTAGGAAAAATCCTCAATCGCATATCTTATTAGCTTTCTTGAAAATGTCCACCACAATTCATACTTCCTCTTTGTTTTCACCTGTAATATCAACAAGTAATGTAAAAGAGTGAGTGAAAATGTATGTAATATAAAAGAGTGAGTGAGAATGTATGTTTCTCCATCTGCATAATGGTTTTGAAATGAGATTGCGCCGGTCGTTGTCCGTTTTTCTTCTTCTTCTTACATTCATTCTTTGACTAATTTTATTTAGGATATCATAATTCCAAACGAAAACGGGTCAGCGCAACATGTATGTTCTACACGTGTGATGTTGAGCTGGTAAGCTTTCTATTATGGTGATTGGGTGTACTCATGATCGTACTAACACGAAGGCAAAAACAAAAAAATAACTGACCAAAAAAGGTAAGAATACTAGAAAAAAAAAAAAAAGATAATGCCAATATATTTAGGCTATAGCTTATTTGGATTGATTCGTATATGACAAACGGTATTTACCTTCTACAGTTCTACCACACACATATATGTATGACAGTATGAGAAACCAAAATTGACCAATATACGTAATATATGCTCTGACACTCTGTACCAATGTCTTAACTGAATTTGATAGTACTACGTATCACGTATGGATCGATGCTATAAAAATGGAAGTAGTTTTGAGATCACACCGCTTCAAGTCACAACGTGTGTTGGTGGCTTGGTGGCAACTGTTCACCGTCGTTGTTAACGATGCATAGTACGAAACACCTTTTCATCATACACAGAATATTGTATGGATGTGACAATTGTGTAATTTCATTAGAACAAGGACTAAAATGTCTTAGAAATAATGAAAACTAGTCGTTTAACCAAAGTTTTTTTTAAAACACTATCCTTTAATTCTAACGAATTTTAAACTTAAAAATTAAACTATCTTTCCAACCAATTTTCTGAATAATAAAGTACAATTAGAAAGATATAACGATTTTGTATATATATATATATATATATATATATATGTAACATGATGAGTTACACAGATATGAATGATCCTGGGTGGGACTTTCGTTGTTCCAATAGTATAGTATCACATGATGCAATAATTCAAACTTTATGTCTATTTTTGTTTGTATAAGATGGATCGAGATATCGCAAAAAGCTTTTGCTTTTCTTCATTTAGACTATTTTAAAAAAATGGACGGTTTGGAATTGTTCCTTGTTAGGATTCAATTTTATCGTGTTTGGTACAAAAATTTATAAAGTAATAGGTTTATTTAGCCAATATAGATATTACATTTACAGTAATGGATAACAACCGATTGTGGATTGATGTTTTCTTGTTTTGGTCTTTTCATATTACTATTTGAAACTTGTAACGTTCATTTTTATTTGGTCCATTTCGTTTGGTCTTATCTTCAAAAATGAGAAGGGTTTCTCCGAGAAGAACATCGATTCGATTTGCAGCGTTGGAAGGTCAACAAAGAAATGCAATAGAAAACGTGGTTATATTGGAGACAAAGGTACATCTTTGCCTTCTTTCATATATGTCCTCGCAGACATTTATTCTTACATGTTTGTTCTGTTTCAATCGTGGTAGCTAGGTATCGGTTTCAAGAGTGTGTTTTCGATAACCTCAACGCCATATATGATACATTTTCAGTAAGGGTTATGAGGCACCATGCAGCCACCGCAGCCTTGGCTACTTTGTTCCTGAGTGGGTGATTGAACAACATCCTTTTCTAGTTGATATACAAAGGATATACGGTTTTGGTTCTGCTCTTGTTTGCCAAAAAAAAAAAAAAAAAAAGGTTCTGCTCTTCTGACCACAACCATTATCTTACCTTTCAAGAGTGACAAAGTAAAGTCAGTGAAAGAACAGCTTTACAACGTTCATCCTGAGGTTCTGTTGTTTCTTTCAAAGATCAAGCTCCTCTCAATCAAAGAACACTGCCAAGATCTTAAACTCCGCACTGCATGTGAACTCAATCAGGATGTTAGCGAGACTAATTTTGTGACGAGGAAGAGCATTGATGCTGAATCATACACAAAACAGCTCTCAGCTTGTGGAAAACAATACTGTTTCTACATGTGGAGGCAAAAGTTTCTGGTGAAACATGAGAACCGTGTAAGAAGGAACTTATATATTCTCTACTAGTAACGAAAACGTAGTAACAATATGCATACAAAATAGTAATTTATTAAAACCTGAAGATAAATGCTTTTCCGCTTTTTTGTTTATAACGTCTTCTTTATATAGATTTTTTTCTTCTTCTTGGGGTCAAATGTCTTCTTTTATACATGTATGTCCGTTCTCTTCTTCTTCTTCCCATTTATTAATTATTTGACTAATTTTATTTGGGATATCACAAGTCCAAACGAAAACGGGTAAGCCAACATGTATGTTGTCTACACGTGTGATGTTGAGCTGGTGAGTTTTCTATTCCGGTGATCGGGTGTCGAACCAACACGAAGGCAAAAACAAAAAAATGGCCGACCAAAAAAGAAAAGTAGAACAATAGAAAGCGAACAAAAAAAAGAAAAAATGCGAATATCTAGCCGAGCATAAAGGTAAACTTAGATGCTTCTATCCGTTTAATATAAGACAGTATTAATGTGAGTTATGGTTATGTTAAATATGCTACATAACCTTTGTTTGCATCCATAATATACAAAAAGAAGAAAAAAAAATCCATTATCTAGGATCAAAATCCCAAAAATGGGGTAAATTAAAACATTAAACCCCTAATCATTGATCAACCACAAGATCAAAACAATTATAATCACAAAAATTATGTTTATATTACGTATTAAGTACATATTGGTCAATTTTGGTAACGTCTTTACCCAATTTGATAGTACGGATCGATGCTAAGAACATATCTTATATTAATAAGTAGTTTTGAGATCACACCGCTTCACATTATACACCGCTGTAGATTGGAAACTGTTCACCGTCGTTATTAACGATGCGTAGTACGATATACACACGTTTCATATCATACACATAAAATGGCGTAAACTTATCTTTTTATTTCATTAGAATAAGGACTAAAGTGTCCTAGGAAATAGTGAAAACAAGTCGTTCAACCAAATTCCATAAAATATCCTTTAGAAATTAATCTTTCTAAACTACGAACGTACCTTTCTAACCAATTTGAAACTTAAAAAGTTAAACAAACTTTCTAACCAATATTAAAGTATAATTAGAAAGATATAAAGAAAAATTATAAAGATTTTTTATGTACGTAATTAACATGATAATGAGTTACAGATCCTGGGTGGGACTTTCGTTGTTCCAATAGTATAGTATCACATGATGCAATAATTCAAACTTTATGCCTATTTTTGTTTGTAAGAGATAGAGATACCGCAAAAAGCTTTTGCTTTTCTTCATTAAGACTATTTTAAAAAATATGGACGGTTTGGAATTGTTCCTTGTTAGGATTCAATTCTATCGTGTTTGGTACAAAAATTTATAAAGTAATATGTTTATTGAGCCAATATATTACAATTACAGTAATGGATAACAACCGATAGTGGATTGATGTTTTCTTGTTTTGGTCGTTTCATATTACTGTTTGAAACTTGTAACGTTCATTTGAATTTAGACCGTTTGGTTTAGTTTGATTGTTGTAGTTTCTTTTCTCCTTTTCTTTTGGTGTGCCAAATCAAATATTTTGGTTTCACTTTCTTTTCACTAAAAATGTGCATATTATGTTTATACCCATGCCATAAGCCCATAACACATCGAATACATTAGTTGTTGCATAGAATAAATTCATCAACTGATGATCACTATCGTAACCAATTTGAAATAAAAGCATTAGTTCATTTTCTATGATAAATCTATTAGTAATCCAACAAAATCGAAGTTAGTTTTCTCACAACAAACAAATTATGTATTTTAAGGAACAATTATTATAGACACGTTGAATGATTGTCACATTGTTGGGAATTGCCTAGCCACCTATTGGTGCGCATTTTGTTTTAAATTAATAAAATTGCCCTAAAGAGTTTAGAAAAAAAAAAAAAAGGCACACGTAGAGTATTTTTGATTACAGTTTAGGCTTTTAAAATAGCTTAGGAAAAAGTCAAGCTTGATGTAAACATGATGTATGTTATATAACGTATGTCCAAAATATGTAACCATCCTATATTCTTAAGTTATGTATGAAACATCGGTCTCATGCCGTACGTGATACAAATCCTACTTATTTTGTTATGTAAAACGTATTAATATTGGTCAATTAAGCTATCATATCTAATCTAAACAAATGTGATAACATAAGAGAAACTTTTGATTATCATCAATTTTAACATACTATACATCTGCTATAAGAAATTAGGTCCACACATATCTTCTTATTATATAAATAGATAACGACTTCCGTAACTAACACTACTATTATACAGTTGATATTTTTTCTACATGGTTAAAATAATAAAATTATATCGTAAATCTTTAAAGAATGTTCGGTAAATGGTAATTAGTATACAAGTTAAAAGTATATATGTTTTAAGTTATAGTTATATACTTTCGAGAATATTGTATATTTTTTAATTAATATTATACAAAGTAGTTGGAGCCGATGGATTGACCATTAAATGTGTGTGACACTTTCTCAAGTAATCACCCTAGAGAAGAAAGCTTTTTATACACCAGATTTGTTTTGTTTCCGATTTCCATTTCAGCAGTATTATTCAGCCTCGAATATATATTTGTATACTAAAAGACAATTGATATAGGGTCAAAACTTCATTACTACATAGATAGGTAGAGTAAGTAGAATAATCATAATTTGCCAAACGAACATTAATGACCAAAGCACATCACTCAAGCATTAGATACGCATTGATGCATGAACAGACTAGAGTGGACACGTTCATGAGGTTTACGTACCATCTTTTGACCTGAGTTTAGACCTAATCATCCGGAAACCAAACCGGGCAAAGTAATTTATATACATACGTTCGTTCTCAATAAATAGAGGAGTCCATTCCACGACTTAAAGATCTCACTAATCGATAAAAAAAAACCTAGTTGGATATTTCTACTCTAAAAACTCACTAGTGTTCTGTTCACATATCAAAACCATGAACATCTCATGCTGACGTGATATTTAACAACTAAATACTATTCCATTTTTAATACTATTCCTACGAGTTAGTATGTCTGTTTAAAAATTTTAGTGACTAATATCATCGAAGTGTTTAGATCGATACTACTTGCTAATTAAAAAAAATCAATCGTACGTTTGTGAATAAATGCATTTGTTTGATTTTCATTTGTTGATCGGCTTGCGCATATTCGTTCAAGTTAAATGTTTCATTTGTTACAAACTTATTAGTGCCTCGCGAAGAATACGATTGAAAGAGTACCTTTTTCTAGTATTTTTAAATATGCACAGTAGAAACAATTATTGAAATCGCATTAGAAATATCCGGACCCTGGTTCCTCAATTTAAATAGTAAAATTCTCAATTACTTAACCATTATGAATATATTTTTATAATAATTTACTATCTATACTATTAAATAGGGAGCATATTTAAGAATAAAACAAAAAACAAAAAACATGACATATATCCATGTTGCCAAACAGACCAACTTACTTACATAATTAAAAAAAAAAAAAACTTCCTTCAACAATGGTAACAATTATTAATGAACTAATTGATTAACTTTTTTTATAATTCAAAATATTCCAGTATCTTAGGAAACTATATTAACTATAAATGATACATAAAAATACAGCCAATAAGATTACAAAATAAAAATATTAAATATTATAATAAAAACGAAAGTATTTATATTAACAGTTTCCTGAATTTTATATAGTTATTAAAATTGTATAAAATAATAAGAGATTTTAGCAATTAATAAAACTTATCATTTAAGATTTCCATAACAACTGTATCTAATTAAATTCAAATAGTATGTATGAAAATAACTTAACTTTAATTTAAACAGATGATTTATTTCAAGATTTCTTGAAATAAATCAGTAATTAGTTTACCAAATATCTAAAATTTAGGGATTATTTCTAAAACTAACCTTATATATTTTAAATATATAAAAAATATTTGGAAAGCACACTAAGGGATAAAAAAAACAAAATGAAATTCCATATAAAAGGGTAATGGCAACTAATTAACCAGTCAACCAGAGCTCAAAGAATTTTAATCTGTTACGTGATTGTGTACTAACTTCTAGGAACATAATTTGAGAAAACGGGATGGAACCGGATGAGACCAAAAAATAATTAAAAAAAAACATAGTCCAACTTCATATTATAATTAAAATAAACTAATGCTTCCAATTTTCTATGTAACAATTTTCAATTTCTCTAACATAAAAAATGTTCAAAAAATAAAGAAGGACACAAAACTATGTTCTTTAATAGTTAACAGATTGAACAATAAAGAAATGTAATCCAATATAAATTAATCATTTGTCAACTTAAAAAATATATACTTCGAAAGTATAGAGATTTACATTGGAGATGGTCTAAAAATGATTACGACAACAGGTCCTTCAAAAAATAAAAATATTATTTAAACTATTTGTTTTATTAAAATGGGGACAAAGGTACCAAGAGGAGATCATAAAATTTGGATTAAATCTTAATTTCAAATTTGAAATATCAAATAATGAATACATGAACATGAGATTTAAATTGATAAATTTAATTTCAATTTTCCCTATTTATTTCAAATATTGACATGAAATAATGCGTACGGGTAATTCAAAAAACAAAAAAAAATATCTAAATTGTTTTATATAAAATATGGGTTGATAATTTTGGGTAACGTGAATTCGAGCATGATAATTGAGGACACAAAATTTACTCATGTGGATTACGACCTTACAGGGAACAAGCTTTTTGTGGATCAAAATATTTTAATAAGTTACGTGGAAGGCACACAAAGCGGGTTTGACACGCTTGATTCAAATATTTAGACCATCCGGTTCATGAAGTTTTAATATTTTTTGTTGTTTTTACCTGGTCTCATAGTTCACAAGATTAATATAGCTGATTACTAATCTAGTTTATACTAGATTCAGATCTTCTATAAAATTTATGGAGAAACGATAATTATTTCATTCACAAACTTGATGAAAGCAAACCAATATAAAGTTATGTTATATATGTTATACCAAATAAATATATCCACAAATAAAACCGGCGGATGTGAAACACTTACCTATTTTCTTATCTGTTGGAATAAAATATACAATATGAAATGAGTAAATTATTATTAAAACTATAATTATGAGATTAAAAAGTTATATCTGAAACGAGACATATCACATTTCTCTTACTATTTTCTGTCCCAAATAGACATATCACTATCTCTCACAATTTTTTAATATAGTTGTCTTTTTTTTTTTAATTATTAAGAGGTTTGGGGCCTACGTTTGTACATTCTTTCGCGCCAGGGACCAGAGCATTTTATATGGTCCTCTTCCAAGCGTCGTCCCTCGAACCAGCGACCTTTAGACTTTTGCCTTTACATCTAACAAACAACAAATTTGATTATTCTTTTCTCTAAACTGAATTAATTAAAGACAAATCGAATACTAAATTAGTATGAGTTTGAAATATGTATGTTAAGATTCCTAAAAGATAAACATAAACCTATGTGAATATATAACCTACAGAAAAATGAGCTGATCCAACCAATCTTGCTTGCATGATTGAAAGAGCTATTGGTTTATCTATATATACGTAATATATTATAAACATGATAATAAATTTAGTTTTTGAAATTAACCCCGCACGTACGTGCGAGTCCGAGACTAGGTTAATAAGTAAATTAGTATTTTAGCATAGATTTCCTAGCAACAGCGCTATCTGATCTTGGAAAAAACATCCCTTTCACCATGTAATTGTCTCAGCACGACTAATTTTTCATTTTAGTAAATAATTGATCTAGTTGTTGGTGTACCTTACTCATCACAAAGCATAGATATTTGTTTTCTTGATACTTTTTATAAAAAAATTAGGTAAACTGCGCCGATCGGGAAGCATAGATGTTGCGATTTTTATCGTCCATAGATTTCATAAAAGATCGTTAGCAATATAGTATCGGAATCCAAAATTCGAAATGGACATAGTCGCATGCTTACTTTATTTTATATTAAAGTTACAAAAATCATTGGGTTTGTGTACCTTCTCACAACACCTGTAAAGTTATTTCCCTTTTGCCTAAAATTTTTGTTTATATAGCACTTGATACTATAAATTATTTAGTTTCAATGTAATATATTCGTTGGAGTTGAAGAAGATCCTTTAACAGAAAAAAGTAATATATTCTTTGAAATCATATATAACGTTTGATTTCAGAAGAAAATAATTAATGAAACTATTATTCTGCTTAATAATCGCAAGCAAATGGGATGCCTCATAAAAACGAAATGAAGAGAAAGATCATATATACACATATGAAATCCATGAAAACTAATAAATTATTTTTCCTTTTTCAACATATAAATATGATATATACATATTAACAACACAAATTCAGTAGTCGTCCAAAAAGATCAAAAAGGAGAAGAAAATAAATCTTACGTGATTTGTTTTTCTTTTAGATCACTCGCTTACACTCACGTGGATAATTTTTTGTATTTTTTTTAAAGTTAAAGATGGCCGTGAATAAGATTATGACACGTAACTTACATACTATGCACATGCATGTAATGTAACATATACATGTACATACACACGTATACTATATAGGGTAGGCATAATAGTTATAATCATGGCTCCAAAAACAATAAGCCAAACGAGAAAGTGTTGAAATATATGTAGATAAATGTCATGATTGTTTCCCCAAAATGAAAAAACAAAAATTCAAGGTCGTTTTCATTTCAATTCCTTTACTTCTTGAGTTTCGCTTCGTCATCAATACATAGACACATATATATACTTATTACTTATATGTAAAAGTATACAAATGAGTACCTATATTAATATACCAACATCTCATCTTGTATCTATAAATATATGCGAAAACCATTCACACATATTTGACATACCAAATTACATATCCCTCTCTATCTCTCTCTCTTGCTCTCTTTCTTCTTGTTCTTGTTCAGATTTTGCGTTTGAAGTGAAATGGTTAACGCGACAGTTGCTAGATTCATTGCCGGCATTTGTGGTACGTACATAAGTTTTGTATGCGTATAAGAATCTCTGACCTTTCTCTTTTTTACTAACACTTGTAATTTTATTTGTTTATATTGTCGCAGGAAATGTCATCTCCTTGTTCTTGTTCTTATCTCCCATGTAATTATTGATCTCTATATCTACCTTTGATCTTATTCTTTTGGGCTAACAACTTAGATCTCTTAGATTAATGTTTATGAGTAAATATATATTATATTTTATGCAGACCTACGTTCATAACGATATACAAGAAGAAGAAGGTGGAGGAGTACAAAGCTGACCCATACTTAGCCACGGTGCTAAATTGCGCACTATGGGTCTTTTATGGCTTACCAGTGGTTCATCCAGATAGTCTCCTTGTGATCACCATTAATGCCACTGGCCTTGCAATAGAGCTTTTCTATCTCGCTATGTTCTTTTACTTTTCTCCAACTACTCGCAAGGTACGATACCTAACAGCTCTGATTATACGTACCTAATTATTATAATACTTAATTATTATGTTTTTTTTGTACAATATACTTAATTAAATTTTACAAAGAAATATTCAATTTTTTCTTTGTTTTTTTGGGGGAAAAATGAAAGCTAGAATACCGTAGTAAATTAGTAATAAGAAGTGGGAGACAATGATTGATACTGTTTTAGGTTAGTGATAGGCAAAACAAAAGGTTTACACAGTTTTATTTATGAAATGATTTAATCAAAATTGTGATTCTTGGTGCAGGTGAAAGTGGGGCTATGGTTAATAGGAGAGATGGTGTTTGTAGGAATAGTAGCCACATGCACATTGCTATTGTTCCACACACATAACCAGAGATCTTCTTTTGTTGGAATCCTTTGTGTCATATTTGTTAGCCTCATGTATATTGCTCCTCTCACCATCATGGTAATATTAAGTATCCACTTCTCAAATGTTTTGTATGTGTCCTTCACTTTTTATTAAAAAACAAAAAAAACATGATATTTTTCATCTTTGAGTGAAACAGAGTAAGGTGATCAAGACAAAAAGTGTGAAGTACATGCCATTCTCTCTCTCACTTGCCAACTTTCTCAACGGTGTCGTTTGGGTTATTTATGCACTTATTAAATTTGATCTTTTCATTTTGGTAAGTTTATTAAATTATTTATATTCTTATTCATCATTTTCTATTATGTACTAGTTTCACTTTTTTTTTTCTTTCATAGATTGGAAATGGACTTGGAACAGTATCAGGTTTAGTACAACTGATACTCTATGCTTGCTATTACAAGACAACACCAAAAGATGATGAAGAAGAAGATGAGGAGAATCTTTCGAAGGCTAACTCTCAGTTACAACTTAGTAGAAACCATGGACAAGCTAAACGAGTTGCAGCTTGATTATATATTTTGGATAATAAGATATGAAATTAGTTTTATGTCCTTTTTTTTTTCTATTTTAAAGTTTTTGGGTGATTAAACTATAAGTAATCTTATTTTTGTGAGTTTTTTTTCTTGCTGTGTAAAAATTCAAACTCTTTTTCGTCTATGAAAGATAACTATAATGTGCGACAATATAAATCTATGTTAAACTATATGTATATATGAGTGGATTTTTTATTTTAGTTTGAGAAATGTTTGCTAAGTTAATTAATATGGGACAGTAAAAATGAACTCTAATTGCTGAAGTAGTCGAACTGACTTAAATACCTTCATCACTAGATGCAAACCGTAGTACACACAAAAGCACAACGATTCAGAGTCTAAAGATCACAAAATTCACATATTTTTGGTGAAATTCGGCATTTTTAATTTTGCCTTTTGCTTAGCATAGCCGTTGCTGCGTAAGAAGAAACCAGCAGAGATTAAGAACCAGCCATCTCAGAACCATCAAGAAGAGCTGAAGAGCATAGACTTGAACACTTCACATCGTATAGTTATTTTGCCGACAATATCGTGTTGTTGGACATGTTAACATTTAGAAGAGCTTGTGGAGCGAGGTCAACTGTTTCTGCCGAGGTTGTTGACATGATGCTGATATGAAGAGCTAGCGGCTGGTTAAAGGCATCTTTAAAACCAGCTTGAAGTTGAGAAAACAACGCCCTTCATAAGTTGAAAGAAAAAAGAAAACAAAATTGAACGTACTTCATCCATGACAAAGTGCTCACAACCACTTAATAAAATGGGTTATGTAACTTCTTATATGGCAATAGTATCATTTCATACAAATTTTGGAATTTGATTGTAAGTGGAGAAACGTAAATCGAGTTTATATGTTTCTTGCATTGTAGTATAAAGGAGAAACAAAGCTCTCAGCCTAATTAGCCTTTCAAACAGAGCCTTTCAAAAGCAAGAAGATGGATCAAACTCAACTGAAGCCTAATAACATTCAAATGACGAAGCTCACTACGCTGCCCACCAAACTCAACATAAAGCAACGGTCATATGAAGATAAGAAGAAGGAAGTTGCAGAGGAACCTTCGTACCACCAAGCCGTTGCAAAAACTAAAGATATGAGCTGTCATAAGGCTCTGCAGATAGAGACAAATAATATTTTCGACATCCTTAGTCACCTTTAAGATAATGAAGTCATGTGTCAGAGCAACTAGGTTTTACAATGTCTCAATGTTTGTGTATAAATAGTTAAGTAGAAACATTGTAAAGTGTAAATCTTAAGAGAGTATCAGTAGTGTTGATTTCAGAAGTGTCAGCTTAAAAAAGGTAATGGAGACAAATATGGTTATGGATATAGTCATATAGATATAGAATGTCATTTTACAAATCACATATGAAATCCACTTTGTAACAACTTTGTTATTTGGTCAATTATCATAAATAAATAAATACCACTAAAATGAGGTTTTTCAAAAATACCATTGAATTAAGCCCATGATTTCATTTGTTAAAAATATTTTAAAATCAAAAACTGCATTAATGTTACAAAAATATCTGAAAATAGTACATCTGATTTGCTGAATAATATGAGTGGTCTCAATAAATATATAATTTTTTTTCACCTAATAATAGTTTGATCAACGGCTCCTTGATGTATGCTAAGTTTCCCTATTTGACGTTAGAGCAAATAAGGGAAAATGTATAAAATTGATGAAGATGAGGAATTGTACAAGATAAATGAAGTAAATTGAGAGATGTGATGAGATGTTCATTTACAATGGGCCAGAATCCCAAGGTATATATTGCAATGATGATTATTGCAATAATGATCATAGATTTCACAGTAATAAATGGAGTGAAAGGAGAAAGAAAGAACATACATAAATATTTATTAGCCGAGTTTGAAATTCCCTCAGGCCCGATTCCCGAGAAAAGCTCTTTCTCCTTTTGCTTTTTGAATTTCCACCGTACCAACTTTTTCCAGCGACTCCCCCACCGCTCCCCCACCATCTCTCACAGTTCCCTCCACCACAGCGCCACCGCTCGTACTTGTTAAAAACGTGTTTCTTCACGCTGTTTTTTAAGAATCAAAATTCTGAGACGCTTATGAGCTTACACCTCACTACATCTGTTCCAATGGGAAAGCTAAACCCTACCCCCATCCGCAGCTGGGACGTAGTAACACAGTGGTAGTACCTTTGACCCCTCTACTGCCTTGTGCAGACTTTACCGTTTCTTTGCAGGTACCTACTGCAGTGTGCAGACCTTAACTTCATCTATTGCTTTAGAACCCTCCAGTGTGTTCCCCTTAGCGGTAATAAAACCGCTCCCTTCCTGACTCAAAATGTCTCACCGTTACTCTAGAGTTGAGAAGGAAAAATGGCCTCTTGGAGCCAACAAATACGTCCGACGTCCCCCAGTGAACATACCTGAGAGCGACAACTCCAACCTCCTTGAAGAAAATGCTCTGTCACTGGTTGGCCGAGTCACTAACCCGTTTGTACAACAACCCCGTGCAGTCATAGAGTTCCTCCCCCAACTCTGGACCTTAGAAGGGAAAGTCACTGGACGCGTACTTGGCTCTGAACGCTTTCAGTTCCGCTTTGAGCTCGAAAAGGACCTCCTAAATGTCCTGAAAAAGTCTCCACTCCACTACAAGAAGTGGATGCTCATTCTCCAATGCTGGGAACCCTCCGTGTCCAACACCTTCCCATCAAACATCACTTTTTGGGTTAAAATCCAAGAGATCCCTACCCTCCACTAGACTGAGCAAACCATCACTACAATAGGCGAGGAGCTAGGACACGTCTCTGAAAAGGATATCGAGGAAGCCAGAATCCGAGTCGATATCAACGGACTAAAACCTCTAGAAATGCTCATGGATATCCGTCTCCCTACTGGTGAAATCACCACTGTTGAATTGGAATATGAAAAACTTGAGAAGCACTGCTTCATTTGTTTCTCTCTCTCACATGAAGAGAAAAATTGCCCTAAAAGTTCAACTGCGAAAGACCCTTAAACCCGCCCTTTGGGAGTTAACCAGCGAAAAACCCTCATAAGACTAGAGGCTGATAAACGTAGGGCGGATAATCGCAGAAGTTTAACGTTTCCACCTTCCAACCAAACCTCAGAGGGATTTAAAGGAAGGTGCCCAGAATCAATCTCGAGAAGAACCCCTGCTCCCTTATCCAGAGAGCAAGATGACAACCACTATTCTCGACGACCTCAGACCTCTCAAGCTTCCCTCAATGGTTCCATCAGGTCTAGATCAAACCAAGCTCGCGAGTATCGTCATCAATATGAACCTAACCGAGCAGCCACTCCCTCCAGAAATTACTCTAGAGCACAGTCGACTAGAAGGGAACCACCTCAAAAAGAATGGGTCATGAAAACAAACTCACACCAAATTCAAGGATCGTCTTTCAGAGAACCATCTCCTCTTACTCTGTCTCACCGTGTGGAAGGAAGAACCCAGGCTAGTCCTGGTAGAACCAATAGAGTCTCTCCATTAGACTCACATAGATTATCAGGGTTAAGAGAACCTTCACAACCTTCACAACATTACTCTGCTACGCCTTCTCCAAGGAATACTAGAGAACCATTGCAGTTACCTGCTACACAAGTTTCTGAATCTGCAAACAGCTCATCACGGGAAAGAAGACCTGTCCTAGAACGTCTGTCCCTCCCTGCTCCATCTGTTAAGTCACGTTTGGGGACTGGCAATTCCATAGATTCAACTTTACTACAGGATGTAGAAATCAGATACCAGAATGAGGAAACTCATGAGACTGCTATCGAAAACATGTCGGGGAATCGTATCCCCACTCCTATTGATATCTCATCTGGGAATCCAGCATCTCAACCGCAAGGGACATCCCCTGTTCAAGAAGGGAGAGTTCAGACGTCCCTGCGTCTAGGACCATCTCCGCCTGCAGCTACCAACGTCACGGGGAAAAAACCGGGAAGAAAACCTGTAGTTCCAAAGGCTGCACCTAAAAGGAAGGTTCCCCGGGTACCAATCAAAACCAGAGGAGTGAGGAGCCCAGGTCAAGCAGCTAAGACCAGGAAACTGAAGACCACCACTACTACTAATCCTCCAAAAAAGCGACGATGCCTTAAAAAGGGTCAAGCCAGTCCAAGTATTTCAGACAAAACCGGACCAAGCTCTCGTCCAACAGGAGCCTACCCTGCAGTACAACTGTTTCGATCTACCGACACTGAGGTGGTGGATTTTCAATCCCCACCAAATCCTCTTCCTTAGTAGTGGTGAGCTGGAACTGTCAAGGTCTTAGGAACCCCTTTACAGTTCGACGTCACAAAGAAATTCATAAAACGATTTCTCCAGACATAATGTTCCTTATGGAAACTAAGAACTCTGATGAATACATTTCTGAAAAGTTTGATTGGATGGGTTTTACCTCCAAGTTCACTGTCCCTCCCACCGGTTTGAGTGGAGGGTTAGCCCTTCTGTGGAAAGAAACAGTTGAAATCAATGTTATTCACTCTTCCACGAATATGATTGATGCTGAAATCAAGTTTAAAGGGATCTCCTCTTTCATTACCTTTATCTATGGTCCACCTAATATGGAAAACAGAGCTGGCTTTTGGCAACAAATTTCTGAAGTTGGGTCTACTCGAAGCTCCCCCTGGCTCCTAACAGGCGATTTCAACGACATACTATATAATTCTGAAAAGCAAGGAGGCCCTGCACGGTGGGAAGGCTCATTCCTCAACTTTCGAAACTTCGTATCACAAAACGGGCTATGTGACCTCAAACATTCAGGTTGTCCCCTGTCTTGGAGAGGAACTAGGTATACACATTTCATCAAATCCAGACTAGACAGGTCATTGGCAAACTGTTCTTGGTCAGAAACTTACCCTGCTGGTAGGTGTCATTACCTCCGTTTTGAGGGATCAGATCATCGTCCCTTAGTGACGTACTTCAATGTCTTGAAAGAGAAGAAACGAGGCGTTTTCCGGTTTGACAGAAGGTTAGTGGAAAAAGCAGAGGTCACTGATATTGTCAAGAAAGCCTGGAACCTCTCCCAGGAGGATTCAGTGCTAACCAAACTCAACCTTTGTCATCGAAAAATTATTGCCTGGACAAAAGAGCAGCACTTTAATAGTAGCAAAACTATAAAAGAGCTTCAAAGCGGCTTAGAAACGGCACTGTCATCCACAATAGAGAACCCGGAAGCAATTGCTCAGTTAACCGAGTCATTAGACAAAGCTTACAAAGAAGAGGAAAGCTTTTGGCTGCAGAGAAGTCGCATCCAATGGCTACAAGAAGGAGACAGGAATATAGCCTACTTTCACGTCATAACAAGAAGCAGACGCACCCTGAATTCTTTCTCTGTTATTGAGGACGAACTTGGAGCAGAGGTGCACGAAGAAGAACAAATAGCTTCTGTCATTGCAGGCTATTTCCAGAATATATTTACCTCCAACTTGAATGAGGACGTCAGCATTGTTGAGCAAGTACTACAACCTAAGATCACCCCGGAGATTAATGCAAAACTGATCACAATACCAGATGATAAAGAAATTAAAGCAGCAGCTTTTGCTATAAACGCAAGCAAAGCTCCCGGGCTCGATGGGTTCTCTTCAAGCTTTTATAAAGCTTACTGGGACTTCATCGGGAAAGATGTATCAAGGGATGTACGCACCTTCTTTGAAACAAGCTTTCTGGACCCCAGACAGAATGAAACACACATCCGGCTCATACCTAAAGGCTCAACTCCCAGAAAGGTGAGTGATTATCGACCTATTGCTTTATGCAATACACATTATAAGATCATAGCAAAGATAATCACAGGAAGACTTCAACCTCTACTACCTAAAATCATCTCCATCCACCAATCAGCTTTTGTTCCTAATCGTGCCATCTCTGACAATGTATTGATTACGCATGAAATACTTCACTTCCTCCGAACCTCAAAGGCTAAGAAGTACTGCTCTATGGCAGTAAAAACCGATATGAGCAAAGCTTACGACCGCATAGAGTGGACCTTCCTCAAAGCAGTGCTTAACCGTCTCGGATTTCACGAAATTATGATCTCTTGGATCATGACATGCGTAAACTCCGTTTCATACTCCTTTCTTATAAACGGAGTTCCTCAAGGCAAGGTGTTACCTACGCGCGGACTACGGCAAGGAGATCCTCTGTCATCTTACTTGTTCATCCTCTGCACAAAAGTTCTCTCTGGTTTATGCACAAAAGCTCAAAAGAAAGGCACCCTCTCAGGGATCAGAGTAGCGAGAGCGAGTCCTCTAGTCAATCACCTGCTATTTGCTGATGATACTATGTTCTTCTGCAAATCCTCTCCCCAATGTTGTGCCGCCCTTACTCACATCCTTGAGATCTATGAAAAAGCTTCTGGCCAGTGTATCAATCGCCAAAAATCCTCCATAACTTTCTCAGCCAAAACATCACCAGAATGCAAGAAACGGGTGAAAGAAGCCCTGCAAATCAACACCGAAGGAGGAATAGGCAAATATCTTGGGCTACCAGAACACTTTGGCAGAAAGAAACGAGATATATTCTCTTCTATAGTAGACAAGATACGACAGAAGGCACACAGTTGGTCTACAAAGTTTCTCTCGGGAGCTGGGAAGCAAGTTCTCCTTAAGTCTGTTCTATCAGCCATGCCTTTATATGCAATGTCTTGCTTCTAACTCCCATCCTCACTCTGTAAACAAATCCAATCAGTCCTCACTCGCTACTGGTGGGATGACAAACCGGGGAAAAAGAAGATGTGTTGGGTTGCCTGGGAAAAACTGACTCAACCGAAATATGCAGGAGGACTTGGCTTTCGGGACCTAGAAGCTTTTAACGACGCCATGTTGGCTAAGATCAGCTGGAGAATCTTAAAAGAGCCAACAACTCTACTAGCACGGGTCCTCTTAGGCAAATACTGTCATTCGACCACTTTCATGAATGCTTCGTCAACACCAACTTCAGCATCTCATGGATGGCGAGGCATTTTATTGGGCAGAGAAATCCTACGCAAGGGCTTAGGCTGGACTATAGGTGATGGAAAAGACATTAATGTATGAACCACTCCGTGGCTCTCAACTTCACAACCGCTGACTCCTATGGGTCCTCCTAACAAGGAAAACATATCACTCAAAGTCAGTGATCTCCTCTGTCCAGACACTAATGACTGGAATGTCAGTGCTATACGCGAAAACTTACCTCAGTATGAGGGCATGATCAGGAAATTAATCACTAGCACCCATCCCCACAGAGACTCCCTGGCTTGGCTTCCTGAGAAATCAGGCGTATATTCAACCAAAACAGGGTATGCACTAGCTATCTTAGCGGACTCCCCCAAGGAATCTCCCCCCTTCAACTGGCACGCAAACATTTGGAACCAGCAAACTGCACCAAAGTTAAAAAGCTTTCTCTGGAAAGTCACATATCAGGCTCTTGCATTAGGCTCCAACCTAGCAAAACGAGGCATGGGCTCCGCAAACTCTTGTAAAAGATGTGGAGAGGCTGAGAATGAACTGCACACGTTTCTCCTCTGTCCTTACGCGGCAAAAGTTTGGGACTTGGTACCGGGTTTGAAAAAGCCTAATAACCTCAGCTCCACCTCCATATGTCACCTCATTATAAATGCAGGATTAATGCAAAACCTCCCTCCAACAGGTATCGCCTCCACCCCTATCTTTCCTTGGATCTTGTGGAACTTATGGAAGGCAAGAAACAGCTTTGTTTTTGAGGACCGTAACTTCCCAGAGGAAGAAACTGTGACTAAATCGATCCGGGATGCCAAGATATGGTACGAAGCACAAACAAAGTCCTCAAAACCCCTGCACAATATTCCGCCCCCATATGTCCAAAGATCACTTACATCAGGGTTCTCCTGCTTTGTGGATGCGGCATGGTCATCCTCCTCTTGTCAATACGGTGCAGGGTGGGTAATCAAAGATCCAACCTCCCACCAGACATCATCTTACTCTGCTACTAGAGATTTCGTAGGCTTTGCCTTAGCTGCAGAAGCCTTAGCCATGTGAAGCGCTCTCACCATGATTGCAGGTCAGCAAGGCGTCTCTAACATCTCAGTGTTCTCGGATTCCAAAATCCTCATAACACTCATCAATGCAAATGAAAATACTACAGAGCTCAAGGGGATCCTTCATGATATAGCTCTGTTAAAGTCCTTCTTTGCCACTATCTCTTTTAAATTTATTCCAAGAGCTAGCAATTCTGCTGTTGATTCTGTTGCAAAGTCAGCCTTAATGGCTTTAAACTCTTCCTCCTGTAATGGAGTGTAATCTTCCTTTCTATCAATCTAATTCCTTGTTTGCCCAAAAAAAAAATGGAGTGAAAGTTGCAATTTTCAAATCTATATACAAAGGATAATTTGCTACTCATGGATACTTTGCGGTTAATTTTAAAAGAACTATAAAACTAATTAGTAGTGCTTGCAAGGAAAATGGTATTTCAAAATGGTGTGTAATTTTTTCTGGTAAATGTAGAACTGGGTTCCCAGTCACTAATATTAGTAGATTCAGATGGACCCAAGAAGAATATAAAATTTAAGATTTGTGTGGTGTGATGAATATTTTTTTGACGATTTAATGTATTTGTTCTTTTTTTCTTATATACGTTGTTTTATCGACGATGATGTTTTTGATAACATGCTTATTCATATATATCAAAGATCTTTATTAACATATCGTATTTAAGTAAATAAGGCATAAATAAATACAACTTGTTTAACAGTGTTGTTGCAAAAGAAAAACAGAGGACGATAAACTTGATTTCAGCAGCTTTAGATTGACCTAACAAATTTCCCCCAAAACCATGGGCTTGATGGAGAGCCACCTTCTTCATATTGATCCTGCAAATACTTCAATGCACTGACTGTTCTTGGATGGTTTTCAATCCAAGATTTGAGGCCATTTTTGACATCCAAGAAAGTGGTTTTTAATTCATCAAGGGACATGGCAATGGTGGTGTAGAAACCGTTCAGTGATTTAGGGATCACATAGAAAGCCAGTAACACAACACCAATGATGTGTTTGTGATTCCAAACACATTCAACACCTTGAGAAATGAATGTTTTCTTTGTTTTCTATTTGAAGTCTTCAATCATAAGATTAGTACACTCAATACGCATAGCTAAAGAGAGTGTTTCCGAAAGAAACTTAGGAGCTAGGTAGTACTTCACGCAAATAGGGCACAGACCAAGCACATATCCTTCTTTAACCACATTAGATACATGGGTGCTGATGCAATCGTTACACAGGAAACAACCACAATCAGTAATAGACATTTTGGCCTTTTGAAGCTGACAGTTGCCACATAATGAAACGTTCTCCTTAAAAACGCACAGAAGATTGGGTTTCATGAGTATGATTGAGAGTTCTTGATGCTGTCTCAAATCTCTTTGGGTCCCAATTTGAATTGACAAACAGATACAAAGCTTTGTCAGGGTGGATTCCTGATCCTTGAGAAGTTGAGGTAAAAATAGCATTCACCTCCGGATCGTCGATGATGATCTCCGCCATATCAAAGATCTCAAACAAGCAATGTTGTTTCCATGGAATTATTATATCTATCGTAATAGAAATATTATATAGTCTTCTCTAAATTATATTGTTTAGTTTATCAAAAAATTTGAGGATATCATATTAGCATGCATTGATAAATTTCACATACTGAATATTATTGTTTGCGTGCCTACATGCTTTCTCACGCGATTCGAAAGACTTAATTACTATTCTTCCAAATAACTAAGACCATCTCCAGCAACTCACTTATGTTGCTCAAATATTAATTAATTATATAATTAATATTAAATTAATTAAAACAATCCACTTAAAAAATTAAATAAAATTATCTCTTTACTAGAGAACTTCAAATAAAGTTGTTTAATCATTTAATAATAAATTTTACATAAAATAGAAGACAATAAAATTTTCTCTTCACTTACGTACATAGTACTGAAAATGAACTATTAGTAGAATACTCATCTTAAAATTATACTAACTAGCTCAAAAATTTATTGAAATCCAAGAAAATAGATTTTTAAATACTCATGATGTTGCATTATATAAGAGTTTTGGTTAAAAGCACCAAAATTAAAAACCAATAAATGTTTAATCATTTAACATAATTCAACCAATGGAAAGACAACATGCAGAATTTAAATAGTCAAAAAAATATTAAATTAATATTAAAAAGTGCATAGAAAATAAAATCTTATAAATTAAAACAAAGAAAAAAGCCTAGATATTTTATATATTAGAGGGAGTAGGTGATACCAAAAGAAAATCGTGCATGTAATTAATAATTGAGATCAAAGCATTATTGCAAAGTACAATTACAATATATGCATCTCTCACACACACTCTAAAATGTAGATACTACTACAAAATCATATCAATGCTTATTCGACGTTACACTACTAAATTAAAAATCTCTGGAAAAGTTGTAAGAATTACTAATTTTGAGAGACCACTTAGGTTTAAAAATTAAGCGAGGGAGTCCAAGCACCAGCAGTAATAGTCAGAACGAGAGATGGAGAGCATTTCATTAGGAGACATCCTCTCGACCTCGCTCTGCCTCCAAGCCACCTGGTTGCTACGGTTCTGAGCATCGGCGGCTAATGGGTAAGCTTCAATCTTGTGTTTCTGATATCTCATTTTCGTGTAAAGCCTCATCATCGCTACACAATCTTCATATGGGTCTTGTATCCCATAATGAACATCATACCTATAATAAACACATCATTTATTAATATATAATCTTGAATTTAGACATTTCGTTTCGTTGATCTCAAGTAGTTTAGATTTATCTGCTGAGCGTAAAGACAAAAACATATGATACTAATTATACATATCCGTAAAATTTTGTGTACAACTATCTACCTATACACAATATTTAACTATTGTACGATTAATGAAAAGAGAGGGAACAGTTATAAAGTGAATTTGGTATATGCATGGAGAAACGTTTTTTAGCTAATAAGAATAAAAATGTATACGTGTGTGTAGCTATAGAAATTAATATTTTTAAAAGCATGTGAATCTTTTCACGTTCTGAAACTCTTCCATATAACTTTAAGCCCATCCAAAGCATCAATACCCACATCATCAAAAAATAGTAATTCTACATATGATACACATATAGTGTATACTCGCTTTACGAATTGATCAATTTGATTCAAAATATTATTATCTCATAAAAAAATAAAAGGATATATTATTACCCGAGATAGGCTTGGGTTAAGTACTTGAGAGAGTTACTCAGCTTGCTTGTTTTCATCAAAGGAGGGTATTTTGCAATATCCCTACATAATATAAACTTCACCGTTAATATATAAACTCACATAGTACTATGGGTTATATTGCAAGGGAAATAAGACTAAAGAATCTTTGTTTTTTATATAAGTGTCAACCTTATCATGGAAGAAGGATATTCAAGTTGAAGACGGTCAAGATCGTGATCGAGGCCATGTCCCACAAGAATCCTTGCTTTTCCAGCTCTTGGACGAATCTTCCACATGGGTTCTCCATTACAAAGAAACTCTTGAATCTTTCTTTGTACTTGTTTCAACGGCATTGCATCCCTTAAATTTTCCGGACGTATCCCCGTCGTCTCGTACCTGTAGCTTGTCACAGGCATTGACGGTTTCACATACGTGTGGAACACGACATTGTCACTCTCATCCGTTATGCAAACCCTCGCGCATAGATCCAACGACCCGTCGCTTCCTCCACCTACCATCTTGCAAGAGAAAGCAACCACTCGTGGAGACCGTGATGACGTGTTGTCGATCATGGACTTATCTCTTAGACCTAAAGCTGCCATACGAGTCGCAAGTCCCTGAAAACGAGAAAACCATATAATATATAAGTATACATTGCTTGCGTTAATTCATAGGTTACAAGTTCAATTTACATAGATATTAGAAAAGAAGATTACAGAGTTGACGCTCGAGAATTGGCATCTCTCTTGATGGATCCTACGAGCATTCGGGCTCTCAAGGATCGTCATGCAAAATCTGCATCCACGAAGGCTGAAAATATTCTTGCATTCTTGTTTTGGCAACGGCCCTACAGATAATAACACAATTAAAAATAATTTTGTATATATATTACACATAATAGTTGTTCGCGGACAATTATATATGTATTCTTATATACCAATGAGATGTTCGCGGAGGGACTCAAAAGATCGGCAATGTTTCTTGCAAACGCCACAAGTAGGCTCATGGCCCGAGTGATAAGAGATCTTCATGTGCTCCACTAAATGTTCCATTTTGTTGAACTGCCTATAACAAGCGGCACACTTGTTCCTGCACGTGTATATATAATTTCATTATAATAAAAAACATAGTTTTAGTTATTAATCAATTTATTATAGAGTTTGGATATGATATTGCATGCGACTCTATGAGTCTTCTCTTGGTATAATATGCGTAGCTAGGCATTAGAAATAGTTACCTTAAGGTTTCGGACGACTCCATTGATGATCTGTACTCCATGGTAAGTACTGGAAACTGCAAGCACGAACTTGAGAACTAGCGTTGAGGGAGTTTAAAGAACCGTTTCGATCAGTTTTTCTCGTCTTAATAGCTGAGTGTGTGAAACATGGAGAAGGTGTCTCAAGGTATTTATAGATGGGTGTATGAAAGAAAAAGAAGAAAAGCAAAGCTGACCGTTCTCATCTATAACCATTTGGAGCTTTGTAAAGATAATTACAAAAGAAGACAAACACAAATGGATGTATAGATGCCTTCATGCGGTAGGGTCGACTTCTCATGGTAAAAAGAATCACAGTTTTAGTTCTCCTTTGTCTGAACGATAACGAAGATGCTAATATCGTATGTGTGCACGAGTGTGTGAATACTTGACGTCGATCGAGTTCGTAAACAAGAAAAGCTTAAAACAGGCAAGTATCGAACACCAAGTACAGTAGTTTTATGCAAGAAAAAATGTAAATTGAAAGCTCACACCAAGGAAGTTTTTACTTAATTTACAAAGGCACAAAACAGGTAAGTATCCATCATATTTTCATTTGCTTAATTATTACATTTACAAGTGTTTTTATATAGGGTAGGCCCATATTTCACATTTTTTCCCGTGATAGAGAAGGAATTAGCAAACCCTTAAGTTAAAAAATTTTATGCTTGATCAAAATAATAATGGAAAACAAAAGTTACGAAAAATTATTTATTAAAAGAAATTTCTAGTTCTGAAATGGAAAAAAACTTATTATGCTGAAGATAAGTCATGCAATATTAAAGTCTTATCTTTATCTTTATCTTATTTATGCTGAAGATAAGGTTTAGGGTATTCCCATAAAAACTTTTTTTTTAACTGCTACAATATCATGCTCACAAGTTTGCAATACATAACATACCATTATCAATACGAACTATCTAAATTTCCTACCAATGGTTTGTTTTCGGTATTATGTGTTCCTAGTTTGTATGTATGTCATATCATTGACACGATGATTTCTATCATAATATTCAATGTAAACATCATCAAATACCGCAAATATTGAGTGACGATTTCTTTTTTCTGATAACCTACAATTTAATCTTGGGGACATAAACTATAAGATATATCAGTCACACTGCATTATTATAACTCATGTTTTTTAGATTCTTAATTTTGACTCAAAGTAATTATTCCTCTTGATGGTGGTATCCTCGAGGTGTGAAGTTTTTGGCACATATTTAGAAAACCATCTTTTGACCGAGCAATGGACCAAGTCTAAGATTCTAATTTGTAGTGTTTGATCCAAAAGGATTCCAAATTCTCATAAAAGAAAATAAAAAATTGTGTTAAAGAACAAACGCGGAAATGGTCCTTTGGTATCAGACCATGTATATACACCTATCTCTTTTCTAGCCTAAGAAAATCCAATTAATACTTTCAATGTTTTTTTTCTTGTTGAAAATATTCCTTCAACTCGTTTCGTCTATAATAGTTTCATGGTTTGACCAAAAAAAAAAGTAATTATTATCTTTTAATTTGATCGTCGTATTTCTCTTTTTCGTGTCAATTTACACATGTTTGTGTTTTTTAAATTGAAACCATATTATACATGTCAATTTACATACATGTATATGTATAAATGAGAATGTGAAAAATTGAAAGATAATTCTTTTTAAAAATGAAAAACAAAAGATAGATGAAGAAATATAGGTTTACGAGGGGGCATTGTTAGTAGGTCTACTCACATGTATTTAGGTAAAAAAAGTTAGTATATTCCGTATAATTCGGAATTTCAGATGCTCTTTTGTCATATTTCATGACTGCATCTATTCATTAATTCATCTATTTCATGACTAACATAATCACACATAATATAAGTCAGTAACTATCTAGCTCTAATATACACTTGAGTTTTTGGATTATTAAATAAAAGCATTGTTTGCTTGTATATTACCTTCGAATAAAGAGATGTTAACAGAGAACTAAAAACATTTGTTTGCTTTGTTACAAAGAATAACTTTAAATAGCACAGTAAATAAAAATTTAGTAGATTTGTTTTAAAAGAAATTTTAGTAATTTTCTTTTCCTTATATGACCTCATAAACATTTTAAAATTTGTATATTCTTCTAAAAACTGTAGTGGTAATGTGGTATGTACATGTTGTGACTGTGTGATCCGTCTCCATTTAAATTAGGCGTATGATGACCAAATTATTGCGTAACACGAGCAACAAAAAAAAGGAATCATATCGTTCCAATAGTTTTTATATACGAAATACAGACGATCATCCTAATTCTTCTGTAAGACATAATTTCAAAAATATTAACACAATATTTTCCATGGAATAATGTATCTCTCATTATTCTAAGACTGTTTACAGTATACACGAATGCGGAATGGATTGGTCATCATGGGAAGGACACGAAGCCCATTATGGGACAGTCAAACTTTCTCAACAACCACTCGTAAATCTTTTTTTCTTTTTTTGTCAATCCCACTCGTACACCTAAGTCAAGCAAATACAAATCTTCTTTGTCTTTTGCTATTTTTCTGCTTATAAAAGGATTTAAAAATATGGTTTCAAAAGACAATGTAAAAGATGAAATACTTCAGAGAATCTTTAAATAAGATTGAAAGATGCTTACTTTACCAAGAAAAAGCTATTATAGTAAAAAGAAAAAAAAAAAAAAAAAAAGAATCAATAAGTTTTTTCGTATTCAGTTTTATCATGGAGTCATGGATTTTATTGTTTACCTATATATGTATGAAAATATATTATGTTTTAAATTTATAATTTATTTTTACTTATATTTATTATAATGTATTTAGATATACTTTTCTATTTTCTCATTTTATGGTTAATAAAATCGACTTTACACAAAGGATTGCTACCATTTTTACAAAAATGTTTTCGATATATATAAGAAACACATGTAAGATATACGTGTAGGGCTTTACCTTTTTTATATGTAGTTAGTATTTTCAATATGACTAATATTATTTTACATCGACGTTAAAAATTTGTGTTTTATGATTACAAAAAAAAAAGTTTACTCTCGATCGTCTAAAAATTATGAATTTGGTATCTCGTACTATGAATAATGATTATTTTGAAGTAAATACTTGAGAAATGCCAAGATAATACAAGAAATACTACTAATAAGTTTGGTATATTAAGTTTAGTTCAAAGGGATACCATGCTTTTGATAATCTGTTTTTTTTACATAAGTTTGGTGTATTGAACTTAAAAAATTTTAAATGATCTAAATACTCTGAATTCTAAACTATGTTGAATTTTTTTATTTTAAATATATTATTTCGGAAAAGAAAAAAGAAAAAAAATCTTTAGGATTGGCTTTCGACGGTAATAGAATTTTTCAAAGTTGTAGGCAATAGTTGCAACACTTGCCAAATCACACACATACCCTTCTTATTCCAATTCTCTAGCTAATTATGTCATGTAATAAAATAAAGGTATTTAATTGTAGTATATATCTTACGTACCTAGCAAGATACCTCATGGAAGCTCAAGAAAAACACACACATTGCTAAACCAGAAACTGCTGCATGTTTAAAGCAGAACTTGATGTATTTTAAGTAGATTTCATGATGTAAGAAATATCAATCTTGACTCTACATATTCAATCACCGCAACCAGTTTTTAAATATGACACATGTATGATTGCTGGTATATCGAAACATAGTTGTGTACTTGGACTTGGATCATTCCAAAGTGGGGTTTCTATATCTTTAGATGGTTCGGCTGTGCCTCTAAAGCTACTGAAGAAGTAGAAATATTAACGCTACAAGTTTAAGAGCTGGAAATGGAATTGCAAAAGAGTCGTGAAGATAATGTGGTTATTTATATATTGGTGAAGGTGAAGCAGTAGAAATAATGAAATCATATAGTTGCGGAAGCATGCAGTGCTATATATTACAGGTCCAGAGAAAGGGTTTATTGACCTAGGCTTCTAAAACTGTCTTGTAACAATCATTGTTAAATTAACCATAGAAGAAGAGAAGAGGAAAAGATGGTTCGTTATTTGTCGGTTTGGACCGCTTGGTGATGCATAAGTTTAAAGTATGTCAAGTCCTCTTGTTTTGTGTCACCAATTTACTTGTAGTGAAAGTATTATATATAGGTTTTGCCAATCGACGAAAGATCATGACACCAGACACCAGTTACAAAAAGTACTAATGATCATAACTCACATTGTTTTAACATTGTGAGAGTTGTTGGTTAATCAAAAGCTCTTCAAATTAGTTTTTTTTCTTTCATATCTTATATTTTGTAAAAAGTAAGAAACATTATTTCATATTCCAAAAACTAAAGTTAGTTTCCAAAAGAAAATCATACTATTATGAGCTAATTTTACCAATTAAATTCCTGTCAAATAATATTGTCATACAAAACTTCTTAACAGTGAATAAAACTCTAGTCAAGAAATTAACAAATTGAAAAACACTAAAAATTGAAATAGTTTGTAAGAATGTTTAAAATATGTTAATCCAATAACACATTAATATTTTTTTAATATAAATGTCTGTCTAATTAGATAACATTTTCTAATGAATTTTTGTCGAATTTGTTCCATATCTACTTTAGAGTCTTACCCGACTAATTGTAGAACATTTATGTTTTAGTACACTGCCAATGGTAAGTTATTAAGGCACAAGATACTATCACAACAGGTATCGAATCTCACTCTCTACAAATCTAGAGATTAGAGTAATGGGTCATGTTGTTGTCGCCGAATGATTAACGAAAAAAAAGAAACATTTATGTGTGACCAACACATTCTCAACCCGAACTGACATCGGTATTTATTGACCAATTTGTCAAAATTTCATACACATCCCCGATCCGAAAACTTTGAAATGACGGTAGAAGAAAACAAAAACGTGTTTGGTGTATCAACGTGTACGTATTTATAAAACCAAATAATAGATAAAGATTTTGATAAGTGATTCGAGCGGCGAAAGAGTTCAAGAAAGGAAGCACCGCCCAACAGTCCACAATGATTAAAATTTGTTCTCGGTCCATAAATTAATTAATTGCTTATGAACGTTATGAAAGATAAAATATACAATAATATGGTTATAGAGAGTTTTGTCTTTATGAAACACAAAAATACAAATCAGAAGGAAGAAAAGTTGTTGTTAGGTCTTAGCATCATGAACAAACGTGTGGGTTGTCTCTGTCTCTTGTAAGAATCTGGCTAAGTCAATGTATATGATGACCGACCAACCAAATAACCTAATGTTATTGGCCTTGAGATTATATGACTCCATTATTAAATGTTCATTCCAAGGCAAAATTAAATTCAGTTTTGTCTATTAAAATTGAATGTTGACAAAAGAAAAGACTCAATATAAATTTGAATGGCTATCGTCGTGTTTTTCACAATTTTTTGAGAAATTTAATCTTAAAAACATCTTCATTTAAGTATTAATTAAATAATATTGTGCATGAACCATATGTTGACTTTTGATAGATAAAATGTAGTTAAACTCAGTTTGAAATAATTAATGTTATACACAATTATGCGTTCTTGACCAAAAAATTACCAATTAAAAAAATTAGTGGACTATATAGAAACAGTCATTTAGCTTTTTTGTTGGTTGATTAGCCGAATGAATTTTCTACCAACCGATAATAATAATTATTTCTTTCATCCACATAGCTATATATCACATTATTCATTCTAACGTGGAAAAAAAAAACATTATTATTTCTGACTTACTTATTTCATCGTCCCACATTATAAAATTTGCCTTGGTGCATTAAACAGCTAACAACAAGGTATTGAAATATTTTCTTCTACGTTGACAAAGAAAAAAAAAAAAAAATCTTCAATGTACTTTTGTTATCGTTTCATTTTAATAATTATTAGTATTACATTTTTGATAGACCCTACAGAGATGCCAATAAGGGCCCATAATAGCCGTAATGGGCTTGAAGGTGGACCACATCTGGACCATAAAACCAGGCTGTCGAACTTAGTATGCAGCTGTAGTCCACGTGTAATATCATTTTGTCATTAAGAGAAAATTTCTTACTTAAACTAATTTAATCAAAAGTGATCCAATCGTTTATAAACCGAGTGGTCCAGTTCTTTTGTTTTTTTTTTCTTTTCATAAAGAGTCTAAAGAGTATAGTAATTATAACAGTGCAGCCATCATTACATCAAAAAGCTCATTTTTTAACTGTTCACATTTTTATTATTTATTACAGATAAGAAGAGATAATGGGATGATGATTAGAGATAATAAAATGATTAAGTATGACACGTGGCGGAATCTCAACGGAAATAATATACAGCTGTGAATTTGAAGGGTTTGACGTAGACTTGTGATCTCTTTCCCCCAGCTTTTAATTAGCTGGCTACTAATTAACCGGCAAAACTCAATTCTTTTATTTATTTGCTATTTTTTTTTCTTAACTCAACTAATGAAAGTAAAATGTCTACCAAAAAAAATAATGAAAGTAAAATACTAAAAAAACTCAATAAAATATTTTATGTATTTTTGTGCACACACCAAAAAAACGTTAAAAGTGAAAGTAATATGGAAAAAAATTACAAAAAAATAATAAGACCATGATTTGAGCTGTTTAATTAATTAACCAGCAAACTCACGTCTTTATTTATAAATATATATATTTTTTTTTAAATGAGAAAATTCTCTTAAGTGATTTGAGCTGTCTAAGTTAAATTTTTAAACAGAAAACTCACATCTTTATTTTTTATATATTTGACTCAACTAGTGAAAATAAAATGACGAAAAAATCAGTAAAAGATTTGAGTATTGAGCACACCAAACAAAAAAGATTAAATTCTTTAAATTTATTTATAAAAATTGAGGGAAAAAGATAAATAGAAAATGAGAGTGCGAGTAGGGGAGAAGTCATCTTCTTTTTATTGCTTCAAGAGTCAATCTTCTTCAACCTAATGAATGATCTTTCAATTTCTTTTTTTTTGGTTTTTATTTTTGTTAGTATGTATCTCTTTCCTAAAATAATTAATCATTAATCACATGAAAAAGAGTCAATTATCATCTTCATTTTCTTAATATAATCAATCACTCAATAATAATTAAATTAAAAGGTAAACAACAAAAAAACATTTAAATTAAACTAATCCCCTTGTAGACCCATAAAATAAAATAAAAAGAGCTTTTTTCAAAAAAAAACATATAGGACAGTGAAAGGGTTTGTGCATAAATGTTATTGTTGCTTCATCTCATCTCTCTCATTATAGAGTTTGTTGTATTAATCTTATACATCATTCTCATTAGCTTTGAGATTATGAGAGGCGAAGAAGAGATATAAAACAAAGTAACACCTAAATGTGAAAAGTACAATACACCAAATCCCTTCTCTTACACAAACCACTAAGTTACGAAAAAATAACAGAATCTGTTCTTCAGAGTCAGAGGAAGACACATAAAGGTTTGATTTTTATCTCTTAATTTGTATAAAGTTTTCATTTTTCTTTTCAATTTCGTTGAATTTGATTCTGGGTTTCTTGTGCTCTGTTGTTATTAACTGAATACACATCGTCCTATTTAGAGGAATTTATAGTTTCTCGATTTGGTAACAGAAAAGTTGGAGTCTTTTGATGTTTTTGTCTTCTTGTTCTAACTGATTTGACTCTAAATCTTTGATTCTCCATTGATTCAGATTTGGTGATTTTTGGGAGAGAAAGGCCATGGATGTAGGAGAGAGCAATGAGGGGGGAAAAGACGATTCAGCCCTTCAAGCTTCACCGAGGAGTCCTCTCAGTTCTATAGATCTTGCAGTTGATGGAGCTATGAATGCTTCTATTGAGCAGTTGTATCACAACGTTTGTGAAATGGAGAGCTCTGATGATCAGTCTCCGTCAAGAGCGAGTTTTATTTCGTATGGAGCTGAATCTAGGATTGATTTGGAGTTGAGGCATTTGGTTGGAGGAGATGTGGGAGGAGATGGAGGAGAGAGGAAGAAAGAGATTGTTTTGGAGAAGAAGAAGGAGGAAAGTAATGGTGGAGGTAGCTTGAGTGAGAAGAAACCTGTTGTATCTCATTCGAATGTTAAGAAGGTTGCGAAAACGAGTCCTACTAATCCGAAGATTCCTGGTTCGAGGATCTCTTCGAGGAAGTCTCCGGATTTAGGGAAGGTTTCTGAGGATGAGGAGAGTCCTGAGCTTGGGGTGTTGTTGTTGAAGCAAGCTAGAGAGTTGGTTTCTTCTGGTGAGAATCTGAATAAGGCTCTTGATCTGGCGCTTCGAGCGGTGAAGGCGTTTGAGAAATCAGTAGAAGGAGAGAAACAACACGGGTTGAATCTGGTGATGTCTTTGCATATCTTGGCTGCTATATATGCAGGGTTAGGGAGGTACAACGACGCGGTACCTGTTCTTGAGCGTTCTATTGAGATACCTATGATTGAAGATGGGGAGGATCACGCGTTGGCGAAATTTGCAGGGTGTATGCAGCTTGGTGACATGTATGGTTTGATGGGCCAGGTGGAGAATTCGATTTTGCTCTACACGGCAGGTTTGGAGATCCAAAGACAAGTTCTTGGAGAGTCTGATGCAAGAGTTGGTGAAACTTGTAGATACTTAGCAGAAGCTCATGTTCAAGCAATGCAGTTTGATGAAGCCTCAAGGCTTTGTCAAATGGCATTGGACATTCACAAAGAAAACGGAGCTGCCACTACGGCTTCTATTGAAGAAGCTGCTGATAGAAAACTAATGGGGCTTATCTGCGATGCTAAAGGAGACTACGAGGTTGCACTTGAGCATTATGTTTTGGCGAGCATGGCAATGTCGTCTCAGAATCACAGAGAAGATGTTGCATCTATAGATTGCAGTATAGGTGATGCTTACATGTCTCTAGCTCGTTTTGATGAAGCAATATTCGCATACCAGAAGGCTTTAGCGGTGTTTAAGCAAGCGAAAGGTGAGACTCATTCCTCTGTTGCTTCAGTTTACGTCAGGCTTGCTGATTTGTACAACAAAATAGGGAAACTACGTGATTCCAAATCGTACTGCGAAAACGCTCTTAAGATTTACCTAAAACCAACTCCGGGAACTCCTATGGAAGAGGTTGCTACGGGTTTTATAGAGATTTCTGCGATATATCAGTCGATGACTGAGCTTGATCAGTCTCTTAAGTTGCTGAGAAGGGCGTTGAAGATATATGGAAACGCTCCTGGTCAGCAGAACACAGTTGCTGGTATTGAAGCTCAAATGGGTGTGATTTCTTATATGATGGGGAACTACTCAGAAGCTTACAACATATTCAAGAGTGCGATATCGAAGTTTCGTAACAGCGGGGAGAAGAAAACAGCTCTTTTTGGAATTGCTTTGAATCAGATGGGACTTGCTTGTGTTCAGCGTTACGCGATCAACGAAGCTGCGGATTTGTTCGAAGAAGCAAAAACTATTCTCGAGAAAGAGTATGGACCATACCATCCTGATACATTAGCAGTTTATAGTAACCTCGCTGGAACATACGATGCAATGGGAAGGTAAAGTAAAAACTGGAAAACACATTTTCTTGCTAGGTTATGTTTTTTTGGGATTGCCTGTGGTACAAGTAATCTTTTGTTGGTTTTTATAGGTTAGATGATGCTATAGAGATATTGGAGTATGTTGTTGGGACAAGAGAAGAGAAGCTCGGGACAGCGAATCCTGAGGTGGAAGACGAAAAGCAGAGGCTAGCTGCGTTGTTGAAAGAAGCTGGAAGAGGAAGGAGCAAGAGAAACAGAGCACTTCTTACCCTTTTGGACAACAACCCTGAAATTGCAAATGGACAGAGATCGGTTTATTGATGAACCGGGTTATATGATCCGGTCTAATATGTATATATATACGAAATACGAATTCAAATACTGTACTTACACAGTCGAGAGAGATTGAAAAACTGAAGAGGTGTTGCGTTTTCTGATTTCATGCAATAGTAAAAAAAATATTCTTGTTGCATTTGTTTTTGTAAATCTTGGCGATTTTAATTTTCCTTTACAAAAAAAAAAAAGAGTAAACGCAATTAGATTGGTCTTTCTGGTACTAATATGATCTTCTAGATGTAAGTTTCTGATCTTGGTCAACAAGTTTTTGATCAACTCTTGTGTCTGGTCTGTTTGTCATGTTCATGAATGTCAAACAAAACAGCCACCGAATGTACACATACCTATTCCACATGTAACATGAGAAAAAGAAACGTCCCACCGAATCAAGAAGTTGTCACTATGCAAACCAACAAAATAAGAAAAGGTTTTTTGAATCGAATATTGGTTTAATTATTAGAAAGCAATAAAAACTAGTATATGTAGTTTACATTCATTAGTTCATATATTGGAAATTTAAGTTTTCGTCAGCTTGCAAGCTTTTTGTGTTGGGAGAGGTGAATCTGATATCGAACCATCGAGGATCCGGTTTGCGATAAGCATATTCGCAGTTTCGGTGTAATGTATACCATCCCAACTTATGAAATTTGTAGGGTTTTTGCAGGAAGTACTATAAAGTTCTGTCCCATTTGGAAATATTGTTTTCCCACATCCCATTCCGCGTCCGATCGCCCCAACGCAACAATAATCAAATGGATCCACAACACCTGCATTTAGATTTGATTAAATGAAACCAAGAAAAACCAGAAGATTATGAGATTTGGTTTAATTGGTTCTTGGTTTAGTGCTTACCGATATTTATTGCTTTGATGATCAAGTTGTATTTGGCTGTGTAGACGTCAATATAAGTAAAGAGAGAAGAAGGTAACTCCTTGTTTAGTTCGGATATTTTGTACTTGAGTTGCTTGTTGAACTCAACGGCCACATTGTTAAGAGGCTTCAAACAACCGTACTGATCTCGCGGTGTAGCGGGAAAAGATTTCAAAAGGTACGGTAAACAACCTGTCGGCCCGGTGTTATGAATTGAGAAGAACCTTGCTCCTTCTTTGTACAACAACTAAGGAAACAAACAAAGTATATTGTAAAGATTAGAGATTCATTTCTATTAAACTGTCCCATAAGCCTAACGATAATTTAGATGCTTACTTTTAAGGCAATGGTGAAGTTTTCGATGATTGTAGGTATAGTTGCTTTGAGTTGTTCCTCTGTCATGTTTTGGAACCCAACCGCAAGGTCGTTCTGGCCGATATCCAATATATAAAGAGCCTTTGAGAAATCTTTGGGCCGTGCAAGGACTCCTCTACAAAATGGACTTTTTCCTATGGCCGAAAACAACAAGGTTTCTATAAAAGAACATGTTTATAAGGGCATGCATTAATTTTAAATTCCGGTTTGGTATAACTGGTATGACTTCACCAGTTGAACATACCTTTGGTTTGGTTGTAGAGAGACAAGGTACGAGTCTTGAAGTGAATGAATTGTGACACTTGAGTCCCAAGATGGAATGGGCTAAAACAAGCAACCGTGGGGCGGATGCAAGAACCACCAGTCGCAAAATTAGCACCATGCCGGTAATTAGCTCCAACAGAATCCAAGTACGGTGTTAGATACGGTAACGTGAGATTTTCAGCTGCCAAAAATCATAACAAATATATCGCCAAGATCGATTCAATAACCATAGGAAAATATATGCTTTGTCCTCTAGTAAGCAAAATTACCAACAAATTGAAAACACAAAATTTGAATACAAAATCATTGTAGACATAGTTGAATGTGTAGAAAAGGATTAAAAAAAAAAAACAAAGATTACTTACTAATGAAATCTATAATGAGACGGCCATCAGAATGTCGTCCGACGGATCTTCCAAAAAAGGCAACGCCATTAGGTGGAGGAACCTCTCCGATGGCCGCAGAAATAGCTCCGGTATCAGAATTCGAATCTCCAAAGTTATAAACTGCCGGGAACTTGCAATTATTCGATACAGGAGATAACGTATCAGTGAGCCCGAGAAGTAAAAATATGATTCCAAGGGTTATTTTAGAAATAGCCATGTCAAGTAAGTATAGATGAGAAGAGCTTGACAATACGAGATTAGTCTGGTATTTATTGAAGTCGTCGCTTCACGATTTATATGGCACGTTAAGCTTTTTTTCAAAGATTAAATTAAGGGAAGAGAGTAGATGAAATTATATTATCAACAAGTAGATTATAAAATAAACAGATATATCAAAGTTTGTATAGCAAGTTGTTGTGTAATCACGTGCATGGGGCGCTTTGCTTGACTATTTGCAGTCGATTTTTATGATTTTGTGGATCAAATAACTAAGCTCGAAGTCGAATGTCAACGTTGGACACTTACAAGTTGCAAACTTACAATTATGTGTAAAATGGCATCTTCTATTGTAATTTTCATGTTAGGATTTGGATCCTAAATATGATTCTCAGATTAATGATTTAAGCAAGAAAATAGAATAACACAGTTTATAGTGTTCACCCACAATATTATTGCTAAATTATGTTTTATACATAGTGGTTTTAATTATATTTGACTGACATTTATTTATAAATTAATAAATATAAGAACATGTAGGAGTAAAAAAAACTAAAAATGATGATAGTGGTTATTAAAAATGTTCATTGAAAACAAAATTGATAGCTGTTAGGTACGTCTACAGTCTACAGAAAGTATGGTGTATTAATTTAATGCAGTGTTATACCTTAATACCTTTTGACTCTAATTCTCATACAATATCGACCATCACAAAGCTCTCTTTAGATTTTGTAAATTGAAAAACAAAACAAAAACACAAGCTTTCCTAAACCAAACTCGTATCAACAAATCTCGACCTTTTGAGTTCATGTGTTTAAGCATCTCGGACTACCTGCTTCTCATTATCTGAATTATCCATATATCGATTTTGTTAACATTTATGCTGGATTTTTCCGTAATCTAAATGTGTTAAATTACTTCTCCCTAAGAAACAATCTCTCTTATGAAATATAAGACTATCCTCATCACTAAAAAATCCACAGAGTTTCTTATAAACAAAATAAATTAATATTTTAATTGTTTGATTATATTTAATTTTTTTAAAAAAGTTGAACTAATGAGGATAGTCTAATAATGCAAGAAACGTTTCAAATGTTTTTTGATGAAGAAACGTTTCTCTCCTCACTCATAACTTTTCATAACTTTTTGATTTTTTTATTGTAAAAGTTTCTAATAAGAAACACCAATGAGGATAGTCTAACCTCCTTCCCCATCGGCAGATTTTTAGGGGGAGTTCTTAGCATTTTGGTGGAAAAAAAAAAAAATCTAAGAACTCCCCTTGTGTAGTATACTCATTTGTGATCTAAGAGACTCTACATGTCACTTATATGTTGGTTAAAACAAAATATCGACTGATTATTTTTCTTCTTCCTCTCCATCTCTTTGTCTCTCTCTCTGGATCGAAGTCGAATTGGCAATGGAAGAAGATGAAATCAAAGGAGATGGAATCAGAGGACAATCGGGTCGGAGGAGGTGCGACGGAGATTGAATCAGCGGACGCTAATCGGAGGGTTTTGAATCGAGGAGAATGTTGTCGAGATTGTTCAAAGCTGGTGAAAAGGTTTTGTTGAATCTCATTAACAAGAAAGACTTTCACATGGCGTCAAGGAATCAGGAGAATTCTTCTCCCAGAGTAAAAGAGCTTTACGACCTCTGCAAGGAGACTTTCACTGGCAAAGCTCCTTCTCCTGCTTCCATGGCTGTCCAAAAACTATGCTCTGTCTTGGGTATATCTTTCTTTCTTTCTTCTTTTGTTTCTATTTGATTTTCACAGATTGCAGTTTCTGCTGGTTTTGATTGAATGGGTGATATACATATATTGGTACTCATTTAGAAAGATTTGGTTAAAACTGTTTTAGATTGGTTTCATTGGATTTTGAATAAACGTGGGAATAGCTCAATTAATTTGTGAATTCCACTAAATCTGGGCAATTGCGAATTCACAATTTGAAGTTGTTAGTCTCAGAGTTGCAAAGGTGTAACTTTTATGTATAGATGGACTATTAGGAGCAGAGGTGTGATCTCTTCTTATGGGTTTGATTCTGTTTGTCCCATCTTTTTCAGGTAGAGGCACAAGACGCTGCGGAGCTAAAGCAAAAGAGACTCGTCAAGTTGTTGGGGTACTGTTTCGATGAAGATGAAAGGCTTCTTGTTTTAGATTTCATGCCTAATGATACTCTTGCTAAGTGTTTGTTCCATCGTATGATTCCTTCTCTCTTCATCTTCTTCTTTTGTGAATCTGAGGTTAAAGACGCTGCATTGTTGGTTTATGTGACATGTTTTGTTTTAAAGATGGTGTTAAAGTATATGCTGTTATAGAATCGATTGAAACAGAACTAGCTAGCATGTTCTCTATTTTTAATTTGGAGGCAAGTAATATTGGTGATTTATGTGTCACATTAAACATTGGTGAATCTGAGGTTTGTGTGTCAAGAACTCATGATTGTGCATGTAGAATTGATTGAAACAGAACTTATTAGCATTCTCGGTTTTAATTCTGAAGTCATAGAGAGGCGGCATTGGTGGTTTAAGTATCATGGTTGTGCTTTAGATTCTTAATGAAAGAAACTTTTATATGACTAGCATGTATAAATGTATCTGCTTTTGTGGAATGTTTTACAACAGAACTTGAAACACAAAGAAGACAAAGAAGAAGCTTCTTCAGATGCTATGGAAGTGGAAGACAAAGCCAGTGTTGATGGTCATGTCTCAGCACTGTCCACGCTAACCACTGCAGACACAAGACCTTTGTTCCACGGTCTGTTCATAGGGAGACTGGTCTAAATTTCTGGTACAAGACCAACAAATTGGGTCTGTTCTCCCATTCTTTACTGTTTTAAAAACACACTCAACCAAAACACAGCTTGTTTAGAAACAGAACCTAAAAATTTGGCACAAATCAATATAACATTAATCATTTTCCCGATTTATGAATTGCACTTCTACTATAATATGTATTAATGTTTTTATTATGTTTTGTATGTTTGAAAATTAATTAAATGCAATATTTTCTATTTTTATAAATTCTTAAATGTTTACACATTTATACCACTTCTATTCTATTTAAAATTTATAAATTTCAAAAAACAATATTTTCTAAAATAAGAGACCCAAAATTAGAATCTACCATTGGAGAAGAAATTTTTTACTAAGAGATCATGGGTTCTTATATTCAAAACAATACACAATTAATTCATAAAAAAATCAAACAGTCTTTAACATCCTCCTTATAAGAACCCACCGATAATCTTGTCCTTACACCTGTATGCTTGACCCTATTATATTATGCACACTAGTTCAATAATATTAGATTTTTGGTTATGTTTCAAGATTCAATAATTTATCGGAGATAGATATTATATATATGTAGGTATAAATATTTGGGAATTTTGCACTCACACCCACTTTCTCCAAAAGTATTAACACTCACATCTACTTTCTACTACTCATATACTTTTCTCAAGTTTAATTACATTTTACCCCTCACTCCTTCTAACCCCTTCTATTTTTTTCTCTCTCTATCTCTCTCTCACAATTATTCAACCAAACAATACATCTTATTCTTCCTTGTTTTGCTTTTGCTCATCCATTGAAAGAGAAAAGCCTATTTATGTTTCTCTCCCTTTCTCTCTCACATTTCTTTTCTAAAGTTTTCAAAAACCATTTCAACAATGGTGGAAATCTAGAGAAGGTGAAATCTTTAGATCTTTTTCCTTATCACTTTAGATTATATGAAATTTGATCTGGGTTTTCTTGGTTTTATTGTGATTTTGTGATTTTACTGATTAATTGTGAACTTTTAAATATTGAATTTGTTTTAGTTCGATCTGGGAAAAAATTTGAGTTTTGGTGTGTGAGTGTTATTTATTACTTATATTGTATCCACAGATAGTTATCCATTTGGATAAGTTTGACAAATAATGTATCCACAAATAGTTATCCAAGTGGACAAATATCATATCCACAAATTACACTATAACCTCATATGTTTCCATATGGACATGTTGTCATAGTCATCTGAATTGATGTGTATTACTTCTATTCTGTATGAATAAACACAAGTAATTATCTATTAACAATACTGCAATTGACTATCCACTTATCATTGAACAAATTTTCAACGACAAATAGATACTTTATAATCTAAAAATTCATAAAAAATATAGCAATATGTATCTTAAAATATAGAAAATATATAATCATAATATATTGTATATAAATAAATAGATAATTTGTTTTATAATAACCAAATAAAGTGTTAATAACAAAAAAAAAGAGAAAAATATTTAAAATAAGGAGAGAAAAATGAGAGGGGCAAAATTGTCCAACTAACAAAGACACCTAAGCAGCAAACTTAAGAAAGTATAGCAAGTTTGTAAAGTGGATGTGGGTGCAACAAGTTAAATCCAAAATGGGTGTAGATGCAATAAACCCTAAATATTTATGCAAAACTTAACAAATAAGTTTAAATGGTGAAAAATAGAAAAAAAAACCGAATTGTTAACTATGTGACATGTTATCTATGTCATTTCACATGTGTCTTCAAGATCATTAAAAATTATTTATTTTTCGCCACTATGACTGCTGATATATGATATTAGACAAATTCATAAATTTGAGTAGTAAACTTGTAATAATTATTTGTTGAGGTATAAATTAGCACAGTCGTCTACTTGATGTATGAATATGAGTTTAGTTTAGGTATGAAAATGTATTTTTCGGGAGAATCGGACTTAGATTTATATATATTTTTTAATATCCATAGCTCTATTTTGATTGAACTACTTTGCCAATATCCTTTTTTTTTAAATCAGTATTACTTTTAGAGAAGCCATGAAAATAATAAAATGGTTGGGTGAAGACGATAAAGAAACTGGGTGAGGTTTAAATTGGATAGGGTTTTTTATTTCGGTTATATGAGGTTTGTGTTATAAATACTTTTTTTTGAAATACTTCTTTTCAAAAATATTCTTTTTTTTAAACACTTTCGTTTTTATCTTCTTTTACACAATTATAATATATTAAATTAATTTTTAAAATTTTTTTTTAGATTTGGGTTCTCTAATTTATATTTAAGGTATAGTTTTTAGGAGGTAAGGTTTAGAATTTAATCATTTTATATATTAAAAATGAGTATTTTTGAAAATTGACACTATGAAAGAGTATTTTTTAAAAGTGACATAGAAAAAGGGGTATTTTTGAAAAGCATAGAAGCTTTTAATTTTTTAATGTTATCCTGGTAGAAGAAGGTAAATTTTATAATCTTAAAATCTATAAAAAGAATATGTGCATAACAAGTAAACATATTATCTAAGTTACGTAAACATATGATTTTTTTTTACCTCATAATTAAATTTGACCAAAATAAAATTTTTATACAATTGTCATGTAGCTAAATTAAAAAAATTACATAAAACTAGAAAACTTTATAAGAAGTTATGTTTTTGCAAAAAAAGCTTTAGTAATAGAAAGAACTAAATTAGTGGTGATGTATTTGTATAAACTATTTTATTATGAGACAATTTATTTGCTTATAAAGAGGTGATTATCTGCGATCCTTTTCCTTTTAGGACCAATAATTGACTATATTAATTATTTGTCTTTGTAATCCTTATTCTTTTAAATTTGGTAACATAAAATTAGAAATACTAGCTATTATAATTATCTTTTATATTTTCTTAAAATTTTAATTATGTATTATAATTATCTTTTTATATTTTTTAAAAAAAAATTCAAATTTTCAATTTGCTTATAAATATCTTTTTAATTTTAAAATTTGTAAACCGAAATTTTTGTATTATACATTGCAAAATATCTAATCGATAAAATTGACACGTGTCATGATCTAGTGAGTTACCAATTTTTAAAACCAAACTTTATATAATTAGATTTTTTAATTATTATTTTTTTTACATATAAGGAAATTATAAATTGGTCAAACCTTCACAATCGAATCATATCAAGTTTATAGATCAGATTTCAAAATTTTTGCTCAGTTTCTTGTGATTTTGAATAAACCATTTTAAAATCCATTAATATTAAACCCAAGATATACCCTAATGAGGTTTATTATCATATCTACATATGAGTCATACAATTAGTAAATATTAATTTTTTTTTTACTTCTTTTTGAATAGTATAAATGCCTATTGAGAATGACGAGAAGTTGGTGTCTTAAAGGAAAAAAAAATGAATTTGATTCATCACCAGTGAAAGTAATCACGGGTGTGGAAAAACTTGAATATATGGTACTACTTTGACAAGGTGAACATACCACGAAATTGAATGGATCTTTCAAAAATAGAGATGTTTCAATCAAGCGTCTAAAGCTTTATGATGAAATAATGAACGAAGTTAGAATTATGATTTTAGCAAATGGTGATCCAAATATACTTTGGTATTGTTGCTCAAAAAGGAATGATGGAAAATTCTTCTTTTGTTTTGGGCGGTGATTTACAAATTGGACGAATTAAGTACGTAAAATTTTTAATCCGTAAATACATTATGTTTAAAATCTCAGAAATAAGATGCAAAAATCTTTATAATTCAAATATATCAAATCAATTCACTAAATTTTATGGCACCATAAACAACTATAATAATAATAAATTTAACTATTCAAACAAACAAACATAAATAAGAATAAATATAAAAATCTTAAGCAAGTTTCAAAATAATTATGTGGTGAGTCAATACCTTATCATCAATCAAAATCAACCATAACCCATTGTTTATATAGAACTAGACGAGGATCCGTCCGATGTGCGGGTTTAAAGTTTTCTAAATTAAATTAAATTTAACAAAAATATATTACAATTTGTTGTATGTTATTTATATATTTTATTTTTATTATAATACACTGATTTATATCAATTTATAATTATGTTAGGTATGTTACTATGAACAGTGTATTTTTTACACCTAAATATACTATATGTTACAAATATATTCTTTACGACACCACCTAGAAAATGTTTATATGAACACATTAAGCCAGCTATTTTACTTTCACTTCTGTATAGTTTTTTAATTACTAAAATTATTAGCTCAAAAAACATTTTGAATAAAAAAAATCTAACATAATATACTAATCAACGATGTATCATCACAATAATGTATGACTACCATGGAGAAAACCTCGGCTCCAACCTCATCCCTTATGGAGAGAACCTTGCGTCCAACCTCCTCCACCATGGAGAGGAACCTTGGCTCCATCTTCCTCTCTTGGAAAGATAACCTTGCGTCCTGCACCTTCCTCCCTTGGAGAGATAACCTTGTGTCCAACCTTCTCCATCATAGAGAGAACCTCGACTCTGCCCTCCTCCTGTGTGGAGAGAACATGTTCACGTCTTTTTGCTATCTCAAAATGGCTTGCTCCAACAACTAATGAAAGTAAAAACTTTTTCTAACGTCACAAAATCTTTTGATAGTAATTAATACTAATTTTTCCCTTGGGGAGATAACTTTGCGTCAAACCTCCTCTACCTTTCGCCCTTTGAGAGATAACCTTGTGTCCAACCTTCTCAACCATACAGAGAACTTCGGCTCTTCCTTCCTCCTGTGTGGAGATAAATTCACGTCTTTTTCCTATCTCAAAATGGCTTGCTCCGACAACCAATGAAAGTAACCTTTTTCTAACGTCACAAAATATTTTGATAGTAACCAATGTTAAATTTCTCAATGTTTTTGTGGAAGTGTCTTTGACACACCATGATGTAGTCTGTCTCTGTAACGCCTCAACTGCCACCTTTATTAGTGAGCCCATGTCCACTCTCAGTCCATGGGCACACCTTCCTATGTGGGCCCTACATCTATTCGCGGCCCGTGGATCCACCCATATTCGATGGTCGGTTTGTTACGTCTATGAGGCTTTAAAAATTTGTTTACTGACCCTACAAATCAATAAATGATATTTTCTTGTGTTTTGTCCTCACTCGCACTGTTCCGACAATCACTTCCAAAAAGGTCACCCATCATGAAGTTCTCTCAGGACCCTTAACCAAAAAAATAAGTGCATTTTGGTGACATATATGGTCAAATCAATTTTTTTAAACATTTCCGCAAACCATAGTATCACAGTCTTTGAGCTCCTATGGATCTATCAACAACGATTTATGTTTTTCTAATTTATCTATTTAAGTTTGTTTTAAACTTGTGTTTGATTAGCCTATTTTATCCATCCATTAGGTTGATGAACTTCTACTCGTTATCTCCCTTGGGGATTGAATGAATAATGGTAACAATTATGTTTGCATAAAAAAAGAAGGGTTTTTGACCAACCAATCAAGGTTAAGAAATTAGAACAAAATTAATTTGGCATAATTAAAGAAACAATAGAAAATTATATGCACGATAATATATGAATCCAAATAATTCAATGATGAAAATTTAATTTAAATAAAACAAACTAAAAATACTACAATAAATCTCAAAATACAGTATTAGGAAAAAAAGACGAATATATTAATCTTTTTTTTGGTTCAACATATTAATATTACCTATTACCAACTGAAAAAGGAGAAAGTAATCGAAAAATTTGGTTTAAAAAAATAAGAAAAATTTATATATGAGATAATCTATGTTTATATAGATTGAATATTTACAAAATTTATAATTAGTAATTAACTGTATATTTACCTTAATCCCTTTTTCTATATTTGTTTTTGTAGAAATAATAACTTAAAATTAAAAATTAGTAAATAATATTGTAATTACGAATTATATATATATATATAATCTCCTAATAATTATTTAAAAAACTTTGTATTTTTTATAAATTTTGTAATTTTTAATAATTATCCTCTTACATTATTAATATTTTTTTAAACAAAATATTTTATTTTTGTTGTAATCTAATTCCTCCTTTAAATATTAACTTTTACACATTATTTATATATGAGACAATCTATGTTTATATAGAAGTGAATGTTTACAAAATTTAGAATTAATAATTAACTGTATATTTTTCTTAATCACTTTTTCTATATTTTTTTGTAGAATTAATGACTTAAAACTTAAAATAGTAGATAATATTATAATTTCGAATTTTATGATATATATATATATAATCTCCTCATAATTATTTAAAAAACTTTGTATTTTTTTTTATAAATTCTGAATTTTTTTATAATTATCTTTTTACTCTATTAAGATTTTTTAAACAAAATATTTTCTTTTTGTTGTAATCAAATTCTTCCTATTAAATATTAACTTTTACACATGTCAAAATCTGATTTTCAGAAATTGACACATGTCAACATCTTGTTAATGATTTACTTTCAAAACCCAACTTTATATAATAAGATCATCAGTTTTGAAGAAGTGTAATTTAGCATGGATATGTCATCCAATTATCACTATATTCAAATGAGAAAAATAACTGTAACAAAAACGACTTTAATAAAAATTAATCTTCATATTTTTATAGGATAATATAATTTTTTTATAACAAATTAATATTCACATCGTCAACAAATCTCATCCTTATGACTCTATTTGGAACATTTCATGGAATGAATGGGAGCAGCAACAACGTCTATCTGAGTTGGTTTACGGCTATGGCTACGGTGTTCTTCTATTTCACCGTCGCGCTTGCCAAATGGTCAAAAATTTCTGGTCAGTTTTTGAGATCTAGAAACTTTTTTTTTAAAATCTCAAATTTATTGTATCTAATCGCAGAACGGAGAACAAGATTTATCAACGAGACTTGTGTGATGACCGCGATTGCTACACTTTCTTTGATGGTTGTGAGTATGTTCGATTGTCTAAAAGCTCTTGGAGTTGTTGCGGGTCAACTTATCTGCTTTCTTTTATGGTTGTTAGCCCACACTACGATTAAGTTCTTACATAATTGCTATTTTATTTTGAAAAAATAATATAAATTAACATGTTAGTTTGTTTGGTATACATCAAAATTTAAAGACTAGGTTGTATAACTTTAAATAAAGTAAAAAAATCAAATTTTCCTTTGATGATAATATATTTAGTGCAGTTAAGTCATATTGTATTTTACATGCCATATGTCATATATTTTTGTAGTTGTAGTCATATTTTTAAATCATTGTGATATATATTTTCATAAAATTTATTTTGTGGTGTTAGTTATGTATATTTTTTATTTATTTATGGTGATAACTTAAAGAGATTTAAAATGTTTCAATTAAGAAAACATCAAATAATAAACAGTAGGTTTGCAGTGTCTCATACATATTTAACTAAGTTAGTCTAACATTAGATTATTAGACTAATTCATTTCCATAAACAAAAAACAGCAACTACGTACGGACAAGAGGTATAGACTTTGTAGTATTGTAATTAAGCTTATACTGAATAAAATGAGTAAAGAATAATATTGTATTTTAATATAGTTATAATTAGTATAGTAAATTCAGATAAAATATGTTGTACCAATTCAACAAAATAGGTTTAGCATGATATGTGTGAAGGAGAAATTGAAAATGTTTATATTTAAAATTTAGTAAAAAAGGAAGAATGATTTAGAACAACAATGACACTAACACACACAAAGAAATGGGGGAATTCATATATACACACAGAAATTCAACTCCATAATAGAAACAAACAATATTATTGCTTAGTCGAAGTAAAATATCTTCCTTCACAGATTTCATGGCTACAATGTCTTGAGAGAAAGCAAAATCTTGCATGAGAAAAGATTGTTTCGGGAGGTTGAAGTACCATTCCTTTTTTTTTTTTTTTTCTCCAAAGTGAAATATATTGATTTAGGAAATGTCATTACAAAGGGATTGTAATAGCCATATTGGCTTGAATACAGAATTTGCATAATAAGAGTTATCAATACAACCATACTTTGCTAAGGCATTTGCTACATTATTACATTCTCTCTTTGCAAAACTAAAAGAGACTTGTTGTATACGTGAAGTCCACAAGGTAATGTCTTGTAAGAGATTTCGTAAGGAAGCATTTGACTGTTCACCCTGCACTAGTTTGATTAAAACCTCACAGTCCCCCTCGAAAATTATTGATTGATATCCTCTTATCCACGCTTATTGTAATGATATTAAAAGACTTTTTGTTTCGGCTTCTAGTGCTGATCCTGCATAAGATAATTTGGACACACCCCATACTAAAGCTTCACCTCGGTGATCTCGGAAAATCCAGCCACATGTTCCTTATTTAGTATGGATATCATATCCTGCGTCAAAGTTGCATTTTATAAACGGATGTAATGGTGGTATCCAAACGTTTCTGCTGTTGTTGGCATTTGTTGTTGGCTCCTTTGATTGTAGAGTTTTAATCCATTCCTTTGTTTCTGATTTTGCCATTAGAACTGTTTTGCTTGCACTCTCGCGAAAGTTATTGAAAACTAAATTGTTTCTAGCTTTCCAAATACGCCATAACAGGAAAAAAGGTAGGAAGGAATCAAAAGTTTCTGTTGTCTGAGATGAGAGAGTAATGATTTCATATATGATCTCTTCTGCGGTAGATGGAAGTTGATTAGTATTAATTAGATTTGTATTGGATAATCTCCATGCCAATGTAGCAAAAGGACATGAAAATAAAGCATGATGATCAGTTTCATCTGATTGGTTACATCTTTGGCATGTACTGCTTTTTGTACAAAAAACTAATGAAGTACTGAAAAAAGTCTAGAGAAAGTGATTCAAAATCAGATACACAAACATTAAAGCCAAATAGAAGTCGTTTAGTATTTTTAAATTACATAAAAATAGTAGTTATTAATTAAGGATAATGGAGATCGTGGGGATATGGAGAAGAGGAACGATGAAAAAAAATGTGGAGAAAGAGTAGTTATTACACTGTCGAGATTTTTTATGTTTCTCTTTTCTCTTATTTTTTCTGAAAATTGATTTTGTGTTGGCTGATGTGTTACAGTATCATTGGTACAATGACTTGTGATTGATCAGATAAAGGATTATACTAAAGTCTTTAATTGTGTATAGACTTCGATTTATATAAAATGATAATGTTTCATATACAAAAGAATAATTAGCATATTATAGCATAATAGACACATAAACATAAATACTATTTCTTTTGTTAACAAACGTTAAGACCTAGAATATGGAACTTAAGTTTTCTCTTTTAAATCTAATCTATATATATATATATATATAATTCTATTATAACATTAAAATTTGACATTTTACTTTAAGTTTAACTTTATTTAGGATATTATCTAACATTCATCAATTTTCTGAACATAAATTTAAAATTTTGAGATCAACTAAAGGTTTAATTAAAAAAATATAATATTTGATTTTGTAATCAACGATTATTAATTATTTTTTAATAATTCATCACACATACATGGAATCACTATAAACAAATCATAATATAAAATTGTTTAATTAACGCTATTTTAAAAACCGTGATTAAAAATTATGAGGTAGAAAGAAATTAAAAATTCATTTAATCATAAGATCGAAAGAAAATTTAAAATTCATTTAAAATTATATTTATATACAAATGAAGAAAATAACATGACTACAACATTAAAAATTCATTTGAAATTATATTTATATACAAATACAAAAAAAAGAAATGACTACAATTGAAAGTAACAAACAACAAAGTATATATTTTCGAGTAAAATATGATAAAACTAAACTATATATCATATATTACATGTATATCCTATTCAAATAAACTGAAACTTTTATTGAGTTGAATCAAGGAAAAAATAATGATATTGTAGATTTATAAAATTATGTGAGATTTGAAATATGAGACCACGAGGGTTATAATGAGATGTGTGCTTTTCTTTTTATAGATAATACATAAATCGAGGTATCAAAAGTAACTATTTGAGAGTTACAAAAGTGTAATTAAGTGCATATTAATATATTTTTAACATGTTCTATCATATTAAATTAAATTCATTTAGAACACTACTATAATATTATTATGAGAGTTACAAACAAATTTTTATACTTTTTCAACTCCTAAAATTAAAACTCATTTAATTTTAAAGTGAGTGTTGGTGGGTCCGTAATTTGGTTCAAAAGTAATATGTTACACATTGATCGTTTAAAAGGAATAGAAACATCTAATTCTCAAATAAACTTGATTTTTTTTTTGTTAAAACCAACATATGTGAATTTAAATTTAACTATGAAAATTTAAAAAATAAATATGAATAAATTAGAAAGGCAAGAAATATAAAAAAAATGCTTTATTTTTATATAAATAAAATAAAAATTGAAAACAGTGTTAAATGTATATAATATTTTCTAAATTAAAACATAGAATCAAACTCTTACAACACATATGAGATATAATACATTTAATATTGGGGGAGAAAGAGATTTTTGTATTAATTATATAATTAAATAGTTTAAAATACGAATATTTTTGTTTGTTTGAGAAACCCTTAGATTTTGATAATATAGTCTTAATATAGGAAAATTGAAAGATGCAAACCTCTGTATATCAAAAAGCTGAAGCGAGACCATCGCCGCTCTAAATAAGAAGCTCTCTTCTTCAATCATCGAAGAAGCTCTCTCTCCGTTGTAGAATATGGGGAATTCTATGCGCAAAGAACCACCGCCTCCGGTGGTGCTTGTCCCTCCGTTCTTTGATTATCCTCCTCTCTCCGCCCGTACTAGGTTAATCCTTCTTCTTCTCCGATCTGTTCTCTGGCTGGTTTCGAATCACCATACGGATTCTGGTTGAGTTCTATAGCTTGTACTGATACATGTATTTAGTGTAATTTGTGCTTTGATATATATGTAATTTTGTTGAGTGTTAAAATTTGCTAGAATCGTGATCTATTAGACGCTGTTTCAATGCATATAGATTCTGGTTGGTTGCAGTAATTTTGGGATTCAATGCATATATATAGTCTATAGGCTTCTTTTAATGTTTGAGAATCTAGACATGATTTGATATAAATTATGATATCTGATTTTGTTATACGTATGAATGTGTGTATTTGTTTGATTTCGTAGTATTGTTGTTGTTGAGATGATGCAGGATGTTGGAATCTTCATATAATTTGTTGTTTGGGAAGCTTGCATTGAAATGTCTCTTTGAGGATTACTTTGAGGAAGCAAATAATTTCACTGCAAAGTTCTTGTTGAAGCCTATTGATGACCCTCATGTGGACTTGGTTGCATCTGTATCCATTTGATAATACTCTTTTCTGTTTTTAGTTTCTATGTAATAATGCTTTTTAAAAGTATCTGTCTTGTGGATGAATCGGGGGGGGGGGGGGGGGGGGGGGGGATAAGAGAAAAAATCAAAATTTTCCTTAATATAGTCGAAGGTTTCGGGCGCAGTAGATGGCAGAAGGGACGGAGATTTTGTCGGAAATGCAGAGTTTCGCTGGCAAAGGTATATATGTTAAGTTTTTTTTGAAAGATTACAAGTTGCTGTTGGAAAATTAGAATTCTCATCAGTTTGTTTTTTCTCTTAAATGTGCAGTGATGTTGATGATCCCCATACTTTTGTGGACCTCTCTGTGTCAACTTCAAATCCGTAAACTCCGTGCTACTTCTGATATATACCGGGAGCTTATGTTTATTAACAGCAGTTTAATGTTTTGAAATTATTTATTTTGTTTGTCATCACTAAGGGTTCTACTGATGAGGTCTTCTGCTTACTACCCTAAATATGGGATTGGGGCATTTGCAGTCTACCCTTTGATTTCAAAAAAGGAGTACGTCATATTTAGGTGTATATGATGTCGTTTTACTTTGAGTAGATTATTTGCTACAATGTAACATGAATAAATGTTTTCTCTCTAGGGGAAACTTATCTGAACAATATAGAATCATGGGGTTGAGATATGGCTCACCAAATTTGTCTATCGGAGCTACTGTCACTCCTTTTTCTGGTGAGCACATCAAGTTTTTCTGCAAATTGCTGTTGTTTCTTTTGGATACATTGCTGACCCTTTAATTCTTCAATTCAGCGAATAACGAATTGCCAAAACATGCATGGCTTGTAAGCAAGATGGGAAGGTTTACAGTAGGAGTGCAGTATGAGCCGCTACGTGAGTCAGTACATTATTTTATTCCTGTCGAACAGATTTGACTAATCACACATGGAATCTATTATCTATACATTATGTGATTGAAGAAACTGAGCTTGGACAACTGTTATTGGATTTTGTTTTAGATGGAAGCGACGATATGGCAAAGTACACAGACCAAAGAAACTGGAGTTGTGCTGCTGGCTATGGAGTAGGGTCAAAAAGCCCCTTGAGTCCTTCGTTTAACATTGGGATTGAACTAGCAAGAAGCTCTCAGGTCATGCTTTATAAATCCATGTAGAAAAACACATGGCTGTTTTGCTGTCTTTATCATAAGTCTTAAGCCGAAACAGTTCCTCCACTTCTCATGGAACTTGACTAACAACCATATTACTTGTCCAATCGCATATCATTCATTTTGTAGCATTTTTAGTCTTGCTGATTGTGTTATCCTTCTTGTAAATGCAGTTTATCGCTTCGTTCTACCAACACATAGTGGTTCAAAGAAGGGTACTACTCTTCTAAACTAGTCCTATGTCTGTGCTGCATCTATTACTAGTCTTCCATATATAATGTTTAGCTTAACTTTTGGCTCAATATATAATGGACTTGGAACAGGTGAAAAATCCTTTTGAAGAAAACCAAGTAGTTGGAATCACAAACTACATCGATTTAGGTTTCGAGCTACAGTCGAGGTAGTTTACATCTCTCAGTAAAAAAAACATTTTAGCTAATGTTTGTCTATACGGAAACATATCTTTATTTTTGTCTTAATATTGAAGGGTTGATGATTCCAAGAAGCCAGACAATGCCGCAGATTCTTTATTGCAGATGGCTGCGTCTTGGCAGGCCAATAAGAACTTCTTGCTGAAGGTGCAGAACACATATCTTTCCGAGTTACCCAAAAAGAACAGCTCAGTTATATACATTTTTAATTTTTGCAGGGTAAAGTCGGGGCTCGAAGCTCAACATTCTCGTTAGCATTCAAGTCGTGGTGGAAACCATCTTTTGCATTCAATCTTTCAGGTATGCTTCGATAAACAAATATGGAGACTCGTGATCTGCGTGCTCTAAATTCAGCAAAATCCAGATGAACGTTGGTATTTGAACATGTCGTGCTCTTTTTTTTATTCAGCAACGACTAATCATCGGACTGGAAACGTGGAATGTGGGTTCGGTATCCGTGTTGATAACATAAGAGAAGCCAGGTCAGTCCATTTGTGACTGTTTGAGATCAATCAAACCCTCTGTAACTAGTTACCAAAAAAAAAAATTCCTCTTTAGCTTTGATGGTTTCAAAGAAAACAGTATATGATCTTTACATTTGTTTGAATTATCTGACATTGCAGTTACCAAAGAGCTGATCCAAACTTTGTAATGCTGACACCGAACAAAGAACATTTGGCTGAAGGGATTGTGTGGAAAACGGGGAAGAGACCAATGTATCAATCCGATGTGGACTCCGAGAATTTCAATGAAGTGCCAAAAGAACTAAGACCGTCCCAGAAGATTCTCTAAACTTTAACCGTATTTTTTTTTGCACTTTTTATCTACTAGAGATCGACCAAGTCACGTTTCTAATAAGCTCGAGTAAAAGATTCTAGAGATATAGAATAGGCTAATAGGAATAACCATTTACTCGTACGGGAGTAGGAGGATACAAGTTCTAATTTTCTAGTGTTCAAAATTAAGGGCGGCTAATCTGGATTAATGTTCGTTACTAGGCTGTTGGTTCTTTTCTCAGTTTTATTTTTTTTATAAGAAGCAAAATCATATACTGGTTAAATGGTTTAACTAGTTCGGTTACTCTCGGTTCTTTTCTCAGTTTTAATATTTGGTTTTGTTTCGGTTCGGTATTTTGGTTTGGTTTTGTTAAAAGATGACTTACTAATAAAAGCAACGATTTGATATTACAAATTATACAATTGTTAACATCAAATCATTGCTAAATAAATAGATTTTTGTACTAAATAAGAAAATTACGAATTTATTTAGCATCTTATTATAAACACGAATATTCCCAGTTAACAATATACAGACTCTTTGAAATATTTCTATATTAAACCTAGGTTATATAAAAATTATTATATATCATATATTTTGAGTCAAATAACAAAATTAGTGGTTTATAAACAGGGTAATAATATAAATCTTGTTAAAAGAAAAGAAAAAAGAAGAAGATTTACTTCAATTTTGGTTTAACTATTTCGGTTACTCTCGGTTCCGTATTTTAAAATCGCTCTCAAAAAAAAAAAAAAAAATTATTTTCAAAGGTTACCATTTTTTAATTAGAAAAAAAAAAAAAAGAAATAAAACAGAGCCACAATCCCATTTGTCCAGAAAACAAAGTAATGGCGACGACGACGAGTTGTTCGCTTCTCCTTTCTACTCTCTTCCTTCACCACTCTCCTCCTTCACCTCAACTCTCCAACTCATCTTCCTTCTTCAATCTCTCTCCTTCTCTATCTTCTCCTCCGACTTCGATTTCTCTCTACCCTATCCGATCCAAACGCTATTTCCGAATTTTCTCCTCCAAGCTTCCACTAAACGACAACAGCGGAGACGATGATGCTCTTCTTCTTACTCCCTTCTCCGCCGTGAAACCTTTCTTCCTCCTCTGCACCTCCGTCGCGTTGTCTTTTTCTCTGTTCGCCGCGTCTCCTGCCGTCGAATCCGCTTCGGCGTTTGTAGTCAGTACTCCCAGGAAGCTTCAGACTGATGAGCTCGCGACTGTTCGATTGTTTCAAGAGAACACTCCTTCCGTTGTTTACATCACTAATCTCGCCGTCAGGTAATGAATTTACCGATCTCGATTTCTCACAATTTAATTGGTGAATTTAGCTATGGATTTGAGGAGTTGTATAATGTGATTTGGTTTCTCGGGGTTTGGATTAGGCAGGACGCGTTTACATTGGACGTGCTTGAGGTTCCTCAAGGTTCTGGTTCAGGATTTGTGTGGGATAAGCAAGGTCACATTGTTACTAATTATCATGTGATTCGTGGTGCTTCTGATCTCAGGTTAGTTATGTTGAAACTTTTGAGAATCTGATTGATTTGGATAACAATTGTATTTGGTTGATTCAAGATATGGAAATTAGTAGTTGTGGTATCATGACTACACTGTTTCGTTGGATGGTTGATTCGATGTTTGTCTAATGATGATGAAACTGAATGATCATAGGGTTACTCTTGCTGATCAGTCAACATTTGATGCAAAAGTTGTTGGATTTGACCAAGACAAGGATGTTGCAGTTCTACGTATTGATGCACCGAAAGATAAGTTAAGACCTATACCTGTTGGAGTCTCTGCTGATCTGCTTGTTGGCCAGAAAGTTTTTGCCATCGGAAATCCTGTGAGTATATATATCAGTGCTCTGCTTGTTGCTTTATATTGGATGCTGGGTCAGACCTTGTGTTTCCTGTATACACACACTAAAGCAAGAACCTTTTTGTACAGTTTGGACTTGATCATACTCTTACAACTGGTGTTATAAGGTATGTTAAATCTTCTTTGTCTTCTTCGATGTGTTATTTTGATTTTCATGATTACGCTGGAAATGATTTTACTTGTATACGAAAAGGTTTAAATAGATGATTGGTACCTGGGAATAAATATATTCCCTCGTGCCCCTTCATGCCAAATGGTTTTACTATTCCTTTTCTGACCTTTTCTCTCCTTAAAACTGTAGCATGTTTGTGTATAATGATTTGAATGGTGGTTTACTAATAGATGACTGGTACTTGAGGATATACATATTCCCTCGCTCCCTCGTCATGTCGAATGACTTTACTATTCCTTTTCTTTCCTTATAACTGTAGCATGTTTGTGTATTTATGATTTGTACAGTGGTTTGCGAAGAGAAATTAGTTCTGCTGCAACTGGTCGTCCAATTCAAGATGTGATACAGACAGATGCAGCCATTAACCCTGGTAACAGTGGAGGACCTCTTCTAGATAGTTCAGGAACCCTAATAGGTATAAACACAGCCATTTATTCTCCTTCTGGTGCATCTTCTGGAGTGGGCTTTTCGATCCCAGTTGACACCGTGAGTTCTCTCTCCTTTTTCCCCCCATTGCTAAACCCGATCAGAGAGAGTCTTACTCTATCCTTGACCCACTAACGGGAGAGTAAAGTTGTTTTGACCTCTGTTTCTCTCATGTTCAGGTTGGAGGCATTGTCGATCAGTTGGTGAGATTTGGTAAAGTCACGAGACCAATCTTAGGTATCAAATTCGCACCAGACCAATCTGTTGAACAATTGGGAGTAAGTGGCGTGCTCGTCTTGGATGCTCCTCCAAGTGGCCCAGCTGGGAAAGCCGTAAGCTCTTGTTGTTGTTAAGTTTCCGTATAACATATATTTCTCTATGTTCCACTCTGCGGTTTAAACATTAAAATGTGTGTGATGATGATTTTGCTCTACAGGGACTTCAATCTACGAAACGTGATGGTTACGGGAGACTAGTACTTGGAGACATAATCACGTCAGTGAACGGTACAAAAGTCTCTAACGGGAGTGATCTGTACCGGATTCTCGATCAATGCAAAGTCGGTGATGAGGTAAAATCTTAAAGTCCTAAATCCGCATTTTGGTCAAGTAAGTTTGTTCATCTGAGAGAGAGTTGTGACATTATAATAATTTTTGATTAGGTGACCGTAGAGGTTCTAAGAGGCGATCACAAGGAGAAAATATCTGTAACTCTCGAACCAAAGCCGGACGAGTCTTAGAAACGTCGTTAAGAAGTAAATATACCTAACGTGTAGAAAAAAATGTCCGGTGGGTTATACTTTTGTATATCAAATTGTACGGAAAATAGATGGTCCGGTTGTGTACATATAAAATCTGTTTATATTGCATAACTGGAAATAACCAAAATTGAATCAAACATCTACTGCTGTAGAGGCATGAGGTGTGGGAATAAATCATTTGACTAAATATGTTTATGGTCTTTCCCCACTGCTTACTCATTGCGTCTCCTTGGTTTATGCAGTGGTGGTGATGAGAATTTCGTAGTGTCGTGAAGAAGCATTTTCTCCATGACTTAGCTGATATGGGACTTTGGACTTCAACACTGAAAAACAAATTAATTAATGAGAATGGTTCTATAGTAAATATTGGGGAGATACCTGATCACTTGAAGGCGATTTACAAATATAGCTTCCAGTTATTTTGTGTGTTTGAGTCACTACTGTCTAGACATATAGATTTAACTTGTTTCTTCTAAAAGCCAACACAGAACTATCTGGGAAATCAAACAAAGAACAGTGGTGGACATCGCTGTTGGTCGTGGATGCTACATAGATCAAAGCCAAAGCTTAAACATACACTTGGAAAAACCAACATATGAGAAACTAACTCACCTACACATATATGGTTGGAGACAGGTATGACAGATTTCCTTAAACACTACTTACTTTGTATACGCAATTTTTATATCTCATCATACTCTTTAACCTCCTGAATCTACCAATAGGGTTTGAAGGCTGGGATGTACCGCCTGCGTTCATGCATGCCCGCTGGATGATGGTTTTCTCCTCGACACACCCTGATCACAAGAGGTTAAAATCGTTCTTCTAAATCTTGCTTAGTTTCTGATACGCGTTCCTATTATTTCATTCTCTTGACTTAGAGTAGTTTTTTTTTTTTCATTTTTTTTTTCACAAGAGTTCTTACTTTATTACAAATTAGGCCACTACGAAGAAGCCTACAGTGGAAGAATCCACTTTACTTTTATTTTTAAAAAAGAGAAGCAAACTATTACAATAGCGGAAGAAACTCTATGTAGAGTTTTGATATCAAACAAACTTGTTTTATTCACATTCATAAGAAGAGTATTTATACAGGAGACACACCATAAACGATAAGCTCTATTGATGAAACCAGTTTTTCGTTTGGCTTGGAGAGCGTTGAGCATCTCCGTTGCCCACTCATTGTAGTTATCATCGGTTTACAAAATAGATGAGATCATAGCCTCGGGGTTGTCGGAACTAGACAAAGTATAAGGAGACACCACCGGTGCATCTGGTAGCTGTACTTCAGACCCAGATTTGAGAGCGGAAGCACTACTTTCTTCTTCGTTTACCATTGTAGCTTGAAGAATCTTCTTTTTTTTTTTTTGATTTAAACAGATCTTAGCTCTGATACCATGTAGAGTTTTGATATCAAACCAACTTGTTTTATTCACATTCATAAGAAGAGTATTTATACAGGAGACACACCATAAACGATAAGCTTAAAGTTGCTAAACTATCGGACAACATGTCTTTATCAGAATACCAAGATAAATAAGAACAATATACAAGCATATCCGCAATACTTTATATAAACAGAACTAGCATAAACTTCGTAGGAGGTTTAAAAAAAAACCCTCGTTCAAGTTCATGAACCCTTTCTCTCTCAATCCTTCTTTGTTGAGATGACAGTATTGATCGATAATTTGAGTTTAGATATTATTATTAATATGGATGTTACATATTTATTTATGATTAAGAGTCGTGACTTATTGTTAAGGACTTCAACTCTTTACTTGTGTCTCTTACGTTGGTTTCTATTTAAACAATTATTGTCGTGTTGTAAAACTACCAGATTTCAGATCTTGAATTAATAAAGTAGAGTGTGTTTTTTTTTCCTTCACCGAAGGGAGTGTTGTTAGTGATCACAATCAAAAAGATTATTGTGAGATAAATTTCATCTTACTCTGTTCTTTTTTTTTTCTTTTTGAAAAAGGCTTTCTATTTAAATGCAAAAGAGAAATAAAATGTTACAAAAGCCCAGCGCTTTAGAGTTTAGATTAGGGAGCCCAGTAAAAAGCGAGCCCAATAATACAACACAATAGTCAAAAGAACTTAGTAAGAACCTAGAGGTAGGGTTTGTAGCCGATGGAATAGTGAAACGTCGTAGGGTGTACGACGACTTAACTTGAGAACCAGAGATCGAACATCGACGATGATAAGGAAGGGTTTGATTCCCTAATGTTTGTAATCTTGTTACAGATGATAGAATCCACCAGTCGGAGCAGGGCGTCAATAGATCGGAATTGACGACAATGCAGGCGACGATTGCGTTCCTCCCAAAGAAGATACAATGTACACTGCCAGGCTAATAGCGTTAGACGAGTCAAAGCTTTCGGTCCCCTTAAAGATTGCATGCGTTCCAGTGTCGTTTCCCAAGAAGGGGAGGGTTGGCATCGACATCTAGTGGCGATTTGAGTCCAGATAGCGAAGGCGTAGGTGCAGTTGAAGAACAGGTGGTCTCTGCTTTCAGGCGAAGCGTTGCATAGAAGGCAAAGTGGGTCTGTTTGTAGTCCCCATCCCAGAAGACGATCGCGAGTAGGACAATGGTTTAAGGTGAGTAGCCAAGTGTGGAACTTGTGCTTCGGGATCCCGCCGGCGAACCAGACTGCTTTAGCCCATGGTACAAGAGGGGAAGCAGACCGAAGGAGACCATAAACCAGGCCAGTTGAGTATCGTGTATACACCTTGCCTTCTACTTCCCATTCAAATCGATCCTCTTCATCTGTTAAGGTAAGTGTTGTAAGGTGGGTTAGGAGAGAAACCTGATTATCAGTCCGTGCATGAGGGAGCAACCATTGACCACGAAGGAAGAGCTGTTGGAGTGTTGCAGTTGATGGGATCCCCAGTCGTGAGTCCCTTCCCGAGCACAGATAGTCAGAGAGTTTCCCATAGAGAGACGAGTTATCAGACCAGAATCGACAGGTATCTCATATTGATTATCTCATAAAAATCCAACATGGTATCAGAGCTCTATTGATTCGAGGGCCAATCTCAATACAAAGACAAGAAAAAATTCAGAAAAGTTCTACGGAAAATCTGAGATCTGGGAGGCAACATCACAACAAGGTGATTCCCATATTCGATGGGGATAATTATGCTTTGTAGCGAAAAAAGATGAAGACCATGTTATGTTCATGGGACGATCCTTAATATGTCATATTGTGAGCCAAATTGATTTTATAATTTTATTTTACGATTTCATACGGTTAGGTTATTAGTTTAACTACTGTTAAGTCATTCAAGGTCTTTATTTGACATTAGGTTTGTTTTTATAAATATCCAAAATGATGTTATTCATAATCTCTATACGGTTGATGATAGGGATCATTTAATCGAGGTTGGGTGTGTGACGTGGATGGTTGTGTTTAAGCCTAGAGGTGAAAGGTAGCTAGCTTTGGCAAACAAATAAGTTTGCCCATGTTCTATTAACAGTGTCGTACCATTCATATCAGCGACTGAGTTTTTTTTTTTGGAATAAAAATAAGGTTTATAATTATAAATTCATCAAACTCCCAACAAAGATTTCTATTTTTAGGGTGGAGATGAAGATATTTTTGCATTTTTTTAGCAGTTGTTGTGACTCTCTACCGAACAAGGCTTTGAGAGTTTGAGGTTATTTTTGCATTTTTTTTTTGTTCACGGCCCCTTTTTAACAAATTCATTACCATGTGTCTAGTTTCTAGCACACTTCACGAACCAAACATCAAAATATCACCCACGAGATATGTGATAACGACCGGAATCTGAGATGATCAGGAGAAAGGTCCCTACGTGGACTTTAATATATGTGTCATCCTTTATAATTTATAAACAACACCAACAAGACACTGACATGGTATTTATAATTTTTCGTAACGCAAATTATGTAATAAGGAATCTCTATCTATCTTCTATGGTTGGGACGACTGTATCTAAATTAACCAAACCGGTTTAATAGGGCTTGGTTTTGCATTGTATTTTTGTCTCGAATCTGTAGGGTCATAAATAACGGGTTTCTTCATTTAGATATATCATATATATACCCATAAATAGTTAAATATAGAACTACGCTTTTCGAGCAGACTTGGTAATGATTAAATATACTTGGTATACGACATGTCGTTTCCTTTCCTCAACTGCTTCGTTAGAGAATATCTTGTTGAGAGCTTGACTATTCCAATCATATATGTTTGTTTGGCTTTCTTTTTACCGTATAGCCCCCAAATTAACAACCTAAACTAAAGAAGTAAAAAAAAATATCAATAGTTTTTATCTATTCTTCTTAGGTGTCTCAGAAAAAGAAAAAGAAAAAAAATCATTCATCACAAATCGTAGTTTTAGTCATCCGTAAAAAATTTCAGTAACAGAAAAAACCCAAACTTTTTATGGATTTTGGAAAATATTAGTCGGAGTTTTGTTCAAGAACTCCCCTTTCTATATAAAAACAAGCAATCTATAAGTAATCCAAATAGTGATAATAATAATACCTACTTTTATGTAAATAATTAAACATTTTTCAAGAAATAATTTAAGTTCTCAATTTAGTAAAAAAGTAGTGATATTTATATAGTTTTAATTTTTATTTTTAACATATAAATTATATATTTAGTGGAAACTATAAAAACACACCCCCATATATATATATATATATATGTGTGTGTACTACTATTGATATATAAAACAAATGAATATAGCGTTTTATAAGGGTGTTCATATAAAACAAATGTATACATATTTTATAATGGGTAATATGTAAAGCTAGCTCGAGAATCAAAATACAGGAGAGTGTGTGGTGTGGAGACAAGTGACCAGCGGATCTTCTATTCCTCCACTTGAGTAATTCATTAATTGAGAGACAATATTCGTAACCTATTCACAAATTTTTATTCTCTACCGCTTAACTTGTTAGTTGGGACTAGGTTATTAAAACACACACAACGCATACTCAAATATATTTTAATATGTACTTGTCAATTTATATATAATTAGATAAGTTACAGATTTCAAGTCCATATGTTTTGGAGCCCGGAAACTATAGCAGATTATTTTAATCTTTTATATGCTTCCCCATTTTATTGTATAAAATATTTTTAAAAAAGATTTTTTTACTTCATAATATAGTTTTCAAGTGTTTTTAGTAAAAACATCTTATATTTTAAAATGAAAGAAGTATTTATTGTAGACGCTTGAACTCACAATCTTGAAAACTCTTATGTTGAGTGATAGCTTAATATATTGACTAAGCTGCTATAATATAAGAGATTAAAATAATAATTTTTATTTTGTTAGATGATTCGAGTTCATATACGTACAACCGAATTAACTCAAAAAAAAAAAAAAGTTATCCTCCTGGCCCTGTTGTTCTATGGTGAACTGTGGAACTTTTAAATAAGTTGTTCCGATCGACTCTGTTCTCACTACAAGAAATTAGAGTATTGTTAGCACTACAATATAGCGTTTTATGTCTTTTTGTTATAGTTGATATACGCTTTAGTTTTAAATAGCATTTGTTAAAATATAAATGCTATGTTTCAATGGTAATATTTTATTTTTAATAATATTTTTTTTAATTGTAGTATAGATAGCATTCGTATTTTTAAAACGCTATATATACTTTATTCGGAAAAATAAATCTATTTTTTTGCTAAATACTTGGTGAAAAAATAGAGCCGCTAACAAATTTTCATTCTCCCTCTCACTCCATTGTTTAACTTCTCCAGTTTTTTCTCACACTCGTTTAATTTTTCCTTATCAATTTCCCAGATTTAGAACCAGGCTTCTCATCCGATGAAATCCTTGCACAGATTCAAAACCAGATGAATAATCTTCCTCTTCTTCAGTAAATCCATATTTTTATCATGTTGTTTCTCTCCCTCTCACTCTTCCTTTTGAAATCGATCCTAGCCACCGTCGAAGAAAGAGAGATTGGGACTCGAAACCCTACCCACCATCGTATAGATCTCTCTTCTTCTATGATAGATCTGTTCGTTTTAATTACATACTTGCATATCTTCGTTTCACTTTAATCGCTTAGCTATGTGTTTGGTCTTTTGAAATCAGATTGGAAGGTCTCGCTTGCAGATCTAGAGATCTCCGTACAAGTCTCTTGTTTCTTCCGAGTGTGGGATTGATTTCAAGAAGTACATTGAGCAAGGTTTTTTATGTGGTTAGGTTCAGTGAGATTATGTTGTCCTCTTTGCAGCTCCAATTGTGATTAATGGTTTTGACTTGTAGATCTTATTTGTTTGTTGCAAAAGGATGTTATTTGCTTGATTCAGAACTTCTAATTATACTCTCCCTTTTTTTGTTTATCGAATTGCAGATAAAAGTAAACGGGACTTGAAAGTCTTGAACCACTTTTTTTCTGGGTTTCAATGGAGATTTTGTTCTGAATAAAAAGGGGCTAAAGTTGATCTTCAGATGAGAAGCAAGAGAAGTTTAATTTCAACCATAATCTTGTTTATTAGCTCTCAATAATTCGATAATTTGTTGTGGGTTTTATGTTTTTTATAGCAATATGGTAGCTTGATTTCGAGATGACCTTTAAAGACTTAGAGACAATTAAAATCATCAGAAATTTCAATGGTGGAGTTGTATAATTAAGTGGGTTAAAAAAATTCTTTGTCATGAAGTAATAATCTTTCTTCTCATTGACTAATAATCTCTTATAATATTTAAATAAGAGTTTCTGAATATTGGAATTTTGCATTAGCTTCTTCTTACGACTCATAAGATGATTTTGACTAAGAAGACGTGTTCAGTGGAGCTGGAGAACTTTTGTTCTCTTATTTAATGAGCAGTGATTGAATTGTAAGGCTCGTTAATGGTACGTGTTAGTGTATATTTGACTTAGTCTCTTGTATCTTCTAACTCTTTAATTTTTGATGTGTTCATAAGCTTATTGGGGCAGTAGGCGGCTTAAAGAACTCAAGGCTCAACTCACCGGAGGTACTCAAAACATGCTCCCTAAAAGCATATCACTTTGCTATATCATTTTCTGTAAACTTAGATTATTAATGCTTCTTTGCTCTTCATGTGTTTGTCTTATTTTGTTGCAGGTTGAAGCTGAAGCTGATTAAGTGATGATATCAAAGAAGTTTCAAGAGTGTGGAAAATTCACAATTTTAATATACAAGAGTTGTTTGAACTTATTTTTAATTATATATTTTTACTTTGTAATATAGATATTTTGTATTCCTCTTTCATATATATATATAATAATAAATTAATTTTTATAAAATTATGGTATGTTTCTCGTTTAATTTTTCAAATTATCCAAAAACCAAAAAAAATATCCTAGAAAATTGTAATTCAATAAAATTTAGTATTACATTTAACCGCAAATTACAATTGCTATTATTGAATGTACGATTGCATAGAAAAAATGTTATATTTGATGAAGACAAAATAGCATGTCGTAAAGTGCTATCTAATGTCTCGGACCTATTATCGCGGGCGATGATAGAACGTTTACTAAAACGCTATGATATTGTTCGATAGCGTTTTTCCGATGCTAAGAATACACGATTTTCTTGTAGTGTCTATATCTATATATATATATATATAACTAAACATTAATATAAAATTTAATATTTCAACAAAAAAAAGGATAATTTTAGTAGAATTTAGTAAATAGTAGCATATTGTAGTTTTTATATATAAAAAAACATTAGTATATTGAAGTTATAGAGTATACAATGTAACTAACAAACTGGTTAACATGAAGTGAATAAAAATGCAAATCTGTTAAACATACAATATAACATTCTGCAAAAAAATCTGATTCACATGTAGTAAAATTTGTTTTTTCTTTGGGGGTAAATTTATACTTACCTGTATTGCCAGAAAGTAAAATAAACATAATAGAACCAACTGCAAATTTTGGCTTTTAAATATATAAAAATAAGGTACGTAGCCGGTGGGAATGTAGGGTAACAGAGGATAGGGCTATGTAAATAGTCATGATTAATTACCCAATGATACGTATTGATGAGTGTGTGTATATAAGCCCGTGTCACGGAAACAATATCTTCCTCTCTCTATCACACACACACACAAACAAAAAAAATATCAGAGAATAATAATAAAAAGAGAGGATGAGAATAAGGAGAAGAGAAGAAAGAGAGAATCAAGAATACAAGAAAGGGTTATGGACAGTTGAAGAAGACAACATCCTTATGGACTATGTTCTTACTCACGGCACTGGCAATGGAACCGCATCGTCAGAAAAACTGGTACCATCTCTCTCTCAATGTGTGTCTTCTTTATATAAATCTTAGTCTCTAGCTAGTTTTTCTATATCACTCAACTTGATTAATTTTGGGTTTTGTTTTGTTCTAATGAATTGTTAGGGCTGAAGAGGTGTGGGAAAAGTTGTAGACTGAGATGGATGAATTATCTGAGCCCTAATGTGAAGAAAGGCACTTTCACTGAACAAGAAGAAGACCTCATTATTCGTCTCCACAAGCTCCTCGGCAATAGGTACATACATTTTTATGTAATTAATACTATATTATATTCCATGTCTTTTAATTTGAAAGAGTTTTTTTAAGTGAAAAAATAGTTAAATGTTTTATTTTCGAATGTAAAAAATAAAATAAGTAGCACAAGAAAAACAATTGCTTTCTCATATGTGTTGGTGCCTTCGGTGGATTACTTCAATTTTAAAAGGTGTTTCTCCATACATTCTTCAAGTATATCTTTTTAAACTTAAAATATATTCAATTTTTTATATATAATTTTCATATTAAGTGTATATGGTGAAAATAGTCGCTTTTCAGATTAAATTCATTACATATATAGAAACGTTTTCCACAATTCGAAAAAAAAAAGTTATAGCTCTCTCTAGGTTTGTATATAAATTATGCATTCATTTATAAATCATATTCAGATAGATGTCATAATCATATCATTTAGATACTATATCTCTATATTGCTATACATAGGTTTAGAGAGATAGTATCTATATTGTTGCTCCATACCATATCATCATTCATGTTCATAATGTGAATTTATTTAAGATACTTTCCCCCAAATTCAGATGGTCTTTAATAGCTAAAAGAGTACCGGGAAGAACAGATAACCAAGTCAAGAATTACTGGAACACTCATCTCAGTAAAAAACTCGTAGGAGATTACTCATCCGCCGTCAAAACCACCGGAGATGATGAAAACTTCGACGGCATCGTATCAGCTTCGTATGAGGATAAAAGAAAACCGGAACCGGATCAAACCGGTGTCTTAGTGGCAAGTACTAATGATCCAAGTCAGTATTATGGCAATAACGCTTTATGGGATCATGGAGACGAGTTCGAGTTGAGTTCACTTGTTATGATGAATTTTGCTTCTGATATTGAGTACTGCCTTTAGTTTAAGTGTTACTGTTTTGAATTGTCTTAATTCTGAGATAAAATAACAACTATTTATGGATACCGATGTCATATGAATATTGATATCAATACTTATACGTACTTCTTTATATTTTCCAAAGGGGCAATACATTTTACCTTGCGCATTAAAAGAAAGGAAAAAAACTATATGAGTTTTAGTGTTTTACTATACCTTCTACAGTTTTTTCCACGGGAATTTGATTTTAGTAAACTCATTCACTTTTTTTTTTTAACTTTTAAATCTGATTTCATTAAGTTTTAATAAAATATTTTCAAAGAAAGAAAAACTGAATTTAAGAATAAGTCAAATAGCACTTCTTTCGTTTTAAGGTAAATATCATTCTAAATATTGATTTTCCACCAAAATTCGATTTTAGTAAAACTCGTTCACTTTTCTTTTTCTTAACTTTTAAATATCATTTCGTTAAATTTCAATCAGATATTTTCATTGAAAGAAAAGCTGAATTTAAGAAGAAGTTGTATATATTGCACTTCATTAGTTTCACAATGAGTGTCATTTAAAGGTTTTATTATGTATTTTTAATGCATATTTTAAATCAAATCTCAAATTTATTCCTATTTTTTTTTAGCTTATTAGGTAGAAATAAAATACATTTTAGTGTATTACAACATGTAACAGAATAATTTAAATGTTTTTAAAAAAAAAATTTGTGTGGAAAATGGTAAGATGACGCTTCTTATAAAACAAAGGGAATTATATATTTTAGAGATGAATATCGTAAAATGTACCGTCACACTTATTTCTCATTGCATGGCATGTTCACCGGCCACGTCTAATTTACCAATGCAATTATCCTCTCTTACATTTAAAGTGTTTTGAGAATATTTAAAAATTATTAAAGTTTACATTTGCAATTAGTTATTTTCTTTATAATAAATAGTCATGTATAGTGTAATAGGTATGTATTAAATGTACCTGAACGTGAACGTGAACCTAACCGGCTAAGCCTAAACTTATCTTCTTACTGTGTTAGGAGTTGGACTAGGAGTCAGGGTGAACATGCGATGCAATTTACTTGCGTCCCAAATTAATATTTAATCCGTAAGTCACAAACTAACAAGTGAACACTAATTTCACAAATCATAAATGGCACCCATATTTTCAATTTGATTAACTATTTTTAATAGAAAAAAAAACAATATAAATTTTTTTGATAGTCATGACGAAGAGCATGTGGTTAGGCTCTTAACTGTCCTAAGAATAAAATAAAAAACCGGAAAGTTAGTTGAACTGTTGAGTGTTCTTTTCTTTTATTCCTTTTTAGTAAATGAAAGTGTTCCCAACCAAAAAAAGAAAGAAAGAAAGAAAAATAGATGGATCTTATCACACTATTATTCTCTATCTGTAATAAATTTGTATTGTCACGCTCACACATCAGCTAACAATGAAGATGTGATAACTTGACACGTTGTGTTAATATATTCAGCGTAAAGGTTTAAATTTTTTAAAAAACTATACAAATTGCTCAATAATTTACACAACATTATCTTCTGAATCGTCGTGTATATTGATTGTTTCACTTATGTTTATTAATTGTTTCACTTATTCCCTTGTCACGTTGTGTAAATATATTCAGCGTTCGTAGTTCTTTTTTTTGGTGGGAAATTCAGCGTTCGTAGTTAATTTAACCACAGCCACATCCGTACGGGTAGACACGTCCATTTATTATTTAACCGCACTGGGTACGTAGTAAATAACATCAGATGGGACACACAAAGTAAGATATGGCAGCAATAATTGAATTAAAACATTGAATTATTTGTACCACACGTTTTCAAAAGTAGTATAGTAGTAATAATCTTTACCGAGAAACCAAGATTCGGATGAATTCCTACCTACGAAAATTTATGCCTTTCATAAATAATTCACTTTACAAACTTTTCACTAATGAAAAAAAAAAAAATACACCAAATGCTTTATAAAGTTTTGCCATCAAAATATAAAATATATTACTTTTGAAAAATAAAAGAAACGAAACATATGTAAAATGAAAGTGCTACAAAAAAAAAATTCCATCTATTTCACGAAATTAGAATTGATTATTTAAATTATTATTCCTTACTTTTATAGTGCAACCAAAACAATACACAAGAAATATTTGCAAAAATTCTTTCTGAAAAATTATGTTCCATGTTTCTTAAAAATGTGACTATTAAATTGTTTGGAGAAACAAAAAAAATAAACTGATTTTACTGCGTTTTAAGAATTCGATGAGAGGCGATTTTTTGGGCGATTGTACCCAACCGTCTACCATTTGTTCCTTTCCGATCTTGTCTCCTATTAGGAGTAATTTTCCGACCGATATTTCCCTTCGTCTTGATTTGGGGATCCATATCGGCGGTTTCTTTCTGTCAGTTTCTTCCGACAGTTATTTGTATGCCCTTTTCACGGGTGGTAACCGTCAACAGAAACCGCCATGGATCATCTATAAATCTCTGCTCTTCCCTCGTTTTTTTTCAACGACTTTCCAATTACCCTTTTGCTATCACCCACTTTCCAAAAACAATGAGCGATTATCTTCGTAAATCCGTTCAAGATTTGGATTTGGGCATTGACGATGCTCCAATCTCCTTACCACCAGAATTCCTCACCCGCGCAATTGCTGTTAATCGTCACACTCTGGTTGTGACTCCGGTCAATCCAAGAAAACAGAATCTTCGTGCTCTAATCAGACAGATGCCAAGAGTTTGAGGCTTTGCTGAGGAATGCGTCGGACGGATACTTGAGGGCGGTCGAGTTCAATTTCGTTTCCAATCTGAAGACTCTCTGAATCTCGTTATGCGCAGGGGACTGTGATCCTTCAATGATTGGATGGTCACTATGCATCGGTGGTATCCGAATATCAGTGAGACCAACATGAGGATCATCCCTTTTTGGGTACAAATCCAAGGTATTCCAACCCTTTTCTTAACCAATGTTATGGCTAGATGGGTAGGGAACAAATTAGGTTATGTGTCTGAGGTAGACTATAATGAGAATGAAAACCAAACTGGGGCAGTAAGAGTTAGGATTGACTGGAATGTAGATGATCCTTTACGTTTCCAAAAGAACATATGTTTTATTGCTGAAGAAAACACCATTGTTAAGTTCCAATATGAAAGACTCCGAAACTTTTGTACCAAATGTGGCTCTCTTAAACACGATGTCAAGGAATGTCAAATTGGGTTTGAGGATGCTGGTCCAGAGAACTCTGACAATGACAGTGATGGTGATGATCACAATGATGGTGATAAAGATATGTCCGAGGCAAACACTCTTCCATCAATTGATCCGGCAAGTCTCATCCCGGGCTTAAAATTGCCATCAATGCCAAAAACCATGGTCCAACAGTATGTACCACATTCGGTGGAGAGCCAAAGCCTTGCTAGTATGATGCAAGACAGAGACCTGACGGCTGAACGTATTTGTTACTTAAAGGCCAAAAGAGCAGGAAAAACCATTGATGCTTATTATCAGACAAGGATCAAACAACATGAGCATGCGCACAGTGCAAATGGAGACTTTGGAATTATGAAGCGAAAGAGAGTGGAGTTCGAGATTTCTTTCAACAATGCAGAAGCAGCGGAGGAGTTGATGGTCCTGAATCAGCTTCGCAATAAGAATCAGCGAACAACTTTGGTAGGTTCGTGTTCTGTTCACAAAGGATTCGATGGAGGCGCAGGGGGTCCGGTACCCCCAATAGATCCAATATGAAGATCCTCTCATGGAATTGTCAAGGGATTGGACCGCAGCTAACTACTTCTCGTTTTAAAAAACTCTATTTTAGTACTAAGTGTGATATTCTATTCCTATCTGAAACTCTCAATCAATCTGATGTAATAACTAAACCTAAGTGTGACTTAGGATTTGCTAACGTTATTATCCAGCCCCCTCAAGGTAGGAATGGTGGCTTAGCCTTGTTTTGGAATGACAATGTATCTCTCTCCTTGATTTTTAAGGATGAGAGACTCATTGATGTTTCAGCTAACTTTAATACAACTATACTCCCTCCGTTTCATAATATAGGAAGTTTAGAGAAGTATTTTTGTTTCATAATATAGGATGTTTCCAACTATCTATGCAACTTTTAGATTAAATTTATATTTTATATTCTGCAGACTTATTTATGATTGGTTAAACTTTTTAAAAGTAACTATTTCTTAATATGCATGTTTTCACTAAAACATCCTATATTTTGAAACGGAGAGAGTATTTTATTTGTGTTGTGTGTATGGCCATCCCAATTCTAGTGAAATACATGAACTATGGGATCATTTAGAACAACTGTCACATACATGAAATATGCCATGGATACTGATGACTTTAATGAGATAACTTTCAACAGAGAAAAACTAGGTGGTCCACTGCGTGATGAATGGACATTCCGGAACTTTCGACACATGATCTCTATATGTGACCTACAAGATATACGTTCTAAAGGTAATCCATTCTCATGGGTTGGAGAACGACACTCTCACACCATCCAATGCTGCCTTGATAGAGCCATGTTTAATTCTATTGGTGCTGCAAGTTTCCCGAACGATGGTCATTCCAGTTTGATAAACGATTGGTTGACTTTCCAAACTTTCAAGAAACGCTTAAGAATGGATGGCATTCTGACTCAGATTCTATGGATCTACCAATCAACCAACGCATAACAAATTGCAGGCAGGCGATGGCAAGTTTAAAACGAACAAATCGGTTAAACTCAGAGAAAAGAATTGTGTCTTTTCAAGCAAAACTAAACTATGCAATGGAGAGTCTAAACGCTCTGTACCTGATCTTTTGTTTTAATATCTGAACAACTAGAGTAGTAAACTAGTGACGACAAACAATTCATGACCTCCAAGATGGTCTTACTAAAGCCTATATCGATGAGGAAACACATTGGAAGCAACTAAGCAGAAATCAGTGGATGACTTCCGGAGATCGCAACACCAATTTTTTCCATGCTTGTGCCAAGACAAGATTTGCTAAGAATTGGATCAGCTCAATCAATGATGACCAAGGGCTTATTCATCAAGGAGATAAAGAAATAGGAGACCATGCTGAATCTTTTTTCACAAACATTTACACAACTTTAGGTCACCATGTTTCACCTACAGTGTTCGCGGATTTTGCTCCAAGAGTATCGGATGACGCAAATGATACTTTAACTAAAGCGTTTACAAATGAGGAAATATAGCAAGTTGTCTGTTCGATTGGTGATGACAAAGCTCCAGGTCCAGATGGATTAACAGGAAGATTCTACAAGATTTGTTGGACAACAATTGATCCTCAAGTCATTCAAGAAGTTAGAAATTTCTTTGAAACCTCATTCTTGCCTAGCATAAATCATACCAACATATGTATGATTCCAAAGATTGAAAATCCACAAATTCTTACAGACTATCGACCTATAACATTATGCAATGTTCTCTACAAGATAGTGTCTAAATGTTTAGCCCAACGACTAAAACCACACCTGAATGATATTGTTTCAGACTCACAGGCAGGTTTTATCCCTGGCCGAATTATCCAAGACAATGTTATGATAGCACATGAGATAATGCATTCATTGAAAGTCCATAAACGAGTATCTCAAACCTACATGGCGGTGAAAACATATGTCACAAAAGCATATGACCGAATAAAATGGAATTTCATCGAAACAACTTTGAAGATATTTGGCTTCTGTGATCGGTGGATAGGTTGGATTATGGCAGTCGTAACCTCTGTTAACTATTCGTTTCTTATTAACGGATCACCATACGGGCATATTAAACCAACGCGGGGCATTAGACAGGGAGATCCGTTATCTCCCTATCTATTTATTCTTTGTTCAGACATTCTAAGTCATCTAAACACATCAAGGGAACAAGAAGGTGATATTCAAGGAAAACAAATTGGTAATGGAGCTCCAAGCATCACACATTTACAATTTGCAGATCACTGCCTTTTTTTCTGCAAAGCTAATAGGAAAATTTGTCAAGCTCTAAAAGATGTATTGATATCTACGAGCTCTATTCTGGTCAGAAAATAAATACTTCAAAATCAATGATAACATTTGGAAGCAGAGTTTATGGGACAACCCAAACTCGGTTAATGGCAACCCTAGATATCCCAAATCATGGAGGAGGAGGTAAGTATCTCGGTTTACCGGAACAGTTTGGTTGAAAGAAAAGGGAGATGTTTGCATATTGTTGATAGAGTTAAAAAACGAACTTGTGGATGGAATGCAAGTAAATTATCACCAGCAGGAAAAGAGATCATGCTAAAATCAGTTGCTTTATCCATGCTTGTTTATGCTATGTCATGCTTTAAATTACCATTAGGAATCACTTCAGAGATTGAATCACTTTTAATGAACTTTTGGTGGGAAAAATCATCAAACCAAAGAGGCATCCCATGGATAGCTTGAAAGAAACTACAAACTTCAAAAAGGGAAGGAGGCTTGGGTTTCAAAGATCTAGCAAAATTCAATGATGCCCTACTAGCTAAACAAGCATGGAGATTAATCCAATATCCCAACTCTCTCTTTGCTCGCGTAATGAAAAACAGATATTAAAAAGATGACTCTATCTTGGATGCTCGTGCTAGGAAAAACCAGTCATATGGATGGTCATCAATATTAATTGGGTTAGATCTTCTTAAAAAAGGCACTCGCTATATTGTGGGGGATGGAGCTAATATACGACTTGGTATAGACAATGTTATTGCTTCTGATCCTCCTAGACCAATTCAAACTTTAACTCCTCACACCTCATTACCCCTAGAAAATCTCATTTCCGCAACTGGTCACATTCGAATGTGGGATCATCAAAAACTATCCTCTTTCATCCCGGAAACAGAGCATGCCACAGTCCAAAACATACATTTATCTCAAATTAAAAACAAAGATGAACTTATTTGGAATTATTCTCAATCAGGTGAATACACTGTTAAAACAGGCTACTAGTTTCTCACACATTATCCGTTTGATCCTGGTGAAATAATACTACGACCTCATGGATCGATGGAGCTTAAAAACAAAATCTGGAAGTTGAATATTTTACCAAAGATCAAACATTTCCTCTGGCGCATTGTTACGAGAACTTTGCCTGTAACTACACGCTTACGCACAAAGCGTATGAATATCAGTCCTATATGCCCAAGATGCAACCAAACAGATGAAATAGATTACCATGCGTTATTCTCATGTACTTTTGCTATTATGGCATGGCGTTTGTCCAACACATCTCTACTAAATATCAATCAATTACCAGCTACTATAGAGGAGATCATCTCTGGAATCATAACTCTATCATCTCAAACAACAAATAATTTTGATTCTCTACTACCTTTTTCACTTTTATGGCGCATTTGGAAGGCAAGAAACAATGTCTTTTTCAATAACTACCGCGAAAGTGCAAGCAAGACAGTTCTAATGGCAAAATCAGAAACAAATGAATGGATTAAAACTGTACAACCGAAAGAGCCACAACATAACAATATCACAACTGCAAACACATGGACACCACCGATACAGCCGTTTATTAAATGCAACTTTGACGCAGGATACAATGATGCGACAAAACAAGGAACATGCAGTTGGATATTCAGGAATCATCAAGGAGAACCGTTGGTTTGGGGTGCATCAAGACTATCTTATGTAGGATCAGCTCTAGAAGCAAAGACAAAAAGCTTACTTATATCCCTACAACAAGCTTGGATCAGAGGTTATCAATCAATAGTCTTTGAAGGAGATTGTGCAGTGTTAATAAATCTTGTAAATGATCAAAAGTCCAATGCTTCAATACAAAATCTTTTGAAAGATATTACTGTGTGGTCTTTACGATTACGACAAACTGCTTTTCAATTTGCAAAACGAGAATGTAATAGTGTAGCAAATGCATTAGCTAAGCATGGATGTATTGATAAAGTGTATTATGTTAATTCGATAGTAAAGCCAATTTGGTTATTGGAAGCTTTATGTAAAGACATTTGCTAAATTAATAAAATTTACTTTTGAGGTAAAAAAAAAACCTCAAATAAGTCTGATTTAAAAATGTATAGGAATACCTTTTAAAAATTTAATTTGACATTAGTCTTTTTTTTTTGGACAAAGTCATGACATTAGTCTTTTTTTTTTTTTTTTGGACAAAGACATGACATTAGTCTAAGATCTAGATATTGAATGATTAAGTTCAGTTAATCATTATTTTAAATTAATCTATCTTAACATAATATCCAAATTAGAAATAGAAGGTTATGTATGTTTATAGACAAAACAGTGCACTAAACAGAGATGAAATGAACTATACTTTTAAGTAAACGATTAAGGAAATAGGCTTTCCCTTGACTGATCATTCGCAATGAAACTTGTTTGAGAAGAGTGGATTGGCCGATTACAAAGGTGAAGAGTGGATGTTGTATTGAAACTTTAATTTCACCTTTTATATTGAGTATGGCGGATGCATGCCCATTTGAGATCAAAGGCAAATATCTAATAAGAACCAACTCTCATTGCAAAAAAAACGGTGAGCTAGCTCTGCCACGCCGAGAAACACAACCACTATGTACAAGAGTAACTCTCATATATAAAGGAAAAAACACCCCTATAATTATTTTTTTAATCTTCAAATTCGATATTTCGACCGGATTAAGAAACACAGAATAACATGAAAACATTAACGAAAAAATAACCAAACAATATGATACATAAAATACAGAAACAAAGACAAAGTAATGAAAATGATATATGACACATTTCAAACGATAATGTATCTTACAAAAAAAAGAAGCAACATAATAAAATAGATGAGAAACTCATCCACTATGTTTTTATCTTGTTTAATCCATTACTTGTGACATAGGGATGACGTCATAGCATCTTTCTGATGATGAACGCTTGTCTCGCTCATAGATAGAAATATGACCGAACGGAAGACCAATAAAAGAAAGACGCCTGAGAGAGTGGGTCCAACCCGATACTATATCGTGTATGAATTTGCAAGATGGAGTAGGCGTTCACATTTCTTAAATAGAGACACAATGTAAATGTAGCAAATGGACAAGGTTGTAGAAGATGATTTCTTTCTTCGCATAATGGGACACGTCTTTTGGAAACAAGTGTACGCCTTCATCACTGAAACCATGTAAGCTATCCTCTTGAGAAATCCATCAATAGAGCCATGAATTTATGTAGATTATTGAATGCCTTGTCATTTTTGGTTTGTTAAGTAGATGTTTTAAGTGATTTTTTTGGGAAATCTCTTTTTTCTGGACACTCATAAGAGAGTGCCTAATTTAGTAGCATCCGCCCTGAGTAAATGAATATGTTTTCGATGATTGGAGTGGGTTCGAGATGACAATACCGCGTTTACTGTTTTGTTTGTAGGCATATAATCAAGGAATATCGCCGGTCTAGCACACTTTTATTAAAAACTATATATTTATCATTTAACACACTTTCTACTATTTAGATACTTTTTATATGTTTATTAACTATGATATTCTCTAACTATAACTTTATTAACAACAATGCCATCAAACAAGAAATCTCTCTCTCTAATTTTATTGATTTTATTGATTTTCTTTTTTAATTGGGTCGTCACTATATTCCAACCTGTACTTATCCCGTTCTCAGCATTCCAACCCAAACTTTCCAACTCTGCATAAAACAACACAAACTTTATATATTATTTACATAACGACATGTACTTTTAAAATTAGTAATAATCATACATCTCCAATCAAGACAAAGATTTACGATTAGTAAACCTGATTAAACTACTAAATCGCGTTTATTGTTCCACGTTTGACTTCACCGCGGCTTGATTCGATTAAAGCTAGCTACACGACGTCATTTAGTTAACACAAACAAAGATGACGATGACAACTTTAATTGTGTATGAGAGTAAAAATTAGGGTTCTACGAATTTTGAAGAATAGAGATGTCGATGACAACATTGATTGTATATGAGAGTGATCCAGATGATCTTGATTACAATGTAAGTGATAATCATGATGGTCTCGAAGAAGTCTCTGTCGAAGAGAATGAATGTGATGGAGATATGAGCCGGGATGATGGAGACAATGAGGATAATGACGTCGAGAGCGGAGATGGTGAAGCCATGAATGGTAGTGTTGAGTCTAGAGACGACAAAGATAATGACAGCGATGAGGCGGGAGATGACGACAAAGATGGTGAAGCCATGGATGTGGTAAAGCAAAGAAAGGTAAAACGAAAGAGAGACGAGTCTAAAGATGAAGAAGACAACGAGGAAAAAAGGGAGAAGAAGGCGAAGAAGAAGAAGAAAACAAAGGATGAAGATGAAGAAGACATAGTTGAAAGGTTTGATTTTGAAATAAAGGAATCTGTAGCAAATTGGTTTGATGAATTTAGGATTAATCGGAATACCATCCCTGAGAGTTCAGATGAAGAGGAAGATCTTGTAATTATTAGAGATAGGAAAATTAGGATGGAAACTAATGATAAGTTAGCTATTGGAAGAACATTATTTACTGGATTTGAGTTCAAAGAGGCTATGTTAGATCATGCTTTGAGGTCGAGAGAAAACATTAAACAAGAAAGATGGGGGAAGGACAAAATCAGGTTTAGTTGTGCTCAAGATAAGGAGTGTGAGTGGAAAGTCTACTGCACATTTGATAAGACTCGACAATTGTGGGTTTTGAAGAGTCCTATGATTGGAAAGCTTTTCATGGATAAACTGAGGATGCAACCTAAGTACATGCCTCTTGATATTCAAAGGCACATTAAGGAGCAATGGAACATACTGAGTTATATAGGACAAGTGTAGAGAGGAAGACTTTTAGCTCTAAAGTGGCTGCAAGAAGAATATGCTCACCTTAGAGGATATGCGGCTGAGATCATAGATTCAAATCCAGGATCCACTGCCATAGTTGATACAATCCCTAATGCTGATGGTGAAGTCATTAAAGATGTTTTTAACCGTTTTTATGTGTGTCTTGGAGAAATGAAAAAAGGTTTCTACTATTGTCGGCCTATCATTGGGATTGATGGAACTTTCTTGAAACAAGCCGTGAAAGGTTGCCTATTAACTGCTATTGCTCATGATGCTAACAATCAGATATATCCAATTGCATGGGCAGCTGTACAAACTGAAAATGCTGATAAATGGATGTGGTTTCTGAAACTACTCAAGGCTGATTTGGATCTAAAGGATGGGAAGGATTATGTCATCATATTAGATCGTTCTAAAGTAAGTGTTTTTTTTAGTTTAATTGTTTAAGCTGTCTTGTATCATTGTTGTTTGCTTATGTTTATTTTCTGTAATTATGTAGGGAATCATAAGTTCTGTTAAGAGTGAGTTGCCAAATGCTGAGCACAGAATGTGTGTGAAACATATGGTGGATAACTTGAAGACTAGGTATGGTAATAAGGACTTGCTTAAAGAACGTGTGTGGCACTTAGCTTGGAGTTACAGCCATGCACAGTTTCAAGTGAACAAGCTTAGAGTTTATGATTTGTCGTTGGATGATGATGTGATGAAGGAGGATCCAAAGAGTTGGTCAAGAGATTATTATAGGACTGGTAGTAGTTGTGAGGATGTCGACAACAATGCAACATAGTCTTTTAACTCCACAATTGTTAAGGCAAGAGCAAATGCATTAGTTCCAATGTTGGAAACTATAAGAAGGCAAGCAATGAGAAGGATTACAAAGAGAAATCTGAAAATAACAAAACCTCCATATCCAAACAACTACATTTTGATAACCAAAACTCCATATCCAAATCTTCCTGGGAGAAAGAAGGGACAGAAAAATAATTATGATAGGATTAAAGGGAAGAATGAGTCACCCAAAAAGAAGAAGAAGAAGGAACCAAAAAAGCAGAACGGAAACAGGGATGGAAAAGAAGATGGGATAGTTAAACTGGGAAGGCAAGGAAGAATCATGCATTGTAGTAAGTGTGGTGAAGCTGGACACAATTCAGCTGGATGTGTTAAATTTCAAAGAAAAAAAGAGTAAGAAGAGTGTGACAAGTAAGAACCGTGTGACAAGTAAGAACAGTGTGACAAGTAAGAAGAGTCAGACAAGTACCAAGAGTAAGATAAATAAGAAGAGTAAGAAGAGTAAAAAACTTGATGAGGCTGGTCCTTCTACATTTCAAGCACCAAAGACAGTCACACTCTCACAAGGACCAGAAACACTAACACAAGGAAGCATTATCTAGGCTGTCATGGGGCAGATTTAGGAATTAAGAATAAATGGTTATGAGATGTAGTTTCAGGTTTTTGTTTGGTTTTGGAGTTGTGTTGCAGGTTTTTTGTTTGGTTTTGGGGGTCGTGTTGCAGGTTTTTGTTTGGTTTTAGGGGTTGTGTTGCATGTTTCTGTTTGGTTTTGGAAGTTGTTGCAGGTTTTTGTTTGGTTTTGGGCGTTGTGTTGCACTTTTTTGTTTTTTTTTTGGAGTTGTTGCAGGTTTTTGTTTGGCTTTGGGGATTTTGTTGCAGGTTTTTTTTTTTCAATTGATAACAGTTTCAGATTTATGTTGCAGTTTTGGATTTACGTTTAGTTGGATGGATGTTATTTTGCAGTTTTATGGTTAATTACAGTTTTAGATTTATGTTCACAGTTTTATGCCAATTAACACACACTTCTCTCTTATAAACTACTCAAGTTGATTACATACGTACAAAACAAAATCACATAATCCAAACACCAAAAAACATAACACCACATGGTGATAGCACAAATTATTTGGCAACACGATAGAGATGTTTGAAAAAACATAACACTCTTTCATGCAACAAGGAAGAATGCTCAGCTTCCCTCAACATCTCTTTAAAGAAATTCAAGCAATACCAGAAGGAGCTTCTCGATTAGCTGAACCGCATAACACTGAAGAGTAGCTCATGATTTCAGAATTTGAGATGTCGATTCTGGGAGAACCCTAAATCCCCAAATCGTTTTTTTTTTATGTTTAGAGTCTCTAAATGACGTTTTATTGCTAGCTTTTATCGAGTCAAACCACGATGAAGTCAAACGTGGAACAGTAAACACAATTATATGGTTTAATCGGGTTTATTAATCGTAAATCTTTGTTTCCAGTAGAGGTGTATGATTATTAATGTTTCAAAAAATACATGTTGTTATGTAAGAATATATAAAGTTTGTGTTGTTTTATGAAGAGTTGGAAAGTTTGGGTAGGAATGCTGAGAATGGGATAAGTACGGGTTGGAATATAGCGTTTGAAAACAAAAAAAGAAACTCTCTTGGTAATTTAGAGGGTTTGATACTGTGGAGACAAGAAGAAGAACATGACTCTTTTCGGTAATTTAGAGGGTTTGATATTATTTATCTTACCTCATTTCTTTGATATATGTTTTAATAAAACTTGAGTGGTGGATCTGATTTAATAATATAGATTTCTTAGCCACATTTATATCTTTTTAACTTTGCATTTTTAAATATTTATCATCCATAAAATCAAATTCATATGCTTATATGTTTATGGTTATTTAGTTTTATGTTCAATATATATAATGTCATCCATGAAATGATATCATACAAATCATGAACATGTGGACAGGTTTAGGTGGACATTTCTAGTTAACACTTGCTTAGAGAGTTTCTTGAATAAAATCTTTCTCTTAAGCTCAAAAGATTGAGGTGCCATATTCCAAGTGTTTCTAGCACAAAAACCAACGATTCAATCTCCAAATCTTTCTTTAACAGTTAAGAACAATATCAATGAATTTGAAGATTTATAAAAAATGTGATACAAGACGTAAAAATTTGGCTAATTTAGAGTTCAAGGTTTACAGTTTTAGGGACTATGGTCTACTTTGTCATCTAAAAGTTTGAGGTTATTTCATGTGTTCTAGTAAAAGATCTTCAAATTATAGTTTAGGATTTAAGGTTTAAGTGTAATGCTTAGGGCTTAGAAGTTTAAGATTATGATATAATGAACGGTTTCATGCTTTGGTTTTTATTGGCTATGATGAGGTTAAAAATGTTTGATAATTAACCATGAATTCTTCACCAAACCAGAAATAGTTTTTAGTGGACGTGTATAACTCATCGTCCATGTGGACTTCATTTAATGAACATTAAGGATTAAAATTGTTTGATAGTAAATTATGACTATTATATCCACAAGTTTTGATTAACTAGGTAGGCCATGTTGCCTGTCGCTAGATCCAGTGACAGTGACCAGCGACTAGCGATAGTATATGTTGTTCGTTTGTTTGTCGCTAGCGACTGTCGCTGAGTTGTTCGTTTGTCTGTCACTGCGACTAATTACAATAAATATATTTTTAAAATTAATAAAACTTAATTTTTGATAATTTATATTTTTATTTTTGAAAATAAATTACATATATGAATGAAAATAAATTAAAAACATATTTACATATTTTTAAATAATTAATCTGATTTTTTTAATTTATTCATTTAATATTGTTAAATTTAATTTGTTTATAAATGATTTTTTAGAATTATTTAAATATATGCAAATTAATTTGTTATTTTATTTAGTAAAATTTAGTTTTATTTTAATAACTATATGTAGTTATATTTTTATTTAATTAACTTTAATTTTGATTATATTTAATTTATCAATTTTTATTTTTATTTTTATATTTTTGGTCGCTATGTTGTTCGTTTGCCTATCGTTGGATCAAGCGACTAGTTTCAGTGACGAATCGCTGATGATCGCTGAAAATTTTAACGACTGAAAATTACGGTTGTTTATCGCTGACGAAATTCGCTGAACTAGCGACAGACAAACGAACAAGTTTCTGACGCTGGTTTTTGTCGTTGGCGACAGACAAACGAATAGGCCCGTATTCATATATTTTTCTATGATCATCCAAAAGTAAGTATTCATCTATGCATGTTAAACATCCACATAATAGCGAAAAATTATTTAAACCTAGTTTTTGATAGATATGAACGAGTAGTTTTGTTATGTGTTTATGGTTTTATGAATAAACGTGGATTGGTTATGTATGCATGGTAGTATGAATGAACAGACTAGCTAGTATATATTAATGTCATGCTAGTTATATGAACAAGTGGATTTATCCGCTTAAGGCAGTTGACCACATAGATTCAACTATTTAGATAATTGACCACATGAATGAGTATTTCTAAGATGTTACATTAGACACACAATAAAAACTTGGATGAGATCTCATGCAGCATTAGAATATAGACTACATGATGTTTGATTAATTAGACATTCATTTTTTAAAATGATCATCAAGAAGTATCCATCTACCCAGTTTGAATATCTACGTAGTAGTGAACAAATATGCAATGATAAATAGAATTTTGTGGTATAATTATTCATCTTAAATATAGTAAAATGGATTTTAAACTGTAGAATAATTATAATGCATTATATATAAAAAGTTGACAATATATGTATGAATAAATAAATAAAGTGATTACAAATATCAAAAGAGAGAAAAATAAAAAGAGTTAGAAAAAAAGGAGAGAGAGATGTAAAAAATTAAACTAAAAAAAAAAAAAAAGAGAATTGAGTAACCTGAAACGTGGGGAGGAGGAGATGAGACTATTAAGTATGTTATTGGTGGCAAAAAGAGTTAAAAAATAAGTGAACAGTGGAAATAGAGGTAAAAAATGTGCTATGGTCAAGAAGTGTGCCAAAATGAATAAAGTTTTATAAAAGTTGTGTCTTCATATAATCAACCCCAACATTTATGATATCATTGATAATTATGAGTAATTTATGATTTGTTCAAACCTAAAAAATATTAGGACATAGTAATTATTAATTATTGTTTGATAAAATTAATAAAAATACATATTGGAATAGGGGTCTTTGACTGAAACAAAACATTGTTTTAAAATTGTTTCTAAAAAGTAAATATATTTTTCTATAAATTGTTTCACCTACCTTTCCTTTCATAATTCATACGTCAATATGTCTTTTGTGGTTAGTGTCAACACTGCAAACCCACCACCAAAATTTTAAAAAATAACTGATGTAAAATCAGCTCCGCATTTAACGTCTCGTCGGACGCCATTTAAAATTACTGTGAAGTGTGTTAATGTTGGATCTGGAAATAGAGATCCAAACACTCTCAAGTGTTATCCAATTCAGGTAAATGGGGATCACATGTCGTTTATGCCACTCAAAAATCAGGTGATTCAACTTGGAGGAAAACAAGAGCTCGAGACTTCCCCGCGATCTGAATTGGACCAAGAAAAAAAATCTCAGACTCGGATGTCCATTTCTCAAATCAGCCCATTCAAGCGCAAAAAGAATTCAAACCAGACATTACAAGTATTTGAGACTAAACCGTTGAATTAATGGAAAATTAATGTAATAATTATCAATTAATTAAGAAATATTTTGGATAAGTATGAAAAGAGTAGAAATGTAAAAGTGAAAGTAAATCATTTATTGGAACTATTAAAATAAACATTCTTAGATTTTAGAGCAATAATCTTTTTTTTTTAAATTGTTTTCTTGATTTGAGGGTATTTGAATCAAGCCATGATGTTTCTCTAAGGATTTCCGTAGGTATACGGGAGGTTTTCTCCAAAATTTCCAATACATTTTGCTTATGTTGGGTGTTAATGGACATGTTTATCAATTTTGGAGGTTGATTGATGTTACAAGGATGAAAGGGTGTAACATCCGCGAACCAATTCATGGTTTTGGGATGGGTGTCCATCGACACCAAGTTGGGTGTCAGTTGACACCATAAATTTCTAGTTCAGTCAGTTTGTTTTCAATCGTTGAATTAGAGCGGTTTGGTTTAGGAAAAATCCTAAACCATGATATTTAAGGTTGGAAGTCGATTTAGGGCTTTGGTCAGTCACTTTTGTTGTTTCCAGAGAAAAGGAGATAAGGATAAAATTCCCCAATGAGTTCTTGTGAGTTTTGGAGTGTGGTCTATGTGCTGGGACTTTTAGCCAATGTTGCCTGTTTAGGCGGTCCTTCGGGATGTGTGGTCTTCGTCACGGTCTTTCGGGATGTGTGGTCTTAGAAACGGTCCATCAGGATGTCTGGGCTTGGTGACGATCCTTGTTTGGACAAGTATTTGGCCTTCGTGGCAGTCCTGTTTAGGAAATTTGTTTGGCCTTGGTGGCATTCTTGTTTAGGAAATTTATTTGGCCTTGGTGGCGGTCTGTTTAGACATTTGTTTGAGGTTGTAGCTGTCTTGTTTAAGACATTTGTTGGCCTTAGTGGCGGCCCTTGTGGTATTTTGATGACCATTTTGTGGTCATGAGGTATTCTAATGAAGGGATATTTTGGTTGATATGACATTTTGATGTTATGCGAGCAACATGAGGGAGATCTGGTTAGGAGATATGACTCAGATGTGTTCAGAATTGTTTGCTCTAAGGACAGTTGGTCCTGGACGACTCTTTGGAGAGCTTTAGTTCTCTTAGTACCGTCATATTTTGAGACTTTGTGGCTAGAGTGTATGATTGGTATATCGACTTTGGATAATGATCCGGGAGCGCGTTGTAGGGTGGCAACCCGAGAGACGAATATTAGACCTCCCTTTTATATATTATGGCATGCGGGCTTAGGCCTGATAATGAGCCAATATTATGGCATGCATGCTAAGGCCTGATGAAGAGGTACTAAAAACTCAAGGTTGCGACTATGAGTAAGGAATGTCCAAAAATTGAGAACAAATAATGTCTAAAGCGTGATTATATCGCCTAAAGGTGACCTTTGTAGATCGGTCGGAAGAAGTGAAGGCCATAAATACGGTTGCACGGGAGTCCTTGGCTGATGGTTGCTAGAGATTCGAGGATAAATCTATGTTGGTAGGGGAGAATTATAACGCCCGCGAACCAAATTTTTTGGTTCGTGCATCGGTCAGCGCCAGGGCAGAACATCAATCGGTGCAATTGTACAGTTTGTACTCGAGTTAGTTCTATTTTTTACCAGTTTAGTTTGGTATGGTTGATGGAAACCTAGGGCTCGTGTATATAAGGAGAATTCAACGCAGCTACGGTTTGTTTAGCCGTTATCGTTCCCGAGAGAGAGGACAAAGAGAATTCCTGGAGAAAATGTTTTGTGAGCTTTCTGTAGCAATTTCTTGTGATTTTTGTCCGTGAGAGTGGAGATATGTGGCTAAGGACGCGGTGGGAAACTTGTTGTGGTGGGAAGCTTGATGTCATATATTTCTCGTCATTCAGAGTCAGATCCGCTTGTTTAAGAGGTGAGTGTGTGAACATGTCTATCTAGGTGATTAGATGTATGTTTTGTGTGATTTTGGTTATTAATTTCTTTTGTGCTTTTTTGTGAGTGTTTGGCGTTGTGCTTGTGGCCTTTAGAAGGCGGTTTTGGCATCACGGACCAGAGAGCAGTCAGAGGAGATTTGACTTGGAGACGCGCGACTACATTGGTCGATGCACGGTGTGCATCGATCGATGCAGCTAGGGATTTCACTGGAGACGTGCGAATATATCGGTCGATGCAGCTAGGGATTTCATGAAGATGTGAGATTTCATTGCAAATATGCACAGCGGAAACATACAAACAACATAACTATCTCCAACATATCATCAATACAAAAACATTACTAACCATTCTATCCAACAACCTAGTATATATATGAGCAAGGTTCCAACAACAAAACAAAAAATAACCATCAACACATTCGAGACCCTAGATCATCCTCCTCCTCATTGCCTTGATTCCGTGTCACAAACCTGCACCACAAAAAAACAATTGAGATGCGTTAGTATCATCGAAAATATCAGTAAGGCAATCCTCCCATCTACACGGCTATACACACAAGAGAAAAGACAAACACAAGCAATGCACAAAATCAAGCAATGCTGCGAATGACACTCCTCGTCGTCACGATTGTTTCTGAACCCTTGCATCGATCGATGCACTCCTTGCATAGATCGATGCAATGCCTTTGCATCGACCGATGCAACGCCTTTTCATCGACCGATGCAACGCCTTTTCATCGACCGATGCAACGCCTTTTCATCGACCGATGCAACGCCTTTTCATCGACCGATGCAACGCCTTTTCATCGACCGATGCACTCCTTTCATCGATTGACATAACCTCGCGTCTCTACCAAAATCATCCCCGAACGCGATCTCTCTCGACTTCTCTCGGCTTCAATCATCCCCGTAGCATTTGTGATGTCAAATCTGACCTCAACATGTCACAATCACCACGACAACCCAACAAAAACAAGCACACAAGCAATCAATCACTCAAATCACCCAAATTCACACAAAATACAGATCTAATCGCTTAGATAAGCCATGGTCCCACACTCACCTCTTAAACAAGAAGATTCTGGCACAACCACAACGAAAACACGTCGCAACATGCTTCTCTTAAGCCCCTTATTTCAGATCTCCACTCCCACGGATAGGTCCCTCTAGAAAGAGGCCGAGAAGGCTCACATAATGATTTTTTTAGAGATTTCTCTTTCTCTCAACTTTCAGAAACGACAAATAGCTAAAATCACACTCTATAGCGTCAAACCCCCTTTTAAAGGTGGGACCTAGGTTTTCCTCATTAAACTAGATCAAACCGGAGACATTAGAAATAACTAGCACGTGAACCAACTAAAAGCATCGATCGATGCCCTTCCTTGGCATCAATCGATGCTCGAACCAGAAATCCGGTTTGCGGGTGTTACACTCATAAACGTTGTTGGTGCGTTAATCACTCGAACTCATAATGTTTATACCTCTTCCTGAGAGATGTCTTCCTCACATTTGCTCATCTATCGTAATCTGATGATGACCCGACACCATATCAATCTTGGAGAACCAACTAAAACCTCTCAACTGATCCAAAAACTCATCAATCCTGAGAAGAGGGTACTTGTTCTTCATAGTAACCCAGTTTAGACACTGGTAATCAATGTACAAGCAGAAACTCTCGTAATTCTTCTTAATGTACAACACTAGCGCTTCCCACGGTTAGACGCTAGAACGAATGAATTCCTTGCTCAATAAATCTTCCAGCTTTGTCTTTAGCTCTACCATCTCTGCTGGTGCATCTTGTAGGGTGCCTTAGAAAAAGGTGGCTTCCCTGGTTCTAACTTAAACGTGAAGGGATCATACCGAGATGGTGGTAACCCATGTAACGATTGAAATACATCCTCAAACTCCCGAACCACAGGGATCTCAGCTGACCTACATACTCCAGCATAGAAATATTAGCCGGATAAGCCTCACGGTCCTTCTTGATCATCTTGTCTGCCTGCACAACCGAGATAACCAGACTCCCTGAAGTCGGTCTCCCTCCCTGATAAACCAACCGCTTCCCCCTGGGGCGCTCAAACACAAATTTACCCCGTTGACAATCTAGATGTACTCTACACAGATGCAACCAATTCGTACCTAGTATAACATCATACAACTGCATTGGAATGATAATTAGATCTGCCGACATCAACTCCCCAGCCACCTGAATATCCACACCTCTCGCTTGTCCATGGACCATGATCAACCTGCCTCCAACAACCTTGATGGCCTTGAACCGCTCATTGGGATCTCCACTAATGTTGTTGCTCTTAGTACATTTCGGGGTAATGAAGCAATGAATTGCTTCAAAATCAAACAACACGTGGGACAAAATTCCTCCCACCAATAAGGTCCATACACAAACATTATGCGGTAAGAATCCTAACGTTCATCACCAGCAACCATAATATCCAAAATTGACATAAACCACAAAGCCAAAGTTAGAAATTATACATGTGATCGCGTTGGCACTAGTTCCTCATGTTTCCATGATCAAGTACACACGCGGTGCCGCTAATAATGGAACACCGTTTGAACAACCTACTGCACTCCTAACTGCACCACCATCACAATCATCGCGTGTCTTGCCTCTCTACAGTGGTAACACACCCAAGTTATCTACAGAGATGTACTCTATATTGATGCAACCAATTCATACTTTGTGCTCCAAGCTACCACACCCAAAGCATTCCGCACCGCTGGAACCTGTCCTCTCCATGGTATCAAACTTCCGCCTTAACATGCGATGAACAATAAAACCAAAAATTGACTGAGACCTTAATCAATCAACATTAAAGCTAAGAACGGTTTTAAAGATAATCAACCGTACAAAGACCGTAATCTAAACTAAAAGCTCTAAATTCTAATGTTAATCAATGAGTATATTTCCAACTAGAGTGAACAATGAAGATATAAGAAGATTCAAGAAAACGAAGAAGGTACATGTGATTATCTCCTTAATGATTTAGATGAAGGAGACGATGCCAAATCGATATAGGGTTTATACCATGAGCAATTGGGGTTAAACTAAATCAATTTTGTAAACAGGAAGTGGAACTGGCAAAGCATGTCGATACTAGAGTGTGAAGAAAGATAATTTCGAGCTAATGACTACACATGTGCTTATATATGATGGGATATTTTCGGATTTTTTTGGGTATCAAATAATACCCTAACCTAACTGATCCTCAAGCTAACTTGGCAGTTGTTTGTTGTGAGGGACTCCTTGTGGGAACTTTGGCTGCAAAAGAACAAGAAGCAGAGCTCCGGGACATTGATATCCATGCTCAAGTTGCGCCATATCACAGGTAACTTTAAAGGAAAACTTGCGAAATGGTCAACAAATTAGTTTCTGGTTTGATCAGTGGACTCCGTTTGGACAGGTAACTGACTTCATGGGCGCATCTGGTCCAACTCAAACTGGTATTCCTCTCCATGGGCAATTTGTCTTACCAGCCTCTAACTCAGGGTGAGCCCTCATACCAATAAAATCGCCCCAAGCAGAGTTTCTTCAAATATACCTCACATATGTTCTCTCCCCTTCATTATCCGCGACCCCAGACACTTACTCCTGGCGGATTGGTACAGAGGACCTAGAGAAATTCTCCACCACCAAGATTTGGGAAGTATTAAGGCCTCCGGCAACCTCGCCCATATGGACAGCTCAGGTTTGGCTCAAAGGAGGAATACCTCAGCATGCCTTCCTGTTTTGGCTAATGCATCAGAATAGACTCTCCACAAGATCAAGATTTGTCTGATGGGGATTTCATATTTACCCCAGTTGCTGTATATGTCGTCTCGTCTAGGAAACTCGTGAACATTTATTTCTGAGATGCGATATCAGTCAAGTGCTATGGACAAAACTCACTCACCGCCTCGGGTATAGACTATTCACTTTCTACACCAGGGAAGCTTTCTCGGCTTGGTTGGATCTCAAGGACAACACTGCACCAAAATGCCTTAGAAGACTGGCTGCCCAAGCCACTCACTATGCCATTTGGTTGGAGCGGATCAACATATATCACAACAATGTCTCCATCGATGCCCCTTGCCTTTTCAAGAGACTAGACAGATAAATTTGAGACGCCATCTTGGCAAACCAGAAGAGACGAAAGTTCAGGGATCTTCTACTTGTTTGGTTGAAATATGATTAGGCTACCTACTCATGTACTATCAACGATCCCTCCTTTCCTGTTTTTATTTTTTTGAGCAGGGAACGAGAACTGTATTACGCATCTGTAACTTCAACAAACATTATGTTTAATGAGATTCACATATTTTGAAGAAAAAAAAACTGACTATCCGATCTACATAGAACCTAACCATTTGAGTATTATAGAGTATCTGTATCCGAACTGAACCGCTTATTTCTGGATGGATTCGGTTTTCTTCTTCCCAAAAGATATAGAATACCCGAACGGATTTTATACCCAAACCCGAAGATATATCTACTATATGATGTTATAACATTTGAGACCTAGGATCATGACCTTGGTCCTTGGAAAAACATTTTTTATATGTATTGATTCTGCTTATTTTATTAACTAATCTTGATATGTGAATAGAAAACGAAATAAGTGCACATCTCATATCTCTGCTCACAAATACCTCTTGTTCAGATCCAGCTTCAAATTGTTTGCGTGATTTCATCTACCAGGAGAGACAGTTCCCAAAGGCCAATAGACTGATAAAGCTCACCATAAACCTGTCAATGAGAAGACATGTAAACCTTTTATTTTTCACACTCACATGCAGAAATAGAGAGCCTTAATAATTTTTAACTGACTTGAGGAGCAAGAGAAGCATCAAAGCATCATATAAACGACACAAAGCATCAAATCTGTTAATGATTTCAAAAGGATCCTTCGATCAAATTATTAGCTACACCTTTTAAGAATATAATAAGTTTAATAGGTCCATGCCAAGATTAGTGGAATTTTTTTTTTTTAAGATACACTCTTCACCTAATCTCTCATCATTATTCATCGGTCAACACTTTCTCAAATTTTAATCGAAAAAAATGGAAGCAGTAAGGGCGATAAAGCCATTGATAAGAGTAGCTGCTCTGTCGGGTTCTCTCCGGAAGTACTCTTTTTCAACTGGTCTCCTCCGCGCCGGTATATATATATTTTCGTTAATTGTTCATCAATTTTTAAGGTTTTTGTTTTGCTAAACTTTGTACTGTTCTTTTTTTGCAGCAATCGATCTGACAAAAGAATCGGTTCCGGGAATAGAAATTGAGTATATAGACATATCTTTGTTACCGTTGCTTAACACCGATCTTGAAATCGATGGTACTTATCCTCCGGTTATTGAATCCTTCCGACAGAAGATTCTTGAAGCTGATAGTATCTTGTTTGCTTGTCCTGAGTACAACTACTCTGTCTCAGGTACTTTAAAAAAGATTCTTCTTATGCAAAGTTCTTTAATGAGTTTTACTTTAAGGTTTGGTCTTAGAGGTTTCTTGATTTGTTACAAAAAAATATATTCTTGATTAGGATTTGATTTATATACTCAACTGGAGTTTAAGATATATATGTTACTGTAACTATGCTTCATTTTTGTCATAGTCATATATGCAATTTATGTTCAAGTTGAAAGATCTTATGGTATAAATCCAAACTTAATAGATTTGGTTCTTATAGTCAAACTTTAAGTCAAACTCTTTCTATATGTTGACTCGATCGTTAGTCGTTTATTTACCTGTCTTGTGTTTATGTACCAGCTCCACTTAAGAACGCTCTTGACTGGGCTTCAAGAGCACCTAATGTTTGGGCTAACAAACCCGCTGCCGTTATAAGCACTGGTGGAGACTGTGGTGGAGGAAGATCCCAATACCATCTTCGACAAATCGGAGTATTCCTTGATCTTCATTTCATCAACAAACCTGAGTTTACTCTCAATGCGTTTCAGCCGCCTCAGAAGTTCGACGAAGAAGGAAACCTGGTCGATGAGGCGGCTAAGGAGAGGTTGAAACAAGTCCTTGTCTCATTACAAGCATTTACACTTCGACTTCAAGGCAAGTAAAAGTTCAGTGGGCCAAAAATTTTATCATGTGTGAGATTGGTCGTGTGATGAAATGATAATGCCAATTGTTGTAATAATTAACCGTGTGTTGAAGTTTTCGTATAACACTTTTCCAATTCTCATTAATAAGTGTACTATATGTATATGTTTCTGAGTTACTCCAACAAGTTATATTGTGAGTTATGTGGAATAATAGTAAATACTAATATTCTATACCACTAGGTTATCATGCAAAAATATAGTTTTATGTAATTACATCTATGAGAATATTTGAGATTATATGTCAAATTCTCATATTTGAATTATAAAGCATATTTTAAGTTGTAACTATAATTATATCAAATAAGCTATATGATATCCCATCAACATATTAAATAAGCTATAATTAATAATGATACAATAATTTATTAGATACTAACGTAAAATCATACTTTCGGGAATTTAGTTCATTTATTCATCAGAACGAAGTTAATTTTAACATGTTCATTATACGGGATCCGAACATATCCCACCAAGTAATCCATCACATAATTTTTTTATAGGTTTAGATATTTATAACATTTTAAGTTTTTCAAACTTTAAAAATTATTATATTTGATATAATCAAACGGTTCAATTAAAAAATAAATTAAACCGAATGTAAATTTTAAAAATTTGAAGCTTATTAAACTAAACTACAGCTCATTCTGTTTGGGATTTATTTGGTTTTATTTATAATATGATTATGAACCATTGTCTAAAATTATATTCGATGAGGGACTTTAAACACATTTTTTCAATTAATTGAGTACTCTATCCATTTTTAAAAAAATGGAATCACCACGTATAGAGAAAAACTCTCAAACTTTATTAAGTTTATGTATTATATGACGACTCAAAGCAATTAAGATTATATTCAAATAAAAATAATAGAAAAATAATAATTGTATATCTTGGTTAACAAAATCTTCTAGATATCCATACTATTAATTGTAGAATATTCAAAGAATATTTTGATTTCTAACTAAAATTTAAATATTTTAATTGTTTTTGGTTATATGGATGATATGGAATAAATAGTAAGCGTTGTTTGGATACATGAATATAAGTATTTCTATATTCCATAATTATCTTTAATGAGATTCATAATTTGTTATTTAAAAAATGACATTTCATATAATTATTTACAAAACAAAGGTTACTCTTTGACTTGTACTTCAAAAATACTACTAGTATAGATTAAAACTGAAATTTTTTGAGATATATGAAGATGGAGAATGAGAAATGATTATTTATAGAATGAAAGTGAGGAGAGAATATATATATATGACTAAGTGAATAGAAATTAATTAAAAGATTAGGCTTCGACTAAGTCATTGTATTTAAAAACATTTTAGATTGTGTAATACAAGTAAATATAATTAATTTTAAAAATTATTTAAAAAAAAAATCGAATAGAAAGAGTTGGAATTATGTGTTTCAAAAAGAGGAATGCCTCAAAATTCCACTAATTTTTTTTTTTTTTTTTGCAAAAATACCACTCTTTAGTTTTCCAAAAATATCACAAAAGTTTTTTTTTCAAAAATTCCTTAAACACAAAAAAATATATATTTTTAAGGGTGTAGAATTTTTTGAGGTTTGGGTTGATAAATTTAGTTTTAGGGTATCAGTTTTTAGGAGGTAGAGTTTAGTATTTAGGATTTAGAAATTACTCCCTCCGTTTCATAATACATGATGTTTTAGAGGTTTTTGCTTGTTTCATAATATAAGATGTTTTCAATTTTCGAGGCAACTTTTAGACTACTTTTATATTTTCTTATTATTTATTTTATGTAGTTTTGTTTTTGATTGGATAAATTTTTTAAAAGTAAACATTTCTTATTATGCGTGTTTTGGCTAAAACATCTTATATTTTGAAACGGATGGAGTAACTTTTAGTATTAAAACTTTAAATCAGTTTTGTAGTAATTTTGGAAAAACATGTATTTTAGTGGTATTTTTGGAACAAAAAAAACTTTAAGTGTGTGTTTTTAGTGGTATTTACGAGAATGAACTTTTCCAAAATGTTATTTTAGATTTTTTATTTATTTCTACATTCAAATCTTAAATAGTGTTTTTGTGCAAAAGTTTTCAGAACAAAAAGATTTGTTTTTTAAATTTTAATATTTGCAATGTCATTACTCATTAATCATGCCAGTTACACTTGTTTTTTTGTGTGTGCCTTCCTCCACCTAGTTTCTCTTATCCTTCTGCTTCACCGGTCAACTTTTCAAACTCTCTAATCGGAGAAAATGGAGGCAACAACATCGATTAAGCCAAGAATCAGAGTCGCTGCTCTCTCCGGTTCTCTCCGTAAAACCTCTTTCCACACTGGTCTCCTCCGCGCCGGTACATTCCCTTTTTTCCTAACTTTTGCAAATTTTTGTGGTTCCGTTTGTTACTTATTGCTAACTCTTCTTTGGATTTCTTGCAGCGATTGATTTGACGAAAGAATCAGTTCCGGGAATGGAGATTGAGTGTATAGACATATCTCCGTTACCGTTGATTAACACCGATCTTGAAATCAACGGTACTTATCCTCCGGTTGTTGAAGCTTTCCGGCAAAAGATTCTTGAAGCTGATAGTATCTTGTTTGCTTCTCCTGAATACAATTTCTCTGTTTCAGGTACTCGAAAAAAGGTTCTTTTTATGCAACTTTCTTTAGTGTTTTTGTCTTTAAGAGGTTTCTTTAGTGGTTTGGTCTTAATCTTCTTTCGTGATGAGATGTCTGAAGGATTAGAATTGTGTTTTATCAAGTAGTATCACTTTGGATAAGATATCCTAGTCATATGCAACGAATGCTCCACTCGAAAGACCCTTGCCAGTTCTGTTTCTTGGATTTTTACACTCTTTGACTGTTGTTGGCTTGTGAAATATTGCTTTTTGTGGAGAGTTATGACGATTTTTGTTTTTATAATAATCCCTATATATTTTTCGATATGATGCGATTTGTGCTTGTATAACTGATGGTACCATACCAGCGTTGGCTCAAATTGAAATACCCTTTTAACGTTTTGATTTTGTGGCATGTTGTAACATTTCTTACGTAGAAGTTCCGAATTTATCGATTTTATGCAACCTATGTTTCTGTGAACCATGTCTACTTTTTCTTGGTGTTGAGTAATGTGACATTACTCTTTGCATGTTCTTGTGGACTTGTGAATTTTGGGTTTTCTGGGAAGTTGTGATATATATATTGATTTGATATAAGCTCTGTTTCTGTGAACCTTGTAGAATTTTGCTTAATGTTGAGGAATGTGACAGGACTTATATCAGTTGTATGATTCAAAAACTCTTTCGACATGCTGACTCAACCTTTTTTTTTCTTTTTTGTTGGTTTACCTTACTTGTTGTTAATATACCAGCTCCACTTAAGAATGCACTTGACTGGGCTTCAAGAGCACCTAATGTTTGGGCTGACAAACCCGCAGCCATTATAAGCACCGGTGGAAGTTCTGGTGGAGGAAGAGCGCAATATCATCTTCGACAAATCGGAGTATTCCTTGATCTTCATTTCATCAACAAACCCGAGTTTACTCTCAATGCGTTTCAGCCACCTCAGAAATTCGACGGAGAAGGAAACCTGGTCGATGAAGCGGCTAAGGAGAAGTTGAAACAAGTCCTTGTCTCGTTACAAGCATTCACATTTCGACTTCAAGGTAAAATAAGTTAAGTGGGTCAAATATTTGACATTTGTGAGTTCGGTCGTGTCATGAAAATTACCCCAATTGTTGTGATAATAATTAGTGTGCTTCACTTATCGTATAACCCTTTCCATCTCTCATCAATAATTATACATGATACATATGTATGTTTATGAGTTTATCCAACAAAATCAACCAGATAGTGTGTGATTATTATAACTAAATGTAATTAAATTAACTTGTAAAAATTGATATTCTATAAGATTAGATTCTCATGATTTATATATTTTTTTTTATTGTAAATACATCTTCTATATAGTATTTGAGATTATATGGATCATTTGAATTGATGAAAAGCATACATTACGATGTAATTTATTAAAATTGCACATCAACAATTTAAGTAAGCTATAAGATATAATAATTTGTTAATAAGAAAGGAAAATCGTATTTTGTTAGAAATTCCAACTTTTTAATATTATAGATCCAAAATCCATGTTTTGAATATTAATTTCAGAAAAAATGTCCAATGAAATTTTAGTTTTGTGGTAAATTTTGAGTGTTTCTTACCTTCTTCCATAATTTTAATTAGCTTTGTTTTTTGTTTTGAAGATTTCTTTGAATATGTAATTTATACATATTTAGTCTTTGAAATTATTTTTGGCTGATATATAATTTATGCGTATTTGGTCTTTGAAATTATATTTGGTCGATAGGTAATTTATATGTATTTGAATTTGATATTTAAAATTCTGGTCGGTATGTAATTATACGAATGTGGTACTTAAAATTATAGTTTTACACAAAAATAAATTAAACAAAAATTATAAACAATAGTTTGAATCCGATAAAAGAAGAATATAACAAAGAAAAAGTAATTAATGTTTGGGAAAAATCTCGAGCAAAGTACGATATTTTTTATTTTCAATAGTTTGGTCGAATTTTCATAATTCCAGAAATTAGTACTTCCTTTTTTTTAAAAAAAAAAAAAAGTGTCCAACGTGAGAGTCCCCCGGAATAATAATGCTTGGGATTGTCATTAATCATGTCATTTGAGAATATAATAAAGTTTTAAAGGTCCAAACCAAAATTAGTGGGATCTCGTCCTTCACCTAACCCTCTCTCATTCTTGTTCATCGGTCAAAACACTTTCTCAAACTCTCTCTAATCGGAGAAAATAAATGGAAGCAGTAACGGCGATAAAGCCACTAATCAGAGTCGCTGCTCTCTCCGGTTCTCTCCGTAAAACCTCTTTCAACACTGGTCTCCTCCGCGCTGGTATATTTTCGTAACTTTTGCAGTTTTTGAATATGACAACACTGGTTTCGTTTTTGAATATAACTTTTGTTTTTCTTTATGTGTGTTTCTTGCAGCGATTGATTTGACGAAAGAATCGGTTCCGGGGATGCAAATTGAGTATGTAGACATATCTCCGTTACCGTTGATTAACACCGATCTTGAAGTCAACGGTACTTATCCTCCGGTGGTTGAAGCTTTCCGGCAGAAGATTCTTGAAGCTGATAGTATCTTGTTTGCTTCTCCTGAATACAATTTCTCTGTTTCAGGTACTCTAAAAAAGGTTCCTTTAATTCAGATATTGGTCTTAGAGAGTTCTTGATTTGTTTCAAGAAGATATGTTCTTTGTCTTGTTTTGTTGTGAGATGTCGTAAGGATTAGGATTTTGGTTTATCATATTATCATCGATTTGGATTTGATTACGATGTGTTACTGTTACTATGGTCCATCTTTGTCTTAGTCATATGCAACAACACTCTTTGACTGTTGTTGTTGCCTTGTGAAATTTTTATTTTGTGAGAAGTTGTAACATTTCTGTGAACTGTGTAGACGACTTTTACTTAGTCTTCAGGAATGTGACACGACTCATAATTTGCCTGTTGTTGACTTGTGAATTTTTTTCGAATTATTAGGAAATTGTAACATTACTTTAAGTCAATTCCAAATTTAACCGATGCAAGCTCTGCTATTGTGATAGTTGTATGCTTTTGCTTAGTGTTGAGGATTGTGACATTACTCTTTGACTGTTATTGGCTTGTAAAGTTTCAAATCTTGTGGGAAGTTGTGACATTTCTTATGTTAATATAACAGCTCCACTTAAGAATGCTCTTGACTGGGCTTCGAGAGCACCTAATGTTTGGGCTGACAAACCCGCTGCCATTATAAGCACCGGTGGAGGTTTTGGTGGAGGAAGATCGCAGTATCATCTACGACAAATCGGAGTATTCCTTGACCTTCATTTCATCAACAAACCTGAGTTTACTCTCAATGCGTTTCAGCCGCCTCAGAAGTTCGACGAAGAAGGAAACCTGGTCGATGAAGCGGCTAAGGAGAGGTTGAAACTAGTCCTTGTCTCGTTACAAGCATTTACACTTCGACTTCAAGGTAAGTAAGTCAAGTGGGTCAAATCTCTGATCATTTGTGTTGAATGGAAAATAAATGACAATTGTTGTGATATTAAACAGTGTGTTTCACTTACCGTATAGTACTTCTCAATAATATTTGTATACAAAAACGAGTGATGATATTTTAACATCGACCATCATTGTCTTTTTTTTTTTTTTTTTTTACTTTGAGCCGCCTGCTGTCTGCATATGCAAGAAGTTTTTGAAATTTAGCGATTTCGAACGACTTGGAGTGATATAAAACGACTTTTTGGTTGGTTTGAAACGCTAAGCTCTAAACATCAAGGACCATTGTATTGAAATTTTGTCAAGAGATCTTTTATTTATTAGAAATGACACGGGTTACCTTCTAGTTCGCTTTCGCTTTCCCTTTCAGGAGGGTGTCCTTGATCAAATATCGATCCTGACCAATGAGGATCATCTGTCGGAACATGCACAGTCGGCTCTACTATATGTAAACACTGTAGCCAAAAAAAATTGAACATGCAACATGGTGGATCAGAATGGTTTACATGAGAGTCCATTTTCCAAAAAGCAATGTCATTAAGCATTCTCTTAGTGGGTCTATCCCCTGCTGGAAAATATATATATATATATATATATATATATATATATATATATCAATGGAACTAATCAGATACCGATTAAAGAGTGTTTGGCTTGAACGGCTTTATTTTTTTTTTATTTTTTTTTTTTAAAAAGACTTCACCTATGGGATGGGAATGAAGTAGATTCTCGATTTCCACGTCTTGTTACGCAAAAATTCACCCCAGCCCCCAGGTGGACTTGTGAATGGAAAAAACTCACAACTTCAAAGTACATTTGGGTACGGAAAATTATTTCATGGAAATAGAGATTCACAAATTCAAAATTTTAGTGGACAAGAAAACATAATAATAAGGTTGAGGATCGCTTATCAAAAGAACCGTTGATGCCTCCCTCTTACAAGCTTTGTAACTTATTTCTATGCTCCTTCTTTCATTGTAAATATATCCTCTCTATGAAGATAGCTTATCCAATTAATCAATGCTGTTTAAAAGAAAACGAATAAACCAATTATAAGAATATGTATTTCCATAGCTACGGAATAGTTTCTAATCTATAAACAACCCTACTCTATAACACAATTATTTTTTGACAAAGAAATTAATATTCACAGTAAAGTAGTAGCTATCTATCATTTACCAAAACAAAATAAAGAATGAGTACGTGTCAATTTATAAATAATGATGTCCATCCATAAAAATCAAAATTTTGTCTTCTTTTGCATTACATGTCTTAAAATTAAATCCATTATTTTCGTAAACAAACAACCATCAAGTGCACACTAAAAAAAAAAACACTAAAACCTGTCAATTCTTAATTCAAATAAATTATCTCCAACTATATATATTTTACATCAAAACCTCCGCCCAAATTATAAAGGAACAAAAATATATACACGACACAGCATTTGCGTTATGAACATGATCAAAACATAATAATATAAGATGTGTTTATTAAAAAATTACCCATCTACATCTTTTGTATATATAAACTATGAGATATTTCTTTTATTTTTATTAGATACGAATATGTAAAAGACAAAAAAAAAAAAAAAACACTAGTTTGATCTCCGGAAAGATCCAAAAGTAAAAAAAGATCAGAACGGTGGGAAAGCTTTGCCGTAACGATGATTAATGTTAGAGAAAAGTCCAACAAGATCTTGCTTGTACGGCAAATATGATTTTCTCTTGTCTTCTTCTTTCATCGCTTTATTCCTCAGATAAAACTTCTCATGTGCTGATGATACCGTAACTACCTTCTCCTTCTTCCTCTTCGTAGATTCGTCCTCTACTGGATTCAAGAATTTAAGCGACTGTTTACCATCGCTTTTACTTCTCTTGAGAAGGTCTCTCAAACGCCACCGTTTCGTTGACCATGACGATGTAGAAGACGAGCCTGTAGATTTGCTTTTTCTGCATCCTCCGCTTGGTGACATCTCCGCGGTGGATCTCGCTGGTGTCCACGGACAATAGATCTCTCTTGGGATCTCGTCGAACTCGTCTTCATCTTCTTCGACGTCGGAGGAAGAGGATGAATACGTTTCTTGCTGCGGTGGTTGCTCGTTGCTGCGTTCACGGAGGAAGAGATCCTTCAACGGAACTATAACGGCCGCTTTCTCCTCCGGGGATGTTTCGCCGGAGATTAGATTCTGGTTGAAAACAGGGAAAACGAGTCCTCCGCCGTCGGGAGAAGACGTCCCCGCCGCCATGGAAAACTCGAATTCTTCGTCTGATTTCTCTCTGTAACAAACTCGTTCGGCGATCTCCGCGAGTCGATCGCCGGAATAAGTACTGAAGCTAGGTGAAAACGACGCCGTGTAAGGACTAGAATCATCGTATGTCTCCATTGGAATCGGATTGTACAGTTGACAAATGAAAAGAGCGTGAGAAAGAAGAGGAAAGAGAGAGAGGTTTTTGAGTTTGCTTTAATGGAGTTTTGTTTTTTTTTTTTTTTTTGTAAATTGTGTAAATTAGCCGTATATATAGGAGGAAGTGGTTGGGGGCACATGGAAATGGCAATTTCAGTAAATAATTGACTGGAAGTGTTTTTTTTTTTTTTTAATGTTGTGACTCATTTGTGTTAAAGAAGAAGAGAGATGATGGAAGAAGAAGCATAACGTGGAGTTTCTAGAAGCGAATCCCGCTACTTGATCCAGAAGTTTTGGTGTATATGAGATTTTTTTTTTTTTTATGTTTCTTTAATGTATTTTCAAATCAGTTTTGACAATGATATATTTCAGCCAACTAATGTTGGTTACATACAATTTATTATAATATCTGGACCCATATTTAGTACTTAAAATAATGAGCGAAAGTTTTACATAAAAGCAATAGATTATTGTGTACAGGGCCTAGGTTTAAAACCGAAAAAACTAGGCATGCACGTTCAGATATCGGATCAGATTCTGTTTGGATTTTTCGGATTTCTGATTTTTTGAATATTGACTCTAACATCTATTCGGGTATTTATAAAATTTGGTTCGGTTTCGGTTCGGATAATTCAGATTTCGGATCGGTTCGGATATGATTGTAGATAACCAAAATTAAACCAAAAGTTATTGGACAATATTTTATTCGAATACTTTTTAATCTTGTTGCACCCAAATAACCATACAAATGGAGTATTAAAACAAACAAAAAATATAAATTAAGTAAATGACAAGGTTCTCATAGAACCATATAAATACATAAAAGATATGAGGCATATTTATCGGAATATCATACTATTTCTTATATGTTTGGTTATATTTGGATATCTATTGGATATTGGTTTGGATTGCATAATATTCGATATCCAAAATAATGAAAACCAAGAATCGATGGGTTATTTCTTTAATATCGGTTCGGTTTTAATCCGCTTACTTCGGTTTGAATACGGTTCGGATTTTCGAATTTGGATTTTATGCCCAGGCCTAGAAAAAACTGATTCCAATCTATTTTGTCTGAACCTAACCGAAAACCAAAATTTATTAAATTTGACAAAATTTTAGTTTTCCAGAAAGCTAAACCGTATCCAATTCAAATTCAATAATACCTATCTGAACCAGATGGTCATAAAACCTGAACATATATTAAACTTTCATACCAAATTACCAAAATACGACAAATTTTGTATAGAAATTGATCCGTTAACCGAATGCCCATATGTGTAAAAGAGTGCTCGAAACATGCTAATCAATCTATTTTCCGTTTTATTTAATGATATGTTTGTTCTATTTCATTTAATGATTTCAGGTTTCATTTGGTGTTTATTAAATTAGTATCTTATCATTTATTATTGGCTAAATTATGTAAAATACAAAATAAATAATTGGCAGAATCCATTTGGTAATTTAATTTTGTAAAATGACAGAATCCATTTGGTAATTTAATTTTGTAAAATGACAGAATCCGTTGATTAGTTGGCAGAAAATGATATGTGTTTCATTCAGATAAAACTGTAATATAAAGTAAAAATTGGGGTAATTTTTAATTACAGCATGTGCATATATGAGAAAGAAAAATAAGTACGTGTCAAAAATCCTTTGCAAGTAAAAGATGCAGACTTTTTAGCTAAAAGACTATTTTCAAAAAGACCGTCACCGTTGTACATATATAGATATAGATATTAATCATAATGTTTTATGGAATATTTCGTTTTCATAATAAACAGAGGACAAATATATATAAGATGCATACATCATCGATCACGTCTCATTAATTCAACAGCCATTTTTAAGTAACATTTTCAATGTTTTATATGATTAATTTGTTGAAATCTTCATATTCTTGTGTGATGCAAAGTTGAATTGTAGTCCAAGCACTCTAAATATAAAGGAAAAATGCATACGCAATTGCTGACAAATGCAATAGAACGAACTCATGGCTGATGCGTTGATTCTAATATTTTTGTTTCATTTTTGTTATAATAATGTATTGTAATCTTAGCTTCTCGAAAACGAACGTTCGAATTCTAATCATTTCATTTTTCTAACCCACCACAATAATATATCATTGATAGAGCAATAAATACGATAATGTTATAAGAATTTTTTTTTCTCACATGGGCACATGTATACGTACAATCTGTTTATACGTACAATAATACTTCTAGAAGTCGTAATCACATTTCTTGACGAAGTCTTGTGAGCGAAGTAAAAGAGACTTGCAAATCGCTATCAAAATCAAATCAACAATTTTTTTAACATTATTTCCTTCCACCTTTAAAACCAAATCGTCACATTATCCGGATTCAGTGTTATACAATTCTATATTGTTTGATTAAATATTGTTTTGCGTAGTTGTATAAAAACTAAAATGTTATTAAACATACCACGCATTAAGAAAACGTTGACCGAGGAAACAGTATCTCTAGAACTTGTGAGTTGTCATAGTATATATGAAAAATAATAACCAAATTGATCATTGAAAACTAGATTCACACCATGATATGATTTAACAAGTTGAACAAAAATACTTGGTTCACAAACCAATTATATTGCCTTCATGCACAATTAACAAACTCGTGCTTGAGCATGCATTAAGTATTTTAATTAACTGATCAAAACATTTATTTGCATTGCCTTTATTATACAGCCTCTGATATGTATCATACTAATTAAGGTGTTGCAAGATTAACTCATTAATTAACACATTACATGCGAATAACACACTTCTTCAAATCAAGCACCTACACCTTATAGCTCTTAATTTATTTTCTGGAAACCAAAAAATACATGAACAAATTTTAAATTGTCGAACTTTTTTTATATACTAAGCAAAAATAATTAGATTGATAGCATCGGAACAACCATAATTTCATTGTGAAAGTATCCAACCATAATAGATTGTTAAAATAAATTATTTCTGAATTAACATGTATTAATTTACAATAAATAAGAATATATAAAATGGAACCTATTGAATAGTCCAACTTTATCCAAAAAAGTATAACTAGAACCTTTTCTTTTTTTGTTAAATAACTATACTTATATAAAACAGTTATATTCTAGATAAATCGCATTGAACTTCTTAAAAATAGCTAACAAATTAAACACACTCTCAAATAAAGTAGTCACACTACGATCTATATTTACAAAATCAGGAATAACAACGAACCTAAGTTGCGTAAAATATGAATCAATTCCAAGAATCTCTTCTCGACAAATTTGCCCTAAGATGATGCAAGGTAAACTCAACTTGCACCGGAAGCTCGTCAGGAACCGCACTTGGAGCAGTCTCTGTCCGTTCTGTTCTCCTCTGTTCAACTATAATATCGTGGTACATTGGTCTGAACTTAATCTGAAACGCCCTGTAAGTGAAATACGGCAAGAGAGCAGAGCCAGCAGATCGGACTCGGTGCTGAAGTCTCGACGAAGACCTTATACGCGGTTGTGGAAAACGTTGGAGGAAGAGAACCGTAGATGACAAGAAACAGATACCAAACCCCAATGCTACCCCATATGAAGCAATGTTGGATCCAAGTGAAGTAGTTTATCGAAATCGCCATTTGGCAATTCACAGTCCAAACCACGGAAGAGTACATTGTGACTCCAAGAACCGAGTAATCAACAACTTGGCCATCCTTCCGAAAAGCTTGAGCTGCCATTGTGTTGATTGTGAGGAAGAAAATGATCATTGAGCTTTTGATCCCATTCAACATCCAACCAAGGATCCGTTCCCAGTTGAATAATATATTTTGTACTCCTTCTTGATACAACAACGGATACTGCGGCAAAAATAGAAACGTAATGTGACTGTTTCTACAATCGCTATCGAGAGAGAAAGAGAACTTTTACCTTGAGACAAAGACGAGCAGAGACATCTTGATCAAAGACTCCAAGGGCGATGACGGGAAGTGAAGTGAAGAAGACGTTGAAGCAAGACATGTACCAATCATTATAAGCTGGTTTGCCAGAGAAAGAAGCATAAGCTTCGTACCAAAACAGCGTGAACCCGAATGTGAGATTCTTGTAGAAGAAGTAACATATCTGAATATCACAAGAAAAAACAACAAGAAATAAGAACAAAGATTCTTTATAATTCTTTGCAACGAGTTGAGTTTTTAAAGCTTGTAACCATCAATGCGATTCGTCTATAACACCAATGGCCGTGAACAAGCAACAAACGTTCAAGAAACCGAAACTGAGCAATCGCAAAATCACTAGCCATCACTGCCTGTAACAAGAAAACTTCATGGCTTTAATAACCATTACATAGTAAAAAGAAGAAGCTAAGTAAATTAGTAGTACCTGCATTCCTTCAGCACCACTTATACCAACACCAATATCAGCTTCTTGAAGCATTCCAACATCATTAGCACCATCTCCAATGGCAAGTGTTGTTCTACCTGTCCCGTTCTTTACCAATCTTGTAACCTAACATTCATATATTTTCTATGCCTCTCAATCAGATTACTTCAATATGTGAAAAAAAACAGAACGAGAAGTGGTAAAGCGAATCTTACGAGAGCCTTTTGTTTAGGTGAAGACCGACAACATATAACAGAGTTACATCGAATCGCAAGTTCTAAGAACTCTTTCTCAAGCTTTGTGTCTAATGCAAAAGTTAATGACTTTCCATCAATCACTAAACCAAATATTTCCGAGTTTTCTTTAGCTGAATCATCGGTTGCTGCAGCAGTTTGTAACATTCCTTCTCGTAACTGTTTCTTAATACTTTGAAATGAAGCCTAGTAACAAACAAAAGTAACAATACACATACCATTAACATATAACTTCAACTAAACAGTAGATGCAAGAAAAACAAACTACCTTTGCAACAGCCTCTTTGTCTCCTTGTTTTTCCAAGGCTTCAATGTCAGATGAATCTAGAGTTATCGAAATCTTTTTCATGCCTTCTCTTAAGAGACTACAAGCATATCTGTCAATAACAACACAACTTAGTACATTGAATTTTCACAAGAGAATACAATATTAGAAGTCTGTAAATACCCAATATTTATTGCGGTCTCTGTCTTATCGCCGGTTAAAACCCATATCTTGACTCCAGCCTGAGATAACTTTGCAATACAATCTGGAACCTGTTAACAAGAATGCCAAAAAAACAAATGATATGCTATAGTAGCAGAAACTGAAACAATTAATCAATGTCATTTTCTTATACTAACCCCTTTCTGCAGTTTGTCTTCAACTGCGGTAGAGCCAAGAAGAATCAAATCCTTCTCAATCTTATCAGCAGCTGCATCAATCAAAGCATCTCTATCTTCAGTAACCAAAGTTTTGGCATTCACAAACTCCTCTTCCCAGATATTATACTCTTCTTCATCGATTTCTCTGTATGTAATCACCAATGTTCTTAGACCTGCTTCTGCATACTTCTTGATGTGTTCCTTTGTCTCTCTCTCATTTTTCCGTCCGTGTTTTGCAAGTCTTTCAAACATTACACTGAACACATGACAAATCAAAATAAAAGTACACATCTAGTGACTCATATAATATTTTCAAGACTAGCTTTGTCCAAATTAATAAGTTCTGACAAAAGGGAGAAACTAGTAAACCTGTCTGCGCCTTTTGAAAGCAACAACAACCGGTCTTCCGGATTCCGAACGATTACAGACATTCTTTTCCTTGAACTGCTGAACTCTAGAACATGAAGAAGCTCATATACTCTGTGAACATTTAACAAAAAAATGTGATAAATTCATTGACAACAGAGATGTTGTATTCTCATGTTAGAGAGATCAAGAACTGTGATATACCTGTCAACTTTTTCACCAGTCATATGGTCTATTTCATGCAAGGAGATATTAGTTTGAGACCTTGAAAAGAACTCAAATCCAAGCTCTCGAGAAGCTATCACAAAAGCCGCTTCATCAGGAGACTCAGCTTCATATGTAATCTCTCCAGTATCACTGTTCACATCAGGAATAGCAGTGTGGCAAATCGCCAAAACCCTAAAAAACTTCTGGATGAGTTCTGCATGCGGTTGAGTAATCCATTCCCCATCAACTATTCTCTCATCCCAGAAGTTAAAACCTTTAACAGACTTTTTCGAACTCGTTTTCTTCTCCTTAATGGATAAAGAATCATCATCACCAACTTCTTCTTGAGGCATAAGACCTTTTTGCTTTCTCAAGGCCATTTCTACTTCCGTCATACCACGTCCATAAGCAGTTCCAGCAATCGAACATTTCACAAACTCCATTGAATTACAAGTCAGAGTACCTGTTTTGTCCGAGAGAATTGTATCGACTTGACCAAGTTCTTCATTTAGATTAGACGTTCTTGCACGAGCAGGCCTGTCTGTTTCCTCATGGTACATTTCTTGATCTTGGTTTATAAAAATACTTTGTAACACCTTCACAACCTCTATTGACACATACAAAGATATCGGTATTAAGTAACCATACAGCATCAGAGCAGTCAAGAAATGAAAGAAAGCAGCAGCAACAGCTTTCTTGGGATCATAGAAAACAGTAGTCTGATCAGGTCTTAGATACCATCTTCTTAGCTTCCCATTATCACTCACACCTCTTCTCGTTGCTATCCCAAAGAACACAGATCCAGTAAACGCTATCACAATCAAGATACTGAAGAGGATGTAAATGATCTTGTCCATTTTTTTCTCAATCTTACTCCTCTTGGAAGGAGGATCAGTAGCATTCTGCATCACTTTAGTATCATGACCCGTGAAAACAACCACGCCGTGGACGTAATCTGTATTCTTCAGCTTTGAATCCCTCAAGAGTATCTGCTGAGGTGATAAAGGATATTGCTTTCCTTCAAAGTCAAGTGTTCCTACAAAGGAATAAAGATGCTCATTAGGATCTTCACATTTGATCACAGCTCTGAAGTTCTTGATTGAGTCTTCATCTGATGTGACCTCCAACGCGTGCCTTAGCTTCAGATTAGTCTCTCCATCAAGATTCATGGTTTCAACATAACAAATCCCATCTTCATAGCTAGATGAAAGAAGAAGAAGATCAGCTGGAAAGTATTCATCTTTATGAACCTTCACAAGATCGCCAACTCTGAGATTTTTCCACTTCGTTTCGCTAAATGTTCTGTTTTTACCGTAAACTTCAACCTTTCTATTGTTAGCTTCAACATCCTAATAAACAAGAACACATTTAAAAAAAAAAAAAAAAACTTCAAAACACAGAGGGATCATAATCTCAAGAACATCAAAGAAAAAAAAAAGACATACTTGTTTCTTTCTCCTCAAATCTTCAACACCTTCTTTAACCATAGTCGCACCGATCACAAACAAGAGGGGTGCAAGAACGCTAGGAGCGGTAAAAGGAGCCAAAGGGCTAAAAGAAACGAAAGCAACAACGAGGAAATATATATTCGCAACTCTTCTAAACTGCTCAAACAGAGACTTTGGGATGAAATTAGCAGCGGTGTACTTTGTGGTTGATACATAATTGCCTTTGTAATTAAGCTGAAGAGCCTCAGGGTGATCAGGATCATTACAGAACACAACTCTTGAGTAACCTCTTGAACCAATCTGAGAATGATCTTCTCTAGAGGAAGGCTTAAAACACTTGAAAGAATACAATTTACTCAGTTCCATCCCTTTTCTCCTCTCTCCAGCCATAGATCAAGAAACTTTTGCACAAAACTTCAAGAACAATCAAGAAGATCACAAAGCCATAAATGTAGTAGCTGAAGAGTGAAGAGAGCCAGCTAGAATCAAAATAGTGTGGATAAGGAAATCTAGAAGCTACACTTAACAGTAACTAATAATTCCAGAAAACCAAGAAAAAAAACAATTTATTAGTATATTTAAAAGATCCCTTACTTGGTCCAATTGTGTTCCCAAGATCTATTTCTTGCAGAGAAGACAGAGGAAAAAAAGAGTAAAATAAAGCAAAGAATGTGTTCTTGCTGTGAGCACTACTCAACTTTGCCTCTTTTGTAAGTAAATGACGAGAAGCAATGTCAAAAAAAATATTTTTTTTAATTTCACTTTTTAAAGTTTTCAACATTTTCTCATCCGTATTTATCTTTTTTTTTTTTTTTTTTTACCTTGTGTAACTTTTTTCTCCTCTGTTGTGTTTTGTCTTAACCGTACGGAGTTTAGTGAAGAGCTTATGACAGTTGTCGGTCTTACACGAGTCCAACGTGAACATTGCGACACGTGCAGTAGTAGCGTATTAATTATTGTGAAGAAAATGTAACTGTTATTGGATGTTGATTAGAGTCGCACCGTTTCCTAGCTATTTTATTTACATTTTTTTTTTTTTTGGACAAACAAGACTTTCATTCTCTTAAAACTTTATAAGAGGGAAATTCATACAATTGAAAGCTAAGAAAATACAAAGCAAATAAAGATAGTGTTGAAGTATCTATTAAAAAGTATACATAAAATTTGTGTATTTTATACTTCAACACTATTTGTATGAATTAAAGAAGGTACAATTAAATTTGTGGAACTAAGAGCATTTTTGCTGATTGATTTATTTAATTTGTAAAACATGTCCTTATCACAAATTCGGTTTGGTCCATCCTTTACGAGAAAAGCACAAAAATACAAATAGTATAGATGAAATGTAATATTGCTCACGTAAGTTACAATTAGAGTAACAAAAGTAATTCTCAAATAAATAAAAGTAAAAATGTTTGATTCATGGAATGTGTTTATGTAACACGGATTCTCAGATCCGGGGGATACGTCTCAGATATGATTTGGGATCACTGGTTTCCATGTTTGGATTCGGGTGGGGGTTGTGATATTCAGATCTTTTGGTTTTTTTTGCCTTCGTGTGGATTTTTGGAAAGTTTGGGATTGGATGGAGGGTACGGAGGATCAGGATCCGATGGGATTGCGATTGTCTGTTTTTGGAAGCTTGAGGTATGGTTTTTTATTCGGAAGGATCGGATCGCAATTGAGTGATTTGGGTTTTTTTTCGGTGTCTCTTTTGTTTTCTCGGCAAAGTTCACTGTTGTCACCATGTCTCAAAGTAGCTTTTTGGGGAAAGTTAAGTTTTGGATTAGGGTGACTGATGTGCCTATCCAGTTCTGGGCAGTGCCTACGTTCAGAGACATTGGGTCAGCGTTGGGAGTTGTTGAGGAAGTGGATATTGATAGAGGGAGAGTCCAAGTCACCATTGATGGTCTTAAACCACACTGCTTCGAGACAGATATTGAGTTCTTCAATGGTGAGATCACAATCGTTAAGTTGCATTATGAGCGGTTGTATGGCTGGTGCACCTTCTGTTTTAGTTTGTGCCATGAGGAGGCCGTTTGTCCAATGGTGAAACGTGAACCGGTTCATGGTGGTAGAGTGGGTTCTACGGCGGAACAAGATCAGGGACAGGCGCTAAGTTACAAAGGAGCGGTCCTGGCTGACTCAAAGAGGGGTGTTGGTTATAGTAGAGGGGGTCACAAGGGAGCAAGTTATGGTGGTTCTAAGGCTCGTGTGGAGGCTTCTTCTGGATCTTTCTCACGAAACAAGGGAGTCACAGGCTCAGGGTCCTCTCAGGAAATGCGTCAGGAAGGGCGTGGGGGTCACGGTTCTGCGAGGGGTAAAGGGCGACAACGTGGTGACATTGCTGTAGTCCCACCTCCGGAGGCTGTAAGTCATCCTGCTGTACAACATACACAACAGAAGGTGGTCAAGAAAGCTCTCTTTCAAGAAGGGGGAGTTGCTGTGGGTCTTATGGAGTCTTCTGTAGAGGAGGATAATGTTGCTGAGGAGGGGCAAATACTGCCTTCTCCACTTGTGGAAGGCGGGGTGAGTCCAAAGATATCGAACTCATGTCCTGATGTTCAGGTTCCTGTGGATGTCTCGGTCATTCATGTATCGGAGACCAGCATGCAGGAAAAGGATCGGGTTGCAGTTTTGGCGGCTCAACACATTGGGGAGCAAGAGTCTGGGCTTGCGAAGCAAGGTGAGGGTTCTTCTGTTCCTGCAGTCGACTTTGTTGAGCGAACTCTTGCTAGGGAGCAGGGGATTTTGCCATCGGCTTTGCTGGGAGCGAAGGATCCTCCGAGTGGGGAGGTTTGTTCATTGGATTTGGTCGGGAGTGTCATGGGTTCTGAGAAGACCATGGAGATAGATGCGTCTGCGGACCAGGCTGTCACCGGTGAAGGTGCAGATAGGGAGGGGGATATGGACCAGGATATGAGCGATGCATCAGGGGAGGACATGGGTGGTGTGGAGGTTGAGGGTCATTCGGAGGATACCAACAAGGCTGTCACCGGCGACAAAGGACGAAAGGGCAAAGGTATGATGCTGAGAGGCGTATGTGCCAAAAAAAGGAACGCCCAGATGCTGCTATCTCCGCGGAAAAGGCCTCCACAAGGGTCTGCTTCAGGAGCGAGTGGTCAGGCCTCAAAAGCCCAGGAAGGGGGGAAGGGAGGCCCAGGTGGGGGAAAGCCACCCAAAGCAAATATGCTAAATGAATATTCTAAGTTGGAATTGCCAAGGTCTGGGTAATAAAGCTACCATAGGACATCTCAGGGATCTTTGGTATCAACATAAACCAGATTTTTTATTTCTCATGAAGGCAAAACAGTCTTTTTCTTTTTTAGAATAATTTGTAGGCTATTTTGACTATAATAATTTAAAAACAGTGGAACCAATTAGTTGTAGTGGAGGGTTGGCTCTTTTTTATAATAAAGATATTTTTAATGTTTGAGATTTTAATGGAGTTTAATCGGTTGATCGATGTGGCAGCGGTTTATAAGGGTCGGATAATTAACATAATCTTTGTATATGGTGATCCGGTTCCTAAGAATCGGGATTTGGTATGGGAAAGGTTGCTAAGGATTAATTCTACTCGGTCCTCTCCTTGGCTCATTATTGGTGATCTCAACGAAATAACAGAGAACCACGAAAAACGAGGGGGTCGGATGCGTCCCGCCTCCTCATTTCTCTCCTTTAATGGTATGATTCGGGATTGTGGATTCTTAGAGTTTCCCTATTTGGGAGATTGCCTCTCTTGGTGTGGTTGGCGGGATAAGAAACCTATACGGTGCCAGTTAGACAGGGCTTTAGGCAAAGAGGATTGGCATGATTTATTTCCCGATACAGTTACGGAATACTTGCCTAGGATCGCCTCTGATCATATGCTTTTGGTGGGAAGTTTTGGGGTCAAAAGACCGAGACGACGTCAGAATTTTACTTTCGACAGACGTTGGGTTGGTAAGGAGGGTTAAATGGAGGCAATCTCCTCAGGGTGGAGTGGTGTACATGGTCAGGTCACATCTGGTTTTGTGGGTAAGGTGGTTAACTGCCGGAGGGCGATCTCTCGCTGGCGCAAATTACAAGCTCCGAACGGTAGGGTTCTAATTGAGGATCTTAAGAGGCAAATAGAGGTGGCTCAGAATGATGATGCTATCCCTCCGGAGGTTATCTCAGATCTTCATGCTCGTATGAGGGAGGCGTATAGGGATGAAGAGATACATTGGTACTCGAAAAGTAGTAATCGGTGGATGCGGGTGGGGGATAGGAATACTAAGTACTTTCACGCCCAAACCAAACAGAGACGGGCACGCAATCGGATTGTTGGTCTATTTGACAAGCATGATATTTGGTGTACGGAAGAGGCTGCTGTTCGAGATACGGTTGTGGTATATTTTGAAGAGCTATTCTTGTCGATAAACCCAGCTGGTTTTGAAGAGGCTTTACGTGAGGTTAACACGGTTATCACGGAGGCAGATAATACAAGGTTAACGGCCCCTGCTAGGGTTGGGCATTCGGATAACCCGTTCGTGTTCGGGTATTACCCATTCGGGTTCGGGTAAACGGGTTTAGAAAAATAGAACCCATTGGGTATTTTTAGATATATGGATTCGGTTCGGTTTGGGTACTATCGGGTTCAGGGCGGTTTGGGTTACAAATTTTAGAACCCGATTAGTATCCGAACTACCGGGTACCCGAAAAAATAGAATTAAATTTAAATAAATTTAGTTAAATTTTGACTTACATAACAAAATATTTTAGATATTTTGATTATTTTTGATATTTAGGTATAAAACTAAATGAAATATTCAAAATTATAATCATAATTTTGGGGTAATTGCATTATATTAATAATAAATATTATAAATATGTTTATATGTTCGGGTTTAATGGGTACCCAAACGGGTACCAGGTATTACCCGACCCTAACCGAACCCACGGGTATTAGAAAATAGAATCCAATAGGGTTTTATAGGCAAACCCGTACCCAACCCGAACCCGATTTTTCGGGTCGGGTTCCGGATTGGGTATTCGGGTACGGTTTTTATGCTCAGGCCTAGCCCCTGCTACTGAGGCGGAGGAAAGGAAGGCTTTATTTATGATGCACCCGGATAAAGCTCCAGGTCCGGATGGGATGTCTGCTCTGTTTTTCCAGAAGGCATGGAGTGTGGTTAAGGATGACTTGGTGTCTTTGGTGAATCAGTTTTTTGAGGATAATAGTTTCGATAAAAATTTAAATCAGACACATATTTGTCTTATCCCCAAGGTGGCTAAACCGACCAGGATGGCGGAATTGCGTCCTATAAGTCTGTGTAATGTGGGATATAAGGTTTTGTCCAAAGTCTTGTGTAACCGGCTAAAGACAATTTTACCTGGTCTGATCTCGGAGACTCAGTCTGCCTTTGTTCCGGGTCGCTTGATCTCGCACAATATTCGGATTGTCCAGGAGATGTTTCATGGTCTGCGGACCAATTAGTCTTGCAAAGGGAAGTTTATGGCAATTAAGACAAACATGAGTAAAGCATATGGTAGGGTTGAGTAGGGTTTTGTTGCGGCATTGCTCCGACAGATGGGCTTTGCGGAGAAATGGATATCGTGGGTAATGTTTTGCATCTCTTCGGTAGAGTATATGGTTCTTATTGATGGTCAAACCAATGGTCAGATAGTCCCAGAGAGGTCTACGCCAGGGTGATCCGCTTTCTCCTTATTTGTTTATTCTATGTACGGAAGTTCTGATTGCAAATATTCGGAAGGCGGAGGCGGATAAGCGGTTAACGGGTATCAAAGTGGCTAATAAATGTCCTCATATCACACACTTGTTGTTTGCAGATGATAGTCTATTCTTCTGTAAAGTGGATAAGGATCAGTGTGGTGTTGTTTTAGATATTCTAAAGCAGTATGAGGCTGTTTCGGATCAGCAAATCAATTTTTCTAAATCATCTATTCAGTTTGGTCATACGGTGGAAGAATCGGCTAAGAGGGAGATGCAGGGGGTCCTAGGGATAACCTCATTAGGCGGGATGGGATCGTATTTAGGGATCCCTGAGAGTTTGGGGGGGGGGGGTCTAAGACGAAGGTTTTCTCTTTTGTCCGAGATCGACTACAGAGTCGGACTACTGGTTGGGCGGCAAAGTTGCTGTCCAGAGGGGGAAAGGAGGTGATGGTTAAATCTGTTGCAACTGTTGTGCCTAGTTTTGTGATGGCTTGTTTTTGGTTACCAAAAACAATCACTTCAAAACTTACCAGTGCGGTGGCCAACTTTTGGTGGAACTCTAATGGTCAGAATGGGGGTATGCATTGGTTGGCTTGGGATAAGCTTTGCAGCAGCAAGAAATTGGGAGGGCTGGGTTTCAGAAATGTGGATGATTTTAATACGGCTTTATTGGCTAAACAATTATGGCGGCTGATTGAGTTTCCGGATTCATTGTTTGCCAGGATGTTTGAAAGTAGGTATTACCGGAATTCCAATCCTATGGAACCAATACGTTCCTACTCCCCTTCATATGGGTGGAGGAGTATTACATCTGCTCGATCTTTGGTAAATAAACGGCTTATTAAAAGGGTTGGCTCGAGTGACTCCATATCTATATGGACAGATCCCTGGGTCCCAGCTCAATCCCCAAGACCAGCTTTATCAAAAGGGTCTTTTATGGACCCGAATCTTTGGTTGACTCATTTTATAGATCCTCAGACGCGTACTTGGTGTCGGGATCGGCTATTGGAAAATTTTGATCTGGAGGATGTTGCGTTGATAGAGGCTATCCCGTTGAGTACCTGCCCGCGGGCAGATTACTTTGGGTGGCATTTTACAAAGTCTGGTAAATACACGGTCAAATCCGGATATGATACAGTGCGTATTGGTGCTCCTAACGCCTTCCAGGCTTTCGGGTCTGATCCAGATATTACTTCCCTGCTTGTAGGGGTTTGGCAAATTCGGTGTCCGCCAAAGCTTAAACACTTTATGTGGCAAGTTTTGACAGGCTGTATTTCGGTTTCGGAAATTTGAAAAGGCGGGGAATTGTTTGTGATCTTGGTTGTCCGAGATGTGGGGCTGAGGAGGAAACTATTAATCACGCAATCTTTGTATGTCCACCAGCACATCAGGTTTGGGCTTTAGCCCATGTCCCTGTTGGGCCTCAACTTTTCCCGACGGATTCTGTATTCACTAATGTAGATCATTTACTAGGGCCTACGAATCCGGGTTCACAGGTTGTGAATTTTCCGTGACTCATGTGGTATATTTGGAAAGCACGGAATGCTAAGGTATTTGAGAACCAAGTGGAACGACCGGATGTGGTTGTGCGTCTGGCGGAAGGGGAAGCGACCTCCTGGCTACATGCACAGGAGGAAGTGTTGGAGGAGGAGTTTTATCCCTCTCCGCTGGTCCAATCTTCTAAACCCCAGGGCCGTAGTTCTCCTCTTCCTTCGATTTATTCCGGTTATAGATGTTTTGTTGATGGCTCTTGGAAAGAGACTGATAGGTTTGCAGGTGCAGGATGGTGTTGTACTTCTCTGCAGAGCGCGTCCCCGTTACTAGGAGCTACCAACTATCGCCGTAGTCTGTCTCTGCTACACGCTGAAGTTGAAGCTTTTCTTTGGGCCATGCTATGTATGATTGGCCATGGCTTCCGGGATGTAGTTTTCTTTACGGACTGTTCTGATTTGGTGAACATGGTGTCTTCTCCCCACGAATGGCCGGCCTTCGCGATGTACTTAGATGATATCAAGCTTGACAGGGAGGAGTTTTCTTCTTTTTCTTTAGCTTATGTTTCTCGTAATTAAAATGTTAAGGCGGACTCCTTGGCACGCCAAGCGCGCACAAGTCCGCATCATGTTCTGTTTGTAAACGATTTTCCACAAAATTGGCTCGTTTGAACTGATTTTCTTTTGTTGACAAAAAAAAAAAAAAAACTTGTGCATCTATAGTTACAAACCTATCCTAATCTATAGTTACAAACCTATCATAATAAACCTATCCTAATCTATAGTTACAAACGTTGCATCGTTTGTAAAATTCTAACACATGCTTTGTATATTCTGAAAGAACAAAAAAAATACTAGATGAAACAAATTATAATGAAAGAATTAAAGGATACTTACCAACTAATTACGGTGCACATAGGCAGTATAGCATTAGTGTGAAAATTTATTTGTGTTGGATAATTCCAAGACTTGGAGACTAAGTGATCTCTTCCTAGAAGATGTTAGAAGAGATAGAAAATAGGAAATATAAATAAGGTCTAAATATTAGAAGTTTTGTAATTTTTCCTTTTCCATATAGATTTAGGGGTTGCTAAGATCTATATAAATAAGAGGTCATGGAGAGATGTTCCATAAGACCTAAGAGAGAAAGAGATTTAGTTTTGAGAAGTTTCTAAATCAATAAAGAAGAGTTGTTCTTTAATCTTTCAAGTTCATAGTTCTTTTGATTTGAATTGGTATCAGAGCTTGTGCAGAAGACTGTGGTTAAAGAAGCCTTGTTCTCAAGCATGGGAGACAGCAATCCACCACAACGATTCAAAGACCTTGGGTCACCTTCGATCCAGTGTCCGATGTTAACATCGACAAACTACACAGTTTGGTCGATGCGTATGAAGATCACGCTACGGGTCAGCGAAGTATGGGACACAATAGAACCAGGCTCCGCCGATGTGAAGATGAACGATGTGGCGATTGCTCTGTTGTTCCAGTCGATTCCAGAGACGTTGATTTTGCAGATTAGAGAGCAAAATTTAGCGAAGAACCTATGGGAAGCTATCAAGTCTCGTCACCAGGGAGCAAACCGGGTGAAAGAAGCAAGACTTCAAACTCTAAAAGCAGAGTTAGATCGGGTAACGATGGGATATTCAGAGTTGGTAGATGAGTATGCAGGGAAGATGTCAGGACTCGCTGCTCAATCAGCCTCCCTAGGAGAAGCAATCAATGAAAAAAACTTGTGAAAAAGTTTTTATCGGGACTTCCAAGAGAAAATTTTATTTATATCGTAGCATCTCTTGAACAAGTCCTCAACTTAAACACAACAACCTTCGAAGATATAGTAGGAAGGATAAAAGCTTATGAAGAACGAGTTGGGAAGGAGACCTTGAGTGAAGATCAAGGTAAACTCATGTTCTCAAACACCAATTACCGTGGAGAGTACGGTGGATTTCGAGGGGGAGCAAGAGGCAAAGGCGGGTACCGGAAGAGGAAGTTTTGGTAGAGGCAGAGGACGAGGCCGAGGACGAGGCCGAGGTACATTTAACGGTCAAAATCAAGGAGGAGAAATCTCAGAGAAGGATCAAAAGAAGAAAGATCTTACAAAAGTCGTATGTTGGAGGTGTAACAAGTCGGGTCACTATGCTTCAAGATGCCCCGATAAGCCTCTGCAACACCATGAAATAAACCTAAACGAGACTCAAGAAGTTGAAGCCCTGTACGTTCATGAAGTGGTGTTCTTGAACGAAGATAAAGTGTTTCCTGATAACTACGATACTAACACCGCAAGTGTTTGGTATCTCGACAACGGCGCAAGCAACCATATGACGGGAAACAAAGAGTTTTCCTCAAGTTTAGATGAAAACATCAAGGGGCGAGTAAAGTTTGGTGATGGGTCGTATGTAAACATTATCGGGAAAGGTTCAATTGTCTTTGTGACCAAGTCGGGTGAAAGAAGAGCTCTCAAAGAAATATATTACATACCGGATTTAAAACATAACATCATCAGCCTTGGACAAGCAACAAAGAATGGTTGTGAAGTAAAGATGAAGGGAAATACGTTGACCTTAAGTGATTCGTACGGACGACTACTAGTTCAAGTTATAAGGTCGCCAAACCGCCTCTACAAAACGCCATTGGAGATCAGCTTTCAGAAGTGTCTCTCAATTCAAGAAGAAGAAGCTACATGGACATGGCATGCGAGGCTAGGTCACATCAGTGTTGGAGTCATGAACAATATGGTGAGAAAAGATATGGTCGTAGGAATGCCACAAGTATTACGTGAGATGAACGTATGTGATGCATGTCTAGCCGGGAAGCAAACCCGACACACGTTCCCAATCAAAGCAACTTACCGTGCAACACAAGTGTTAGAGTTGGTTCAAGGAGATCTGTGCGGACCAATATCACCACCAACACTAGCAAACAACCGGTACGTGTTTGTTTTAATAGATGACTTCTCGAGATATATGTGGACAATGTTGTTAAAGGAGAAGAGTGAAGCGTTCGATCGGTTCAAAAGGTTTAAAGAATTTGTGGAGAAACAGACCGACAAGGACATTAAAACCTTTCGCACCGATAGAGGAGGAGAGTTCACTTCTACTGACTTCAATCGATTTTGCGAAGAGAATGGAGTTTCTAGGCACTTAACCGCACCATATACGCCACAACAAAATTGTGTGGTTGAGAGAAGGAATCGCACATTAATGGAGATGACCAGAAGCTTACTTAAAGCAATGAAGGTTTCGAATGATATGTGGGGAGAAGCCGTACGTTGTTCAACGTATCTTATCAACCGAGTTCCAACAAAGGCATTACAAGGTCAAACACCGTATGAGAGCTTATGGTCCAAGAAATCCAATATCGAGCACTTAAGGGTTTTTGGATGTGTAGCTCACGTCAAGATCACCGGACCACATTTAAAGAAGCTAGATGATCGGTCAAGAAGTGTGATCAATCTCGGAATAGAACCGGGTTCTAAGGCATATCGTCTATATGATCCACTCACAAGGAAGATAACGGTTAGTAGAGATGTAGTATTTGACGAGAAAAAAGCTTGGGACTGGTCTCCTCAAAATGAAACTGATGAAGCACCAGGAATGTTCAAGCTTTCTCATGGCGGATTCATAGAAAATGGAGATGGACAGGGGAATGATGAAAACAATGACTATCATGATCCAGATCAAGATCCTATGAACCAAGAGGAGGAGAAGCAGAGCAGGGTGACAATGGCGTGAATCATGGAGCTGAAAATCAACAAGTAACAATGAGATAAGGTCGTGTCATACGACGACCAGCTTATCTTAATGACTATGTGTTACTTGCAGATCAAGAAAGTGGAAGACTGCTTCTTACGATTGACGGAGAACCAGAAAACTTTCTTGAAGCAGAATATCAAAAGGAGTGGATTGACGCAATGAAAGCTGAGCTAGATTCGATTGTAAGAAACGAGACATGGGAGCTCGTAGATAAACCGATTGGTGTTAAACCCATAGGACTGACGCGATGCGACGGGGAAGGACGATTGTTTACAGAGATTTGGAGTGTTTCTCAGGGAAGAACTTGTGATTGACCTCATCACAAGGTAAAAAGTCTCTATCTTTTACGGGGATTAAATCTAAAGACTTGTAAATGATAAAAATCCAAACAAAATTTTTAAAATTGTTTAGAAATCCTCAAATAAAAACACATTAATCTACCATATCTCTATATATTATTCTACAAAACAAAACAAAAATCTAATATTTATTATCTGATAACAAATGCAAAAAATAAACACATTTTTAAGTTAGAAACTATATATAAAACATAAGAACAAATGCAAAAAATAAACACATTTTTAAGTTAGAAACTATATATAAAACATAAGAAGAAGAAAAAAACATTGTTTCGTGTTATAGCATACGTCCAAATAAAATGATTAATTAATACACAATATTGAGTAATTGGAAATTTAGAAACCAAATAAAAATTATTATTCAAAATGCAAAAACTAAAAAATTCTCCCGCGGTACAAACGTCGTTAGAACTAGAGAAAACCATGTTTGACCCACAAACGACATTGACATCAACTCCAATACCCAATAAACATTCCTTGTTCCAAAGAAATCACAATCATGACTTGTTCAAAGAAAACCAAACTGGGACAACGATGTAATAATTCGCAAAATTTTCAAAGCCAACGTCCAGAGTCAATACATTTTTGGAGTCTATCAATCCTCCGTATAGGTCCTTGATCTTTCTCTCCACGACACTAATGGATTCTTCCTTTTTACTAACAATTGTTGTTGCTGCAATAGGCTTCCTCGTGCTTTATGGAAATTTCATATTCTATCAAGATAACAAAGATCTTGATTTGTCTTCTCCGTTAAGTCTTTCATCACCTCCATCTTCTTTGTCTCGCAATTGGATCCATGATGTTTTCCCGAGCTTCCATGGAGAAGATGTCCGCAAAGAATTTCTAAGTCACAATTTCTGGTTACCATTCAAGCAACTGGTTAGTCTTTTTCTTCAATTTAAGGGCATACAAATGTTATAAGAAAAGGTCAATATGTGGATTCTATGTGGAATCATGATCACCCCAACTAAAGCCTAATTGGGAATGAGTGGACTGACCATATGTTTCTTATAAACTATTGTTGGTCCATTATGATCCTGATACTTTTCCAAATTAAATGATTCTTTGGTTTATATATTCTGGACTGATTGTTTTGTTTTCTGCCTCAGTTAGATCGACTTGTTCGGGTTTACTTAGCTCTAGTACAATGTGAGGAAGCATGAGTATATTAATTTGTTTACCCAACTCAAAACCAATTCATAATGAATAAAGTGGTTAATGGCTCTTATATTCCAAACTTTCTAAATCATTATAACGACCAAACTTTTTCAACATTTACGTTGAGATTATATACATTCATATTAATTATAAGATGGTATTATTCTTGATTAATGCGACACTGTTCCTACATAAATTTCTAACATTTTGTATGTTTAAGAAAACTAGGCCTGGGCATTCGGTTAACCATTCGGTTTCGGTTCGGTTGTATTCGGTTTCGGTTATTTTGGATATAGTAATATAGTAACCATTTGGATATTTTTGAAATTTCGGTTCGGTTCGGTTCGGTTTCTTTCGGTTCGGTTTCGGTTTGGTTATTTAAATAAATAACCATAACTAACATAAATTATATTAACATTAACCAAATAAACCAAATATAACCAAAACTAACCGAATATAACCAAAATTAACCAAATATACAATAACAAAAATACAAAAAAGGGAAAAATATGGATTCAATTTTACAAAATAGTATTTAACTTTGTAAATTCAAAATAATAACATTTACATATATTGATTATTTAAAATATTTAATTGTTTTAAATCTAGAAATAATTTATATTTTAAGTTTATTTTATAGTTTTGCATAATATTAAGTATATAATATTTGATATCTTCTAGGTTTTCGGATATTTCGGTTAACCATTTAATTGTCGGTTCGGTTCGGTTCGGTTTCGGTTAGTTTGGATATAGATTTTTACTAACCATTCGGGTATTTGAAAAATTTCGGTTCGGTTCGGTTTGGTTTTTTTCGGTTCGGTTTCGGTCGGTTATTTGGTTATCGGTTATTTTGCCCAGCCCTAAAGAAAACAGTATTAAGGCAAAGAAAAACACTTTTTGCATGTCAAACATGTTATTTTTGACCATTGCTTGATGCGCTGCATGCATTGATATATCCAGGAATACAGAAGCAGCCATGATCGAGAATATAGCCACTGATGTTTCAAGGAAACTGACTCTTTCCATGAGATCAATTGGTGTCAACGACTTAGTTGGGATGAGAGCTCATATGGAAAAGACGAGTCAGTTGTTAAGCCTAGATTTGGATGAAGTGAGGATAATAGGGATTTGGGGTCTTCCCGGGATTGGTAAAAGCACAATTACAAGATTTCTGTTTGACCACCAACTCTCTAACGAATTCCAGGTGAGTGTCTATGTCAAGAATATCAAACCGCTTTATACAAGACCCAGTGCGGAGTTTATGTCTCTACTAACATATCATAATGATAACGAAGTTCTAAATATAGAAGCTGAACGAGAGGTTGAAACTCAAGAAAGTGCTTGTCGTTATTGATAGCATTGACAGGTTGGTAGACTTGGATGATATACTGAAGGAAACTGAGTGATTTGGTCCTGGAAGCCGGGTTATCCTGGCAGTGCAAGATAGAAAACTTTTGGACGAACATAGGATCAGTTATACTTATAAGTGGCTTTGCCATCAGATCATGAAGACTAAAGATTATGGGTTCCCACTTCCGGGGAATGACCAAGGAGGAGTGTGGATTTGATAATATTGAATTATTTTGAAAATGAAGTCAAATCACTTAACAAAAGGTGTGCTAGTGGGTGGTATACTTGAATATTTTACCACTGACGCAATGAACTGAGCAATGATGGATATATACACATCCATCATTGCATTATTGCTAGTACGTTACATTTTTTTTTCCACTAGTGTCATGAACGAGAACATTCAGATAAAGTTACAGCAACCGCCCACTTCCTCAAAAGTAGTTATCAGTTATCACCCCAAATAAATTGATTCAACATTGACCAAACAGTGAGGTACTCCTCTAGGAACCTCCATTCATCAAAAGTAGATGTTCCAACAAGGATGACACTTTCTTAGGCTCTATATGGTCCGCCAACTCTACCAATTCCATCATTGTAAATACCTAATTTGATTGAGCTGGTAGAGGGAACACCGTATTTGTTATACATTCAAAGATTAAGTGTAATACTACTTCCTACAGTAACATCCTTTCTCACCAGAAAACATAATTGTAAAAATGGATTTACGATACAAACTTTAGAAAACCAAACAAAGAAAGAAAGAAAAACTAGAAGAGGGTGGTGGGTACTCATATTCTATGGGTGTAATGTGAGTCTATCAGGCCATTATGGCTTTCAGTACGAGGAATTACTTTTACAATCATCGCAACCAACCCCAATTTAGATCCAACTTGTCTTCTACAAAACCAAACGTATCAAAGAAAATCAAATAACTTGTAACGGACGGCTCAGAGTATTGCATAATGTGCTCAAAGAAGAGGAACTCTTCTCATACAAGAGGTGTCAGAAATTAAGCATTAATCATCCTCGCCACAACCATTACCACCAAATCCAGTAACAACTACCGCAAACAAGTTACAACAAGTCTAAACATCATTGCATTATTGCTCTAATGAATATAAATCTTGAAGAACAAAACACATTCTTAATTCCATAACCTACCACAGAAACATAATCACTAAAACATATTACTAACCAAACTAACAGATTCAATAGATACATAAACAAAAACCAAATTGAAAAAAAAAACGGATTTTGAAGAAAAGGGTTGAGTGCTCATATTCTATGGGTGTAATGTGAGTCTATCAAGCCAATGGCTTTCAGTACGAGGAATTACTTTTACAATCACTGCACTCAAATACCCAATTCAGATCCAATAAAAACAAAAACAAAAAACACAAATTTGGTGGGATGGCTCAGAGTATTGCATAATATGCTCATAGAAGAGGCTATCAAACTCTTCTCATACAAGAGGTGTCAGAAATTTAAGCATTGATCATCCTCGCCATACACCAACCAAACACTTACTAGAGTAAAAACCATTTAAAGAGACCTTAAAACCCTAAAACTAATGAGAGAGAGCAAAAATAACGAAGCGGCGCAGAGATGTTCATATGAATTAGGTTAGTGGGTGATGTTGAAGAAGACGAACCTTGTACGGTATTTATAGATGGATAATTAATGGGCCTATTCAATAGAAAGCCCTCAAAGTGTTACTAGGTAACCCTCGGAGTCTATTAGCGGGTTCACTACTTCTTAGGTTTAAAAATTCTTGAGTCTTAACTATTCCGCCGGCAAAAAAACTCAGCAATTTTAGAGAAAGACTCAGATCAGAGGCCCATTGGGCCTATAAAATAACCAAATGATTTAAGGGAATGTAATTTTTCACTTTTTCTCTCCAGTTGTTCTTTCTTGCATATGTAAAATAGTCTCAGGCTTTCGGAACTTTCTGTCTCCTAAAAGCTAAAAAAGTCTTCTTCAATCAAACTAAAAAACACAGATCCTAATTTAAGACGGACGAACAATAATCAACTTGGTTACCTTGCCAAGCAAGTTTCTTGATTCATCTTCAAGCTTCATCTTCACTTCTTCTGTAATCATTCCCTCTGATTGATCCAGCAATGATCTTATCTCTTCAAGCTTCTCTTTCAAACACTCGATTTCCATTACACCCTTTCTTGTTTCGGTTTCTGTCTTCTCATTAGTGCTTTCAGGCGATGATGAAGCAGAAGATGGATACTTGAGCTTGAATGTAACGGTGGAAGTAGCAGCAAATGGGCATTTCTCTAATGTCTTGTAATAAGCCGCTTCTCCATCAGATACATTCGAGAATGCAATGACTGCGCTAGAGTTATTGTCGAATGTATAGCTTCTCCCCATGTCCAAAGCTCCAAATGTTTTGTACGTTTTGATCAAATAATCTTTTGAAGGCAGAGTAGAACCAAGATCAGTCTTAATAAATAGCTCAACACCTGAAAATTGCTTCTCATTCGGTTCATCTCTCGTTTGCTCTTTCTCATCCATTACTTCAGGATGATCCTCTCCATCTGAAAGGTTCCTCTTGTGAATCTTGTTATAATTGGTAGAGATGTCAATTGGTCTCTAAAACCATGGGCTGTCCAGTCCAAATTAATTTGTACTGGTTTTGGTCATTACCAAATTTAAAATGGTTAAATGGGTCTAAAACAAATTTAGTCCATTGATATATGGTCCAAATTAGTTTGGACGTGGGCTGTCCAATAACCCTAAAAAATTAGGGTTTTTACAATTTGGGAGAAACTTTTTTTTCTTCATTTGTTGCTTCTCTCTTTCTCTCTCAGCCTCTCAGGCGATAATCGATTCTAAGTTTCTCTCTCAGGCGATAATCGATTTCAAATCATCATTCATCTCGTCAATCGTCATCAAGCATCTCCTCTGCAGCTCTGCTTCTCGTGATCTGAAGCTTGAAGCTTCAATCAGATCTAAAGCTCTACTTTACGAACTTTTGAAAAGGTAAATTTTGTGGGTTTACTCTAATTCGTAATTAATGATGAATTTATAAGTTTAATCTTAAGAATAAGTATTAGATGAGTTTATGTATAATCTGAACCCCATGGACAATCCAATTGGTCATGATCCTATTTGATTTGGACATATTTGGACATAGTTTTATTTGGGCTTAAACCATGAATGTCCAAAAAACGGAGGTGTCCAATTGGACATGGTCAACCCAATTGACATCCCTAATAATTGGTCCCATGATGATATGTAAAGCTTCGGTAAATGGACACGAACTCCCTCACCATGTCACACGAGCTATTGTAGTCTTCTGGATATTTTGTACTGAGAGCCACTCTTCGAATTAGATCCAGCATTTCCTCTGCTGTAGCTCCCAGTTTCACAATATCAACGGCTTTTTCAGGCGTCACTCGATCTGCTGATTCTAATTTGCTCTTCCTCGCTCTGCAACTAAAGTCTGTCATGTACTCAGGCGAAAGATACTTGCGTTTCTTCCTCTCTCTTTTACCTGTCTGCACTAAAGTCTCGCCATTGTCATTGTTCCTTTCAACACTTGACGAAACATCAATCCTGAGCCTTTTGCTGAGTGAAGCCAATGGAGTTGCTAAATTAACATCAGTTTCGATACCTGAACCATCATCTTTCTTCTCACTTTCTTCTAAATGGTTAGAGTCATTTGACTCTACTCTTTTCTCAATCTCCTCATCATCATTACTATCAACAACACTCTTTTTGCTCTTTCTCTTCCTCGACGACAAACTCTTCCTATTGCTAAGTTCTTCCTCAGCGTTTTCAACCTTCGAAACTTCACTCAGTCTTCTCCACCGCCGGGTAGTAGAACCAGTGGTTGCTACATCACCACATTTCCTATTTTTCTTAACAAACCCTGAACACTTTCTCGAAGATCTCAGCTGGAAAGACTCATCCTCCTCTTTGTCTTCAAGTCCTATGATATATTGATGTTCAACATACTTAGCTAAATCAAATCTTCCTTTACACCGATAATACGCTGATATTTTCCTCTTCAAAACCTCAAACTCTAACAAATCACTATAACTAACCGTCTTCGCTAGGCCTTTAACATCATCAAGAACAACGCCAGGTTTTTCAAGAATCAAAGAGGACACAATCTCTCTTCTAACATCAGGCACAACAACACCATCCTTAACTCCAGGATTCACAGCTACAGAACTAACCAGAGCCGCCGCCTCATCACAAACCAAAAACTGCTCAACATGTTCACCAATCTCTCTTACAGCTTCTTCCACAGCACTGAGAAAGCCTCTAGAACCACTCATCTTCGAAAACTCGTTGAAATTCTCGAGAAATGGTTTCAACTCCAATGGATTGCACCAACTAAAGCTCCCATCTCCAAAATAAGCCACAAGTAATTTTCCCTTTTGCATTGTCTTCAAAGCCAAGTCTGAAGCATGTGAAGAATCATAAATCTGACCTGGCCACCATCGTTGACCATTGACTCCTTCACCCCACACAAAATCTCCCACATGGAACCCGTTCTCTATTTCTTCAAAATTATCTCTCAAAGACGAAACCTCACTCATCACATAATCTTCGATTCGTTCAGAGTCGTCGTCGTTAACGTCCTCCATCTTAACATCATCTTCCTCCTTCAATTGCTTATCAGAATCACCACCTCGTTCTCGGTTTTCAGAAACCCTAGAACCAGCCGTTAGCATATTCCCTATCGAACCAGAAGATTATCTTCTCTAATCTCTAGACATTCAGACAGCAACAATGATTAGAAAACCCCAAACATAAAACCTACGACCAGACCAATTGAAAAGTAGGGTTTTTTTAATATCTTCACGAGAAAAAACACGTTAAAGTTTACACCTTTTCGAAGAATTAAGAAAAACAAAATCACCTGAGAAGAAGAAGCAGCGAATCTAGAAAACAACACCTTCTTCCTCGTTTCCTGCGGCGTAAAGTTTTCGTTTTTTTTTTTTTTTTTTGTCCTCTCAAGAAAAATAAATAAAGGTTTAGACTTTTATGTGATTAATTAAGGCTTTTGATTTGGTTATGTACTTTTTTTCTGATTATCATCTAAAATTCGTTTTCGATTTTCGTTTATCATACGTTTATTAGTTAACAACATGTTAAACTCATGTTTTATATCATCATCAAGTCATCTCTCTTCATTTGTTTTTCTCGATCCGAATTTTCCGATTAGATTTTTCAGGATTAAAATATCAAAATTTCATGCCAAAACCATATCCCTCAAACTCTCTGTTCTGTCTTATTTTGAGCTAAGCATTTCAACAAACACGTGATGTGCATCAAAACGAAGCACTTGTGGGAAACATAAACCGTTAAAGGGAAACCAAATTGATTCAAAGTACAACAATTCAAAAAGCAAACTATACTAAACAACACAAAAAAAAAAAGACTCATAAATTCCGAAAAATCACATTTTTATCGATTTTTAAAAAGCCTTAAGCTTTAAGCAATGGAGACTTTAGCACCAGCTTCTTCCAGAGTCTTCTTAGCTTCTTCAGCTTCATCTTTAGTCGCTCCTTCTTTAAACTTCTTGGGCAACCCTTCGATAAGCTCCTTAGCTTCCTTCAACGCCAAGCTAGTCAAAGCCCTCACAGCTTTAATCACTGCGATACGCGAGCTACTCGGAACCTCGTTGATAATCACATCGAACTCGGTTTGCTCCTCCACAACAGCCGCTGCACCACCGTCTGCCGGAGCTGCAACAGCCGCTGCAGCAGGAGCTAAGGAGAGTGGAGAGACGCCGAACTTGTCTTGGAGATAGTCGACGAGGATGCGAGCTTCTTCGAGGGTTAGGGATGAGATTTCGGATCCGATTTTCTCGATTTTCTCCGGAGCTTCGACGGCGGAGATGGGACGGAGGTTGATTGCACGGTGGGTTGAAGCACCTCCGAGGCGAAATGGGAACTCGATTGCGGTGGTTTTGGAAGGGAAGTGATGGGTGGAAGCGGAAGTGAGATAAGATGAGGAACGGATTGAGGAAGCGATTGAGAGGGTCGTCGACGCCATTGTTTCACTCTCTTCTTCTTCTTCCTCTTGACTCTTTTGGGATTTGTTTTGCGTGTCTCGTTCTCTGTGTGTGTGTTTGTAAGAAGATGAGGATAAAAAAAAACAAAAGGATAAGGGGTATTATGGTCATTTAATGTAATGCGTATGTTTTGCTTATCATGTGCGTGAATACGATTGAGAAGTTAAAATAAAATAAAAAGACAGGGGCGTTCCGAGAATCGAACTCGGGACCTCTCGCACCCAAAGCGAGAATCATACCACTAGACCAAACGCCCTTGTTGCTTAAAATGATACGTATGTTTACTTTTCTTATAGTCAAACATTATGTAAAACCTAAGCAAAACCAGTTACGAGAAGCCATATTGGTTAAAATTACATTAATTTCTGAAAGGTAAGTAAATAATTTCATGCTAGAAAAAGGTACTTAAACGGATTTAGCACCTTGTGATCCACTTTGGTTTTCACATTCAGAGTTTTAGGAGTGGCCAAATGCAAACACTATCGTAGAATCTAGTAGAGACACTACCATTACCCATAAATATACCTAACACCAAAACATGAAAGTCTATTAAACACCAAAATAATTTTATGAAAGTCTATTAAGAAAAAAAGAAAAAACACTTCATGTTTTAAAAACTGTTTAAACTTAAACAATGGAAATCTTGGTGCAAGCTTCTTCCGAGCTTGTTTCTTGGCTTCTTCTGCTTCATCTTGTCACGCCTTCCTTAAACTTCTTCGGAAAACCTTCTGTGATGAGCTCTTTCGATTCCATCAACGACAAAGCTAGTCATAGCCCTAACGGCTTTGATACACCGCCAGTGTTAAGGGGAGGAGGGAAATACGCAGCAGCAGGCGCTGAAAAGAGTATTAAAACACCGAACTTGTCTTTGACGTAGCCGACAAGGATGCTGGCTTCTTCGAGGGTTAGAGACGAGATCTCGGATGGAGATAGATTGCACGGTGCTTTTCTTTGGAGCTTTTACTGCAGATATAGGATGGAGGTAGATTGCACGGTGGCTGAGCGTGGAAGATGAAGAAGAAGAAACACCAAAGCCAAACGGAAGTTGTATTGCGATGGGTCGAGAAGGGAAGTGATGTTCCGCATCAAGACCGGAAGAACAAGAGGAGGAAGGGATTGTGGTCGAGATGGAAAGAGTCGTAGCTGCCATTTATTAGCTCTTTGGTTTCTTCTTCTTTACAGATTTTTCTTATGTATTTGCGTTTCCTAGACTGCACGAGAGAAGAAGATGAGGAAGATAAACAAGATAAAACCCTTATATTTTTTTATTAGGACGATACAAACCCTAAGTTTATTTATGCCTGAACTTTGGTTGATAGGTTTTAAATAATTTCTACTTTCTAAAGTCACGATTTGTTTCCTTGTCTAAAGTTAGGTCTGTGTAAGAGAAGGCAACGAAGTTAGATGTGAGAATTTTATATTCTTTGGAAAGTCGTTTGACAAATGGTTTAGAGCCCTCATAGGGACAAGTTGTTGTGTGGCTCTCAAGCATAACTTCGCTCCTTCTTTCTCTGTTTCAGTCATATCTTAACAAATTCAGTTCTATACCTAAGCTCCATTTGTAGTAAACGGCCCGGATATTAACATAGGTTAAACAACAATGATAAAATGTTGGTCCCGATTGGTAAATGGTAATATCGTTTCAATAAGGCCGTAAAAGGTTTTTTAACGGCTGTGGAAAAAGGCAGTTGGTAACAAGCGTGTAGTTAAAAGTGGAAAAGTAAACCCCTCTCAAAGAAAACAGCGGTTAGAAGAACTTCTTTCCAAAATGTACTAATCTTGATTTCAGCATCTAGATGTGATGAGGAAATTAGCCCGAGTTTGATTTCGTGTTCATCCCAACTTCGATAAAAATTTCGATTTCCGAAGAGATAGTTTTCATGGATTTTTAGTTTGCTGCTGAAGAATCTATTTTCATGAATAATCTGTTTCTTTTTTACTGTTTTCCATGATTAGAACAAGAATCTACACCTATGTAGTATTACACATGGCAAAACACAAACAAATCACTTTTAATAAGTCTACAGATCCTATCTCAGTGAACTTATACTGCAACTATGTTTGTGCTAATGGGTCAATCACAAACTATAGCTAGGGATGTCAACTGGGCTTAGAGACTATGGGTGAATCATGTCCAAATTAAATTGGACCGGTTATGGTTATGACCAAATTTAAAGCGGTCAAATGGACACAAAACCAATTTAACCCGCTAATAAATGGTTCAAACTCATCTGGATATGGATTGTCCAATAATCCTTCAAAATTAGGGATTCCAAAATTTGAGAGAATTTTTTTTTTTTGTTTTCCTCATTTTTATCCTTCAAGACTAGAGAATAAAGACCATGTGCAACTTTCATGAACAAAACTTCAATTTATAAGTTTTATATGAATTTATGAGTGCTATATATATGAATTTTTGAGTATTATAATTTATTTTTAAGTTTTTAGCTTAATTGAGTTCATGTATTATCTGGAGATTCTGGACCCCATGAACAGTCCAATTGGTCATGATCTTATTTGGTTTCCACTTATTTGGACATAGTTTTCTATTTGGGCTTTGACCATAAATATCCATAAAATGGATGTGTCCATTTGGACTTGGACAGCCCAATTGACATCCCTAACTATAGCTACCGTTTCATTGTTAAACAACTAAATATGTCCCCTAACTTCGTATGTGAATGAATCATCTTATCCTCTGCTAGGCATTTCAACAAACATCTTATGTGCAGCTACTGTGAATCTACGCAACAACGGCTAAATCAGCATATGGGTAGCCAAATTTACTCAAATTACAACAATTTCTTAAAGCTGAATCAACAATTCCAAAAGCAAACTATACTAAACAACATCAAAAGATCCCGAAATTTCCAGAAAAGAGAACAACTTTTTATAAAAAAAAAAAACCTTAAGCAATGGAGACTTTAGCACCAGCTTCTTCAAGAGTCTTCTTAGCTTCTTCAGCCTCATCCTTAGTCGCTCCTTCTTTAAACTTCTTGGGCAACCCTTCGATAAGCTCCTTAGCTTCCTTCAACGCCAAGCTAGTCAAAGCCCTCACAGCTTTAATCACTGAGATACGCGAGCTACTCGGAACCTCGTTGATAATCACATCGAACTCGGTTTGCTCCTCCACAACAGCCGCTGCACCACCGTCTGCCGGAGCTGCAACAGCCGCTGCAGCAGGAGCTAAGGAGAGTGGAGAGACGCCGAACTTGTCCTGAAGGTAATCGACGAGAATGCGAGCTTCTTCGAGGGTTAAGGATGAGATTTCGGATCCGATTTTCTCGATTTTCTCCGGAGCTTCGACGGCGGCGATGGGACGGAGGTGAGTTGCACGGTGAGTGAGCATGGAAGATGAAGCACCACCGAAGCGGGAGGGGAATTCGAATGCGGTGGTTCGGGAAGGGAAGTGATTAGCGGAAGCGAGTGTTGGGTAAGATGAAGAACGGATTGAGCTTGCGATTGAGAGAGTCGTCGACGCCATTGTTTCACTCTTTTGGCTTCTTCGGATTTGAGTTTCGCTCTCTGTGTGAGTGGTTTGATTCGATTGTAGGAGGAAGATGAAAAGATGAGGGACAGAAAAATAAAAGATAAGGGGTAATTTGGGAAAATAAATTAAGGCGCAGGCTTGCTATTATGCGCGGATAGTCATAGATGAGGTTGTCCGAGTTCATCTTTTGACGGTAATACCCTTGACATTGAGAAGTTAAAAGAAAAAAAGACAGGGGCGTTCCGAGAATCGAACTCGGGACCTCTCGCACCCAAAGCGAGAATCATACCACTAGACCAAACGCCCTGATTGATATAATCACATTTACTCTCTTTTTAAACATATCCACTACTAATTATGTCATTAATCACAAGCTTATCAACGCTTTATTATATTCCTAAACAATAAAAAGTACCAAAGGGGTTCAAAGACTTTTGAATCGAAGTTGTAGTGGAAAACATTTATGCATTAAAAAGAAGCATATAATAATCGTATACCAACGTTGTGTAATCACATCGAGTAGTTTGGACTCTCTCCCTTCTATATTTTTTTCCCACCAATGCTACAAACAACAAACAAGTTCCATTTCCAATGAATCCAACACCCCGCATTTCAAAATCACTTGAAGAGGGGTGGGTTCTCACCATCTACGGCGTCTCCTCCCATACCAAAACGCAAACGCAGCTACAGATGCAGCCACAACGACTCCAGTAGCAGCGTGCCATACGTACAAAGGCTTCTTCATCATCACCACGCTTGAAGATTGCCTCACCATCTCCGAGCTCTTAATATCTTTAACTTCAGGAACTTTATGCTGACTCACTACGGTCTGAGCAAACCCGAGTCCTTCTTTTTCCAATTCTTCCGAATCAATTGTCACAGCTGGTTTCAATTGTGTCGCCTTTGAGATGATTTCATATTCTTCTTTAGTCCCTCCTTCAAGAAAAGATCCAACAAGGTGACCCTTTTTAACCCAATACGCTCCAAACGATTTCCCGTCTTCATAATCTCCAAAGTGCACAACTTCACCTGTAGGGTCTCCATAGAATTGCCATGAGAAGGCGAAGACCCTTGAGTAGAAGAACGGCAAATAGTCAAATTCTCCAGTCTTGACTGGATCCATGATGGCTGAAACTGCGTGTCGCGCTGATTTCCTAGCTGAGTCCACGTGCTCAAGCCTCCTCATTTCGCCAAATAGTTTCACTGGAAATGTAGCTACATCGCCTATTGCATACACTGAGCTGTCACTAGACTGCATTTTGCTGTTTACTTTTATCCCTCCTTTCTCTATTGTTAACTGTCCTTCAAACAAGCTTGTGTTTGGTCGTATCCCGATTCCAACCACAACCAAATCTGCTGGTAATTGGTTCCCATCTTTGAGATTGACCGCAGTGACCTGTAAAATAAAAACCAGAAAAGCTCGTATCAATAAACAAACAAACTGAACAGAACAAGTCTCTTTCATAGTTTCATCATTGGACCAAGAGTATCCATTGTTCACCTGATTCTTCCCATCTTTAGTTCTATAGCTGAAGAAGGAAAGATTACCTTTCCATTCGAGTCAAACTCAAATGATGTTAAAACCGTTCCTTTTATGAATTTCACGCCTTTAGCTCTGTAGTAGTCTTCATACAAACTTGCAATCTTGGGCGTAAAGAGACGTGCCACTGTCATAAGAAACTAAAAAGGTCAAGCCAAATACACAAACTTTCTCTCTTACACGTAAGTTGAGTAATAATCAAGAGTACATACTGCAGTGAGCCTCTGGGAAAACCATCGTCACATTGATTTTGTTGATCACTAAAGATGCAGCACACTCCATGCCAATGTAGCCACCACCGATAACAACAGCATTCCCGTTGGAGCTTGATTGAATCACAGTGGCAAGCCTGTTTGCATCGGCCAGATCTCGTAAGTAACAAACATTTTCAGCATCTGAGCCTTCCACCCCAAATTCTTCGAGCTTCAACGCCTACTTGCACAAGCCACATATGATAAAAATAAGGCCATGACTTTAGCATTTCAATGTTCAAAGTATTAAAATAACATTAATTCCTTCAACAGTGTTCAGGAGTGAGCTGATTTGCCCATATCATCTAATTGACATTCCACAATTACAAAATCATTGTCTTCAGTTATTAATGATAAGAAATCACAGATTAATAAATCCCAAAGGACAATAACATTTACAAAACATAAATATTATTGTGCAATCCATACCCGGGCACCAGTTGCAATGATCAAGAATTTGTAACTTATAGTCTCCCCAGTGCTAGATAAAAGAGTCTTCCTCCTCACATCAACTGACTTAACACGAGTTCCAAGGACCAATTCAATTCCTGAGAAAAGTATTTTAAAAAATTATCAGAAAGAATCCTGTAGTGTGTAGTCATAGCCCAAGTAAATTAGTACTTTCTCAAAAAAAAAAAAATGTGTAGAAGTAATTACCATGATCCTTGTACCATTTCGGGGTGAGCTTCTCATCATTAGCACCAACACAAGTGTGGAAAGAAGGAAGCCGTGCAGGAGCTGCAGATAAGGTCATGAGTAACCCTTACAAAGCCTAATGAGTAAACTTTAACCAAATTCCCTTATATTCATCTTAGGTTTCCCTAACTCAAAATGCAGAAACCGCACTCTACCAGGTTTTCTCTTACCTTCTGGCAGCAGAAAACCTTTGCTTAAAGCTGGCCTCTCATACGGTGCAACCTAGAAAACAAACAAAAAAAAAAGCAAATACCAAAGCTTATTTTCTACAGGGGGCGAAACAAACATAGAACCCACAAACCAACACTTCATAACAAAACAAGCATGAGTGAAAAGACATGAATCACAAACCAGAAAATAGTGAGTCAAAGGGTTGTTTGGAACTGATACGTAAACCACACAAATTACTGTCCTTCAAGGCTAGACGCTACCAATGTATTGATTCTTGCAAAGCTACTCTACAAGTAGTGTAACTCTTACCAAATACCCCAATTATATCACATCCATATACAGCTAAGCACAAATTGCACATAATATCAAAAAATCTTGATCTTTAACAAAATTTCAAAGTAAACACGCATAAGTAAGATTTGATTGAAACTGATCAGGTTTGTTTCTTGAGCTTCTGATACTTCAATTAACAAAGTATAATACCTAACCACCAAAACCCAAAGCTTCAATCAACACCAAGAATTCCAAAAACTAGTGACATAGTTATACAAAACATCAGAGTCACTTAAAAAAAGAAAATTTCAAAATCTTCATGTGAGAAAAAAACTGATAAATTCAGAGCCGATACAGGACTTTAAAACAAAAAGGATGATTTCGCAATCGAAACAAGAAAAAAATTGAAAATCTATAAATGAGATTAAAGAGATAGAATTGGGTTGCTTACGGGTTCTTCGGAAATGATGCAGAGTTCGCCATCGGAGACACCTCTACGCGTGAATTCGAGAGCTGCATAGCCAGCAGCAACACCTCCACCGAGAATTACATACACGAACGCTCTCCCCATGTTTTTTTCCTTATCACTTCCCCGAGAAAATCCTAAACATACATGACGATGGTTTTGTATATTTTTGTTTTTAATTTTCCGAGAAAATAATTTTTTTTTTTTTTATTAGGAACAGAAGAAAATAGAAAATTCTGTTATCTATGGATTTTTTAGTGAATGATATTCGACGATTTGGTATTGGTCATTTTACAATTGTACCCTTCTTTTGACTTCTTTAATAATCCAACGGTGAAGATTAAGTTAAAGGAGGATCAGGACCGTTTAATTTGTGGACCCAGCTTAACTCTTTGCTTGCACGACTGGCTTGACCCAGGCCCGCCCTTCACCGATTCTAACGAAACATTTGTATTGGTTCTCAAAATTTTGAAGTCCATTTTGGAGATTTTTTAAAAAACTAATAAGGCCTCAAAACTCCCTAATTTTATAAAAAAGCCTTCTAATTTGAAAAATGTCCAATAATAGATTTTCAAAAAAGCTAAAATTAGTTAAAAGATCATAATTTAAAAATATCCTATAATTAATAAAATAGGTTTTAAAATCAGAAAAAGTCTCTATAATTAGCAAAAAATACCAAAATTTTAGAAGTTAATACATAAATTTTTTGACAGCCCCATATAATTAGCAAAACAAATATCAGCTTTTAGTATTTTATTATTTAAAAAAAAAGATAATCCTAATATTTTTTTTTTTCTGTTTTGGGCCTCAGATTTCACCGGACCGACACTGAGTGAGGCAAAGGCTTGGTCAGAGGTTTAGGGTGAGGAGGAGTTTTTTCCAGTTAGCCTACGACCTGTTCCTTGATCGGGGGTGGGGGCGGCTCAGCTCTTTTCTGCCTTCACAGGTTTCCGTTGTTTTGTTGATGGCTTGTGGAAGGACTCAGATATGTTTACAGTTTACTGGTGCGGGTTGGGTATATCGGTCGTCTCAGGGGACCTCCTCATTTATGACACCTCCAATTTTTGCCGTAGCCTATCCCCATTGCATGTTGAAGTCGAAGCTCTTGTTTGGGCTATGCGATGCATGATAGGTCACGATTTCTTGAACGTGGCTTTCTATACAGATTGTTAAAATTTGGTGAAAATGATGTCTTCTCCCTTCGACTGGCCAGCCTTCTCAGCATATCTCAAAAACATCAAGGTGGACAAGGCAGAATTTTCGACCTTCTATTTGACCTTGATTTCTAGGAAGGATAATGTGCTTGCGAATAGTTTGGCACGACAAGTTCGTATCCAACTGCATGTTATTACTTTTGTAAACGATTCTCTTTCTCATTGGCTCTCATAAGCTAATTTTTTTTTATTGTAAAAAAAAAATTGATTGGTGTAAAAAAAAAATTGATTGGTGTGAGTCAAAAAAATTAGTTTGTAAATTACACTGTATTTTTATTTGTTAGTTATAAATTATATATTGTAAGCCTAGAAAAAGTTAAATCTCAACCTAGTTGGCATAAATGTTATTAGTTAAATGATTAGCGAGTTATGAGAAGATTTTTTTTTACAATTTTTTTATAGAAGTTTTATTCAACAAAATCGTGTTATTCTATATAGTTGATATTAACTATAAATTGATTGTTGTTGGAAAAAGTTCAAAAGTATGTTAAGTAAGACGTCAATTGCCGACAAATACGACGTTTAGACATCTAAAACAACTTCGATATAGTGATTTTATCTTCTAACGGTTTAGTTTGTTTTGTCTGCAATATTTATTCAAATTTGTCTTAAAATATAGTGATTTGTTTTTTTGTTAAAGGGTTTTCTTAAATAAATAAAATATTAAGTTTACAGGATAGAACTATATTACAAACAAAGAAATAAGAACGAAGGCTAGCATGAGCTAGAAGGATGGAAGGTTTAAAACAAACAAAGTCTGAAAAGAGGAAAAAGCAATCAGAGCCTCATGTTTGTTATGAAACTTAACTGATCCAACATTGAAAAAGTGAGATCCCTCGCTTCAAACCCAATTGCATCAATGAACTACACTTGTTATTCATGGTGGAAATGATGCTTGTTGCTACTGAAATTGGAGAGACCGAAAGACCTTCATGAAATTGTCGATTTCTCTCTCTCCACAGTTCATAGATTGTAGCCTGCCAACCTTGAAAGAGAGCAAGTTTTGTATGTTTTGATGCTGAAACTGTTGGCATCCAAAGAAGAATCTGATCCCAAAGAAGCGGAGGGGATGATAACTTAAGTCTTTGTGTTATCAATCTCCATACTTCAGCAGAATAAGCACATTCAAAAACATATGATTTCGAGATTCATGAGCCAAACCACAAAGAAGACAGTCTAACTCAATATCAACTCCCCAAGTAGACAAACGATCAAGAGTATGGTTGCGATTAAGTATAAATAGCCATGACTTTATAGCATGCTTTGGGATGACAGATTTGTGCCACACAAGAGGGGTCCAAGGTTTTACGTGATTCGAAAACCTAACAGCATTCCACACAGCTTTAGAAGAAAAAGATTGTACCATACCGTCTAATACCCAAACCGGAGTATCATTTGCTGATGATAAAGTAAAGGTAGAGATAAAAGAGTGGAGAAAAACCTGTCTCTCTGATCTGGCATTAGGAAGAGACCATCCATTCTCATTTCTTAATTCAGCCACAGTTGAAAACAAAAGGATCCCTAAGTGATTAGGGCCATCTGAACCAAGAAAATGGTAAAGAGATCCAAAATGAGTCCATGGATCCCAACAGAAAAATGTAGAATTACCATTTCCAATATGGATGCTAAAAAATTTAAGAGCTTTGAAACGCAGCTTAAGTAATCTTTTAAAATTCCATGAGTAAGAAGCATTCTTTTCATTGAGCGCCCGCAAAGGAAATTTAGAAAGATACTTACTTTTTATCTAGGCCACCCAAAAAGAACGAGCTCTAAAAAACAGCATCCAAAAAAGTTTCAAAACACAAGTTTCGTCCAACTACTAATGTGCCTCAAACCAAGACCACCTTCTAATTTAGGGAAACAAATGTTAAGCCAAGACACTTTTGCACCTGAGGGAGAGTCTACCTTTCCATGCCAAAGGAAGGAGCTGCAGAGACTATTAATCTTTCTAATAACCTGCTTAGGGAGGAAGAAAGCACTAGTCCAAAAACCTATAATTCTGGAGATAATTGTAGATAAGAGAGTTAACCTACCCGCCAAACTAAGAAACTTATGAGTCCAAGCGTTCAGCTTCTTTTGAATTTGAGATAGCAAAGGATCACAATCTTTAACTGAAAGCTTTTTGGAACAAAGAGGAAGACCCAAGTACCGGACTGGAAGAGTGGATGGAGTCAGATTGAAAAAATTCTTTAGCTGGTTCAAGCTATCCTCACTTACACCAAAGCAAAACAAGGAGGTCTTCTCAATGTTCATTTTCAATCCAGAGATTTCCTCAAATTTTGCGAGAACAAACATAACTCCTCTCAAAAAATGCTCATAACCCTCTAAGAAGATTAGTAAATCATCGACAAAACAAAGATGAGTAATCTGAAGATCCTCACACCCAGGGTGGTAAATGAAAGATCCTTCTACTACACTTTTATTCAACATTAAGGATAACACATTTATTACCAGAACAAATAGACTTGGCGATAAAGGATCCCATTGGCACATATCCATCCTTCCTGTAAAGAAACCAATTATTGGTTCTTTTCTTCTCATTTGTTTTTATTATTTAAATAGTTTTGGGATTATTAAATTAATTAATTAAGTGCCGATGATTTAATTATAGTTTTAATTAATTTTTCCATACCTTTAATAAATAAGTATATGGTTATAGTTTGTGACACAGTAGCTAAAGAATGTGGTGAATTGCAGTGTGGTTTCATTGTATTGTCTGAAGATTTTCACCATTTTCGAATTTTAATTCACTTGTGGTATATATTATGGAATTATATCCAACTTCTAGATGTTTCAGAATGTAAAGTAACTTTTTCGATTTTATTATATTAACTCGAACTGCGGATCAAGCCTACGAAAATAAAGTGATTTAATCTTCTAACGGTTTAGTTTGTTTTGTCCGCAACATCTATTCACATTCTTAAATTCTGAATAATAACAAATCAATTGTACGAAAGTGTTATTCAAAAAGTAATAAAATATTGAATAAATAAAACAATTATGCGCATTTAAACTATGTGAATTAAGAGATTTTTATTAGAGTTTTCAAGAATATATTAAAAAAAAGTGAGAAAATATTTTTATTTTAGAATTTTTGAGAAACTTTCAAGAGACTAACTTTCTACATGCCAATTTGGAATTGGTTTTGAATTGTAGAAAAATAAAATTTACATATAATAAAATAAAAAATTTCTTGCATATGCTCTTACAAGTAATAGTGCCTATACGTAATGATTTCATACCGAATGTGTAGTATTTAAATATTACATAAATTATTGTTTTACATCGTGATAACAATGACTATCAAGATAAGACGGTTACTGAGAGAACCCCAATAAAAGAAGCTTTATCATCTTTGTCCAACCGTTTCAAACTTTCAATTGTTCTTTGTCAATTTGACTTGTAGAGCGTTAAAAACCAGGAAAAAAAAATAGATATGACGAATTGTAGTTTGTCACGTGTATAGACCATGCGGTGGTTAGCGTATTGGGATGTGTGGTCGAGATGAGGATCATGTTCCGAACGAAGATAATATAATCCAAAACGTTACAAACGAATACTTCTATATTTTATGGCTAGTCAGAAAACGAAGTTTTTATAGCGAAAAACGTAGATGCATATCTCGGCCAAGTGGCTCATACGTTTCATAATCCTCCTTTCTTTATTGTAGAGTACACTAAATTATATAACTTTTGTTTCTGAATGGTAGGATACGTGAAGTAAACAAAAACCACATGATGTTCTTATTTTTTTATTTTATTCTTTTGTAGACTAAAAACATGTTGATGCAATATTTAGGTTTTGAATGGTATGGTATATTATGATAATATGCTTAGGAACAGAGGCAAAGAAACTCAAATAGATAATCTGGTTCATGAACAGTGGACGAATGGATATGGGCCTGGCCTACCTTTTGGGCTCTTTCACCAAATACATATGGGCCTTCTCTTACATGCAAGCCATATCGTGTGATGTCTCCTTCGTTTAAGGTATATACTAGGCTATTAACAAGTGGACGACGTTCTAACATTGTTAACCTTGGGTTAACATAGCATATATCATTTGATTGGATTAGGTGCGAACCAAAAATCTTCAGACTGAGTTTTGAACCCTAGCTTTCAAATCGAAAACGCTCTTTAATCACGAAAATTTGATATTGTACGTATTAATCGATCAAATGACTTATTGCTCTTTATCGAAAGAGTTGTTACTTTTCAAATCGACCCTTCACGTTCAACATCAGAGAGAGTTCCGCGTGGAATGCATGATTTGCACCGATAGAGTTAGTCGATCTAAACCAAAAACAACGTTGAACAAACCGGAACCAAGTGATTGACTGAAATTGAATTGGAATAATTAGCCTGGTGAAACCGTATTCACATATAATTATTTTCTTTTGTGTATCCGTTACTACACATCGGTTTATTTCTAGGATCGGAGTGCTGAACATCACTTAGAGAAAAGTGTTGAGAAAAACCGAACTCATAATAGTATCAACCAATTAACTAGTGATATGATAATTAGTTACAAACGTAGCTATAGCTACTTTAGTAACTCCATCGATAATGGTCAAAATCGTCTTAGATAGATGTGAGCCGACTTCAACATTAACTGAAAAAAGATTACAATGTCAAACTCATTGAGACGGGAAGAAAATGTATTTTGCTATATATAGAAAGTACAGCTAAGGCATAAGGCTAGAACAATGCACAAGCAAACACACAAATATAGAGAAGATAAAAAAAAAACCCAATTCTTCCACGTTTATCTATATCGTAAATTTATATATAAACCACTTGTATATATATATATATGTTCGTGATGACCGACCCGCCATGTGATTTTTCCTTTATTATTCACATGGGAAGTCGACAATTCCCACATGACAAAAACGTTGGCCTAATCATATATATGAACATGTGGCCCAATTCCATATCTATATATTTCGAATTCATAAATTTACAGTTGAGAATATAGAATCTAGAATAAGCATAATTCGAGTTTTCTCACTTTCTGATGTTCTATAAGAAATATAATGTGGCATAAATAGTTGCTTGTTAAAATAATAAACATAATTTTAATATTATTAGGAATCTTAGATATAAATCTAGAAAACATATATAGTTGCGCGTTATTAATAATAAATAGTTGAAACATACTACATTTTATTCCTATTCTAGCCAATGCATAGAGAAGAGTAAGTGGAGTTTGGATTTATCCTTTACACATGCTTCATTCGGACAAAATATGTCGTTTGCCTAAAGACTAAAGTTAAGAAGTTGGGTAAAGCTTTTAATGCTTTTGCCGTCTCGTTCTATAGTGCTTAACACTTCCAAACCTAACATCATGTCCCAATTATTCTAACCGATTCATACATAGTAATAAATAAGATGTACACATTTCTACGAGTTTATATCATCTGTAGACTATAGTCGACTCTTTTTGGCTTTATCATTATCAACATGTATGGAAATCTATATAATTGCGGCTCACAATTAGCTAGCCTTTGCGTCCGTACCTCATTGAATCTTATTCTTTTCATGTTAAATGTTTTTGGTTTCGAAGTATGGATAGAATAATGAATGAACAATTATGTAAACTTTTATTCATTTATTAATGATAAGTTGATATTTTCGGTTTTAAAGGTTGTGGTTATGATTCGTGGAGTTAGGCTCGCGTCGGGTTCTACATGTTGAATGGCGATGCCCAAAAATGGATAAAAATTGTTGAATAAGGGCAACGTGAACTGTACCAAAAATTATCTATTTTTAGCCTCGATGTATGATACGTGTCTTTTTGTGATTGGTAACATTAGGTTCTGTATGTTTCATGATGAGTACGTCATCATGTGATATGGTACACACATCGATCCACATATTTATAGGCTATATACATGCCTAACTCCCATGTTTATGTGTGTACATATATATATGGATGAACGTTGAAGAGTTGCTTCTCGTATTCATCATACGCGTAAAATGATTGCTCTGTTTTAACGTTATTTGTTTTGACGTCTTGCTCTGTTTTTACATTCCAAAACAAAGCAAAACAAATGATTTAACTTATATGAATGTTTTAACTATAATTTTATATGTGATTATATATCAATTGGTTACTGGATAATTGTACTGATTGAGTATGACAGGAGATATGCGGATAAAGGCTTTTATCTTTAATAGATTTACCGCATATGTTATGGTTGTCAAATTAAAAGAAAAATGACCTTTTGATAGTACATTAATAAGTAAAAAGAAAAATCCATACGACGAGATTGGTGCAATCATTTGCACTGCATTCAGTATCACATAAACTTAAGATTACACCTTTTACAGAAATAAACTATTCATAACTGATCATTATATGTTAATTTGTTGCTTTATGAAAATTGATGTTTCGTTCGTTTTTTTTTTTTTTTTTTTTTTGTTGAAAATAATGTTTCGTTAGTTTCTGTGTATATATATAACTTGATATTACCAAACCCACTTTTTGTATAACTTTAATGTTTTGTGCTATGAGGATTAATTAGAGATTTTTGTATGTTTTTAATATAGGTATGTGAAAACTTCTAAACAAGGAAGTAAATAACAAACCTTATTTATGAGTTATTAATCATACGTAAAAACGAATTGATGTTCTGCGGATATCTATATAAATATTTTAATAACGTAAAAATATCCGGAAAAAATATATGACCCCTTCAACAACTTTATTTATGTATAACATGGGTTCATTAAAGATCCAAACTATGTATCAAGGATTCAGATAAATAACATTATATATTTTAATTATATCCCCAAACCTCGAAAACGAGGCAAAAACATATACATGTCACGTACTAATAATAGTACTCCTAAAAATCATATATAAATACTCAATTAATATTCCATGTTGTGTCCACCGGATCAACCAATCAATATCCATTCAGTAAATGCATTGATGACCAAATATCATCCATACCCCAATAGTTTTCACCGCTTTGATCATCAACCGTCATCGGTATCGGATAATCCACTGTTGCCGTGGCCGCTGTCGAATAGTTACCGTAGTTGAACTCCATATTGGTATGTTGATACGACGTTGGTGTAGGAGAATAAGTCTCCATCGGTTGATCTTGTGTACAAAAGACATTATGGCTCGACGTGCTAGCAGCTTGGTCGTTGATCTCTGAGCTATGATGAGACCCAACGGACGATGTTGTTGTTGCATCCGCTTGCTTGATGTACTTTTGGATTCTTGTCCTCCAGAAATTTTTGATCTCGTTGTCGGTTCTTCCTGGAAGGTGTTTGGCGATTTTCGACCACCTAATCATACATTTAAGAACTAATTGATTAGTGGCATCATTATTTACTATTATTATGACGCGATAATGATTGGTGTGGGGTAAGAGAGATTTAAGTATATGAATGCAGAGGACCAATGTAAGTACGTCTAGATGAAGCCAAAACATTAAGGTTTACGTCTATTTCAGTTGTGTTTGTCACGAGGCTTTTTAGGTTTGTACTATTGCTACATGTACAATGTTTGGATCTTTTTCATTTTCTTGATTTTTTGACTTTTTTTTGTTTTTGTTTTTTTTTTGCTGATAAACCTAAAAAAAAAACGTCAATAAACTGTAATTCTAGGATTAACACGAAAAAAGCTAGAGGTCACTAAAATTTTGAAGGTTTAAAAAATAAAATAACTCCAAAGTTAAATAAAATAAGGGTTACGAAAATGAGTATTATTTTGGCTCTTCCCGTGATAAATTTTTGACCTTAAACCTAAGAATCAAATCTGTAACTAGTTAATTACAGATAAAATGAAACTATATTCACACTACCTTGAAAAGAAAAAAATATACCATTTAATTTGTTGAATTAGAGAATCATGTACCTTGTATAGTGGTGCATATATTCCAGCTCTATACATATAAACAAATAAAATAGAAATCGAATAAAGTATACAGGCATGGGAAAATCACTTGAATAAATTTGAAACACTTTATTCGTAAAAACATAAAAATATAAGATTTTGGGAAAAATATGTTAGAGCTATGAAGTTTGGGTGAGAAATATAGGCACGAGTTTTATATGTTGTTTTTGATAAAACGCACGAGGTTTAATGTTAGTGGCTACAAAAATTCCAACACGTGCAAACAAAAAGAAAAAAACTCTTAGCGAGCAACGTCTCTGAACAAAATTGAAAATTCGATCAAAGCTTATCACAAAGGTAATAAACGCTTTTTTGCTTTAGTCACCAAATGTCTTGCTTTATTGTCTTTTCAAAGATCTACGTGGCATATAGCTACAAGAGTATATAAAACGATTCAAAGTTGATGTTCTCAAGTAAATTATACTAACCTGTTTCCCCACTTAGCATGAAGTTCCATGATGATAAGTTGCTCCTCTGGCGTGATGTTTCCCCGTCGTACGTCGGGGCGGAGATAGTTTAGCCATCGGAGCCGGCAACTTTTTCCGGTGCGTTTTAGACCTATACATTCGTACACATAGCATCATTAATCATTATAGATCTCTTTTGATTATTTTACATAATTTATTCTATCACTAGGCCATCACTAAAGCATATATATATATATATATATATATATATCATCCACATACAAAAACGGTTTTTAGATTGATTCTTCAACAAAGAATGATTATAATAGATCATACATATTATACGATGTCAAAAAAAGTAGAGCATATAAATGTTATGAAAATATGGTTTATTTTTGTGTATATACATATATTTATTCATGTAAAAACAAAAAGAAATTAATGAACATAGTAAAAAGTATATTTTTATGTAAATTAAAATCTATCTTTGCATGTTATGAAGAAACCCTAGCTAGTTTGTAATTATAAACTATTTGTGACTAGATTTGATCTTAAAAGGAAACTAAACGAACTACCTGCAGATTTGGCAAGAGAGTTCCAAACACCATCGCCGTGGTTGGCGATATAGTTGATGAGAATAAGATCTTCTTCCATCGTCCATGGTCCTTTTCTTACCTCTGCTTCTGCTGAGGATCCTGGACCTCCACTACTTCCTCCTTTTTTTTCCATTTTGTTATTCTTTATTTAATTTGATTCTATATATACAAGATCGAATTTTAATTTTATATATATATATATATATATATTTTATAGATAGAGAGAGAGAGAGAGGAATATAAAAGGAGTACGTGAGAGAGTAAGAGAGAAGGTTGTGGTGAGTTGATATTGAAGGTTGTGGAAGGTGAGCTACTGCTTTTATAGAGACTAAATTCACCGCGTGATTAGCAACCTTTAATTAATCTCATTTCTTAATTAATTATGTATTACCTTAATCTTAGAGTGTTAATTAATTAATCATAATTATTATTTCGTTAGGGTTTGTTTTCATTCTACTATACTAATAACCACATGGGGACTATGTATTTGTATCTTTTAAACCTAACCATCTATAATAACATGGTTTCATCCATCCATGTCCATATGTATATAAGTATTAATTAGACTGAAGAGTCTTTGATGCATTAATGCATGGATGATGCACGCATACATGCATGTGCTCCCGTATAGTTTCACATACATAGCTACTTGATTTGTATGTATTATTATTCTCGTACCAACTCATGGCGTTATTAGACTTAACCATGGATGATAGATGAAATTAATTTCAAGAGTATTAGTATACATATATTGAAATTTACATAAAAATTTAAAATCTGTACAGAGGAGGCCTTCTTGGGCTTTCTACCATGAGATGATCAGATATTTTTCTCCCAAACAAAAAGACAAAAGGAGGTCGAGTAACTAAAAAAATATATCTTGTCCAAGCTAGTAAATGCTTAGGTAGATTATACAGTTGTTTTACTTCCATGCTGATTTCCCAAACACGTTAACGCGCTAAGTACATGTTACATTTTATTATAAATTGAAATCAATATATTAACTTTGTTAGAATGAAGTTTACTGACCATCATCATCAGGTTAGTTTTGATTAGCAGTCGATTTATCAACGCTACTTACATAGTTGGCACATATTTTATTCTTCAGTTTTGCATTCCAACATGATATTACCAAATATTACGAAGACAATTAGTACGTAAGCCAAATGATTTAGTGGTATCGCTATTGGACCGAACGTGGATATCGTTTTTGGCACTTATCTTTAACACACAATTCGCATAACTTGAGTTAAAAAAATAATAATAATAATATCAAAAAAATTCAATTTATGTTTAGAGTTCTCTAATTTTATTTTGTAGTGGTTTGGTTTGACTATTTGACTAAGAAAAAGTATTAAACCAGTTATGCTGAATTAGTGAATTAAGTGTAAAGCTTGATTCTTGAATCGGTTTATAAATTTTGGTTTAGCTCGGATTGCATACCGGTTGAAAGGATCCTAGTACGTAATAAACTCAATCTGTACACAGTCAACATCTAGATTATCCTATACATTCACATCATCGTTGACCATAAAAAGATTTGACGGTATAACCCGGTAATGTAGAATAACTTCGCTATATATGTACTTCAACAATTCGATTGATCGTTACTATATGCTTTTGTAGGGCATCTCTCATAAAGAAATCAATAAAAAGTACATTAATTTATATCTTTAAGAAAATTGCGACTCTAATTAACTGAATTAAATATAGATAACTTGAACTTATACTCTATTTCTATTCGTTTAAAAATTAAATTAAGGACATGGAAAAGAAAGTACAAAGATGGAGACACACAACGATCTTGACACTCTAAAAGTTAACTTCACTCTAATCCCTAACCAAATTAAAATCCACTTATCATAAAGTGAAAAGTGACTAATTCCTAACAAAACATTAATAATATAGCCCTTTACATCCAGATACAAATTTATGACCCTTCACACTTCAATGATCAAATAGTACTTGATTTTGTTGCCTCATCCATTGTCTATCTCTCTTTTTTTTTTTTTTTTTCCTAGGCGCGATAACATGCTTTTATTTTGATCAAAAACAAAAGTCGTGATTAGATGGACTTTGACGTAACCAATTTATATATACCAAGAGTTTTTTTCTTCTTTAAATAACAGTTTGCAACCTCGTTGCATGCCAATATACATGATCAATGGTCATCTAATCAAAATCTTTGATTAACTCAATGTAATTAAAAAATAATTATAAACAAAATTTCGAACATTTTACTTATTTAATCATGTAAACTTTTCCATAAAATAATTTTGTAAAGTACAGACGCAAAATAAACAAATACACTAACCTTTATTAAGCAAATAATTTTGATTAAGAGATGCTTAATTAGGTTTTGGGTATTTGAAAAGGAAAAAATACACTAACCTTTATCAAAAATAAGTGAGTTTAGAAATATAATTCCCGCGTAACTTTAATATTTTATTTTAAATAGGAATTAAAACATTTATTGTATTTTAGTAACTTACTTTAATTCAAATGGACTAACATACATAGGCAAATGTGCGTTAGATACAAACGAAAATATTGAGTTACCCATTTGATTTGGGTACGAGTTGAATATGTTGTCTGGGTACCCCCAAGTCCATGCTGGTACGTATCATCAGACCCGTAACACCCAACCCTATTTTGAAACACCCAACCCTATTTTGAAACATATATAATTTTGTGAGGTTAATAAGTAATAACACTATTATTACATATTACGATAGATTTTAACCCGCGGTACACCGCGGACATATAATTTTTATTATAATTTATATTTTATATTATATTTATTTGTTAAATATTAGTTTTTTTGTAAATAAAATAATAACTAAATTTTCCGATTGTTGTGCGGCTAAATATTTATATTGTTTTTAATCCGAAACACACTGACCATTTGTTTATTATATTTAGTTTGTTTTGTTTAATTTTTGATATTCTATTTTGATTTTTAATTATCATAATAAAAAATAAGGGATTTAAATACATAATAGTAATTTATACGCTGTGATTAAGTCACATTTTTCCTAATGATTTAATTATTTTATACAATCTTAGTTAAATTAACTTGATTTTATGTCAAATATTCTAATATACTTCAAACACAAATTTAATAATATTTTATTAATTCCAACATGTCCTCTTTATAACTCATCTACTATATAAATACATTATATAGTATTTTAGAATTTTTTTAATTTTACATATTCGTAATAATTAAAATTTTTAAAGAAGTTTATATATGTTAATTATGATATTTAAATAAATATCAATTGAAGTTTTTCTTAAATTAAGAATCAAATTTCATAGGTTTAGAAAACAAAATGGGAATCAAATTGTTGTTTTCTTTGTTTGCGAATGATTCAGATATTTTCAAAACACAATAGAATATGTTGTTAAATGTGATAGTTTCTATTTCCATATTGATTAATGTTATTTTTTAGTTGGAATGAAAAATGTAAAATATTTAGGAAATAAAATCTAGAGTAATGTTAGTTATGGAAATTTTTATGAGTTAATGTTGTAAATAAATTTTTAAATAAACAAAACTAAAAAGGCATAATACAAAATGTAATTAAAAAATGTTAATGTAGATTATCGTAACAATAATTAAATAAATATTATATTTTAAATGTACAAAAAAGGACTATGAGTGGTTGCAAACCTACTCGTTAAAGCAAAGTTAAATAGTTTCCATATTTGAAAGGGCACTTGATTTGGCGTATCATACAAAAGTTTAAGTACACTTAAGCCATTTTTAAGAAACCCCATTATTTGTGGCTGCGATTTAATTAAAAGTGGAAACAACTCTTTACTTTAATTACTTCCCTCTTAAGCGCGCGTTACATGCAATTCCTTAATGTCAACTCTCAAAACAAATCAGTCTTTTATTTTTCTTGTTACACAAAAATCCATATCACTGTTAAGTTAATAGAAACAAGAAAAGAGAAAACGTACAGAACTTGAATTCGTAACGCTTAATGTTGTTGTAATTATTTAATCATAAAGAAACTTTGAATAGTTGGGATTCACAAGTTTTTATTGGGAAAAGAAATGAAAATGGTTTCTCGTACACATTTAAGGAAAAGAGTCGGTGATGGGATACGCGTTAAGAGACGCGTGGAGAAGAGGAATCTTAGAAGAAACATAAACTGAAAACGTGGACTCCTCTCATCTTCACGATAAGCAAATGTTTAAAAAAGGTAAAAGCGTCTTGCTTTTAGGTTATGTAATGTCATGGAAGATTTGATGGAAAAGCTCTAAGTGGGAAAAAACAAAGCTTATGGGGTTTTAATGGTAGTGTCAAGGGGCTTAAGCTTCGTTTATATGAGTGGCTATAAGAGTGACAAGCTAAGGATCATCGATTAAAGATATGTGTGGGGACCTTGAAAGAAGGAACAACACACGCATGTGAGTGTGTATGTGAGATTCCAACAATCTAAATTACGTGTGTAATTTTAAAGAAAAACAATTAATTCAAAATAATATTTTTTTTTTTTCAATTTACATTCTTTACCACTTAACTTTTATAGATATTATTTATGATAAAACATAGGAAGAAATAGCTAAAGATTTCTATATACTTATTTAAGCAATATTATTAAAGTTTAATTCTACTAGCATATTATAAAACACTATGACATTTTATTTAATTTAATTATTAACAAAAAAATAAATTAGTTTATAAAATAAGAAAATAATATTTTCAAAATTATTTAATAAAATTAATTAACAGATTTTATTTATTGATTCAGAAATTTTTGGAAACAATATAATAAACTATTTAGAACAATTATAAAATTTAATCAAATTTATAAAATTATTAAATATTTGCATATCTACATCGTTTAATAATGACAAAAACATTTTAAAACTAAGATATAACATTGCTTATATTTTAAATATAAAATATTATATCTAATTTATTAAACTGTATATAGATGCAATGATAATTTGTTAGAATCTAAGAAATCAAAAATGTTAGATTTTATTCAATAATATATACAACTAAAAAAATAAAAACTTAAATCGAGATTTCTAAACACGACCGCTTCAACACGAGTTTTGTTTTATTTTATAGATTTTACCATATTTATATAACTCACAGATTTGAACATTGTAACATATACCGGGTTAAAATCAAAGTATGAAAGTAAGTAAATTAAATCTAAAAAATTATAAAATCTATAGAGTAAATCAAATAAATCTTTTACTATTATTTTACAACAAACAAACACAATAAAATTTATGCAAACATTTCCCGTGCTGACTATCTATTACCATTCTATAGATATCCTTTTTTACATAATTACATTGTACTCCCTCTGTTTCAAAATATATGATGTTTTAGTTAAAACACGCATATTAAGAAATAGTTACTTTTACAAAGTTTAACCAATCATAAACAAAACTGCATAATATAAAATATAAAATTAATCAAAAAGTTGCATTGAAAATTGTAAACATCCTATATTATGAAACAAAAATACTTCTCTAACCATCCTATATTATGAAACAGAGGGAGTATAATATTAATTTTTAGAATTTTATTTTTTAGATTTAGATTCTCTATTTTACATTTAAAATATAGTTTTAGGAGATAGAGTTTTGTATTTGGAGTTTAGGATTTAGAATTTAATCATATTATACATAGAAAAGAGTATTATTGAAAATGGAAAATAAAAGAGGGTATTTTGCAAAAATGTATTGAAAAATGATATTTTTGCAAATGCCTCAAACATATATTGCTAGGCTAATTATTACACGTAAAAAAGATGAAAAAGATGAAAAAAAGATGAGTTAAATCAATTATTTATTTTTACTTGTTTTTTTTTTTAACACTGGATTCATAAAATGGCCAAAAAGTTGCAAAACAAAGAAGAATCAAAGAGATAACACATCAAAAAGAAAACCAAAGTTTTGAAGAAAAGAGCCATCCATAATAGGCAAGATCTCAACCTCCATCACGTTTGTCACGGTCAATCAAGTTGTGTAACCATGCCGGACCACCCAAAGCCAAATAAGAGTTGAATCGTCCATCCCGTGTCACACTTGAAGCAATATCCCTAGCCAAAGCATTGGCTTTCGGTGAGGAGAGCTTAAAGGAAACCTCCCCATCACCCGTACTACTTCAGTGATCCTTGACACCTCAGAACGATACTTTGGCCAATCACTACAGGAATTAAGGGTATTAATAGCATTACATTATAGCGTTTTTTATTTTTATGCTATAATTGAGTATAGAGAAACTATAGATAGCATTTGCCAAAAGGTAAACGCTATGGTAGGTTGTGCGCGAAAAATTATTTTAGAGTGGCGCTTAGTGTTGGTTCTATTATAGCATAGGTAAACTTAAAACGTTATTGTAGGTTAACCCGGGAACCAAATTTGTCATTGGCTCCAAAATTGGAAGAAAAAGACAAAAAAACATGAGTTAAAAAAAGAAAAAAAAAGGTTTTCTAATTAGGTTTTTCTTTTCTCGATCTCGTCTCTATTCTCTCGTCTCCCTTCATCTCTGAAAGTCGAAATCTGAAACACCATAGATCCCAATTAGCTTGATTCTTCCACTATCGATCCCTCTAAGTCTAATCCCTCTCATATCGATCGCCGAATTTGATTCATAAGGTAAAAAATATGTATGGGTTTTCATTTTTGTAAAAGATTTAGTTTTTATTTCGTGTTGGGTTTGCTTTGTTTCAGTTGTTTCTGAAGTAATTGGGTTTTGGATTGATGTTTGTATGATTGGAATCGATTTCTTCTTATGTGAGTTTGGTGTTCGACTTTCAATCTGTGTTTTTGCTCTGCGTTTAGATTCTGTATGAAGCTAATTTGGTATAAAAAGAATTAGAATTGACTCAGTTTTGTATGATTGTTGTTGAGAGGCCAAAGACTCTAGTAAATAGAACCAACCAGTTTTGTCTGATTGTTGTTGATGATATTTTGTTGACTTGTAATTGTGAATTGTAGTTGGATTTGCGGATCTGTAGTTGCGGCTTTGTAGCTGTTCAGTACAAGAATTACAAGGTATTTACGGCTTTGTAGCTGTTCAATTAAAGATGAGTTGTGTTGTAATGATTCTGATAATCCATGTCGTTTTTTTGTTTGCAGATTCTTGATTCATAATCTTCAAACTTTTTGTCCGTTCCTACATTGTTCTTTGACTTGTGTAAGATATTATTTCTCTACCTTTTTGTTATACATTTTGTGTCTGATGTGAGTGTCTGATCATTAAAGTTATTATGATAATGTATGTATAAATTGGTGGTGGACATTGGGTCACATTGGTCTAATATGGAAAAGGCATGGGCTTGGCTTCCAAGGTATGCATCTCTCTGTTATTTTCATAGATGGTTTCATTTATAGTGATTCTGAACTTTGGTTTTTTTTCTTAAATTATTATCTTAGGAATAGCCTTGAGTATGAGATTGGAGCAAAAAATTTTGTGTATGTAGCATCAAGTAGTATTGATAATCCTGCAGAGATTCTCTGTCCATGTGTCGATTGTCGGAATGTTTGCCATCAGCTGCTAGATACTGTAGTGGATCATATTGTGATGAGAGGTATGGATTTGAAGTACAAGAGGAATCATGTTGGTTTAATCATGGGGACAGGAGAGAGAGAACATCTGGAGATGTTCTAACTTCAGAGGAAGAGGCTTATGACTTGATAAGGACAGCTTATTTTGAGTCTGAAGTTGGTGATGAACATCCATCTGAGGCGTATACTACAGAAGAAGCAGAGTTTAGGGAAAAGTTAGAGGATGCTGAAACTGCACTATACTCAACTTGTCACAAGTATAACAAGGTTTCTGCAATAAAGGTTCTTTACAACATCAAAGTGAAGATTGGGATGTCAGAGAACTTCTTTGATCAGCTATTGACGACTTATTGTTAGAAAAAATCTGATAATGTGGGAGCTCAATCTGGTGTAAGTCATGTTAGTGGAGGAGTTAGGTGTCAGCTGCTAGATTGGATTGCAGATGAAGATATCGTTATCGGTGAAGGAGAATTCTGCTCTTTTGATCCACTATACAAGATTGGTCGCATTCCACTTGGTCCTAATGCTGCAACTGTTATTGTGAAATCTGTAATACACACAAGCTCACAGTTGTGGAGGCCTACACAAAACATTGTCACACTTGGGGAAGCTGTGGGACTCAAAATTCCATGGCAAGGTGATAAGGTGATTTTGGATGAAGACATCTCAACAAGTCCGAACATAACTTCTCGTTCCAAGGTAATCTTCATAGTTTATTTACTTTCTTATCACAACTAGGAATCAAAATTTTAGTTTCTAATATATTTGAATCACTATTAGGATACCATATCAGCTGAGTCACTTCAAAGATGCAAACTTTTTGATTGGAATTCTGATGATGGTGAATGTATTGCTGAGGGTGTTTTGTGATCCACTGATCCGAAACAAATGATAAACAACATTCCTATTGGTATGAATGCTTGCATTGTGAAAATTGATCTTGTTCTGAGGGATGCGTCTTATCTGTGGAGACCAACATCTGAACTCCATGTGATGGCTGATGCACATTATAGAGAAATCCAATGGCCACTTACTAAGATAAAACGCATCAGTTGGAATGCAGAGGTGCCTTCAGTCAGAAGCTCGCCTGGGGTAAGTATTGATGTTGCTAAGATGTGTATTACATTTTAATGATGAATTTCTGATGATTGTGTTATGATTGTGTTATTGATGTGGTAGAATGCAAGTTCAAACTCTGGTTCCAGCAAAGGGAAAAACAAGTAGTGCTTCCTGTTGGATTGCAAAAATTCTGAAAAGACAGTTGCAGAGAGTCGAGTGTGTTCAACTGATCCTGCAGAGACAGTCCATAACAGACCCTTAGGACCAAATGCTTGCAAGGTCTGGGTTGATGTTTCAATGATTGATAATGCTAAAGTGTGGAGGCCAAATTCAGAAGTGTAATTCATCGCAGATGCACAAGGCACAACTGTTGCTTGGCCTAATGACAAGATAGTCTATCTTTGAAATTCTTAAGTACTGATGCAGGGAGCATCTAGAAGCTTTCCTCTTTACTCTGCTTCCTTTTTTCCTCTGTTTTAACATATCAGTTTTTACATTATAATTATGTATTACTTCCTTTGCTGTTTAGTTAAGTTTCTTCTTTTCTAAGTTAGAATAGGCTTTGTATTCTCTATATAAGAGAATGACCTATTACGATGTAAGACACCTTATTATTGAATTATGATCAAGAGCTTTTAAACTCTAAACTTCCTTGTTACGGCAGAACTTGCGAGTTCTCAACGCATCAAGAGGACATTGTTCTTGGGAATTCTTTGACTAAACAAGGACTTTGTATTATCGTAGCTACTGCTACACCAGTTGGTATCAGATCAATTAAAGCTCGATCCGACATTGCGTATCACCTTCTCGATGGCGCCACGCAAAAACATCACCATGGAAGATCAACAAGAAGAGTTCCGACAAACCTTGAAGACTTTTACGGCGGGTTTACAAGCGGCTCTGCAACAAGCAGTCACAAACGCGTTGACGACGGTGTTACAACAGCAGCAACAACAGAACCAGAACCGTCATCCAAGGGAGGAGAATGTTTATGACTCTGATGACGAAATCGTCGACAATGTGTTTGCAGCCCCAATCGGCCAAGACCATAATCAACAAATTCTTCTTCACCGCAACAACAACCCACACCAGTACCTCTTTAGTTGCTCGTTGGGAATCCGGAATCAAGCTCGATATTCCAGAATTTTCAGGGAGTCTTAAGGCAGAAGAATTTCTTGATTGGCTTAACATGGTGGAAGAAGTTTTGGACTTTAAAAAAGTCCCCTATGATGTTTGTGTCTCTCTAGTTGCAACATGGTTCAAGAGCAGGGCCATGGCATGGTGGACTCAGCTCAAAAAATCTCGACGCTGCTCAGGAAAATCAAAAATTGATTCATGGGAAAAATTTAAAAAACATATGCGTAGAAGTTTTCTTCCTTACAACTATGAGCGCACATTGTATACAAAGCTGTAGAATTTGCGTCAAGGGTCACACACTGTGGATGAGTATGCTACAGATTTTTTTGAGATGGTTGCTCGCACTACGTTACTTGAAAGAGAGGACCAACTCGTTTCTAGGTTTATTGGGGATTTACGAACACAACTTCAAATACCGTTGCAATAGTTTAATCCCACTACAGTATCTGAGGCTCATCAACGTGCTTTGGGTATGGAGATTAAATTTCGTCACACTTGGGGATCCAGTAGCTCACGAACTCATTTTCAAGCTCCGCCTACAGGGGAAACTAGTTCCAGCCCACATACGGAATCTGTTTCCACACGTGCTAGTGTTTCTAAAATAGGAGCTCCTGCTGATTCCATTGCCGCTTCAAGACAACCCCGAACCAGTGCTTTGCGTTGTTATACTTGTGGGGAGAATGGTCATCGTCAAACTGCTTGCCCCAACCAGACTCATCGCGGGTTGCTTACACAGGAGACAACAATCACCGACGAGCCTCACTATGATGATTACCTTTCTGATTCTAACCAAGATAATGATGCTGATGTTATTGGCGGTGACATAGGCCAAAGTTCTCAAATATTAGTTCTCCGTCGAAGTAGTCTGATGCCACGGTCTACAAAAGAATCTTGGCTTCATACTTCTCTGTTTCGTTCAACCTGTACAGTCAACGGTAAAATTTGTAAGCTTATCATCGACTCTGGAAGCTGCACAAACGCTATCTCTGACGAAGCTATTCGCAAACTGGGGATACACTCATCCGCTCATCCTTTCCCTTACCAACTTGTGTGGCTCAATAACAAAATAGATATCCGTGTTTCCCAGCAAGCATTGGTCTCTTTCATCATTGGTTCTTACAAGGACTCTGTTCATTGTGATGTGGTGTCAATGGATGCTTGCCATTTATTGTTAGGGCGACCATGGCAATATGACCGTGACGCCAACCATGGTGGCAAAGACAACACTTATCATTTTTTGTTTGGCGGACGTACGATTACACTACTCCCTTCCAAGGAAGTAGCTGAGACATCTATACCGTCAGTTTCTCCTGCTGCGTCTAAACTGTTGCAGTCGTTATTGATTCTTCCTAAATCAGATTTTGAGCACCAAGTAAGGCAATCAGATATGATTTTCGCATTAGTGACAACACCGGCTGGAGATAGCTCTTCTACTTTTGTTCCAACAGCTTTTCAAGAACTTTTACAGAACTTTCAAGATGTTTTTCCCGAGACTTTACCTGTAGAGCTGCCACCGTTACGCGATATTCAACATCGCATTGATCTTGTCCCTAACGCTGTTTTGCCAAACCGACCTCATTATCGAATGAGTCCCCAAGAACATGATGAGCTACGCCGCCAGGTCAAGGAATTATTAGTCAAAGGTCATGTTCTTGCATTACTTATTCCAAAGAAAGATGGGTCTTGGAGAATGTGTGTTGATAGTCGCATAATCAACAAAATTACAGTACGTTATCGTTTTCCTATCCCTCGTTTAGATGATCTGTTGGATCAAATTGGTCATGCTTCCATATTCACTAAATTGGATCTCAAGAGTGGTTATCATCAAATTCGAATTCGTCCTGGTAACGAATGGAATACCGCATTCAAAACGAGAGAAGGTCTATTTGAGTGGATGGTCATGCCATTTGGTCTCTCAAACGCACCATGTACTTTTATGCGGGTGATGAATCAAGCTCTTCGACCCTTTATTGGGAAGTTTGTTGTCGTCTATTTTGATGACATATTGATTTTTAGTGCTGATTTACAAAGCCATTTACAACATTTGGAATATGTGCTTCTTGTGTTACGAAGTGAAAAACTTTTTGCAGCACGACAAAAGTGTGTTTTTGGCGCTGTCCAAGTGTTGTTTCTCGGCTACATTGTCTCCTCAAGAGGGTTGGAGGTTGATCCTAGTAAGGGTGAAGCAATAAAGACTTGGCCAACGCCAAAGTCGATTAGTGATATGCGAAATTTCCATGGCCTTGCCTCCTTTTACCGGCATTTTGTTCCTCACTTCAGTAATATTACCGCACCTCTCACAGATTGTATGAAGAAGTCGTCATTTGTTTGGACAATGGGAGCTAATGTGGCGTTCAAGAAAATTAAGGAAAAGCTTATATCGGGTTATATTTTAGCTCTTCCAAATTTTTCTGTGGTATTTGAGTTACATTGTGACGCTTGCAAGATGGGAATTGGTGCAGTCCTCAGCCAACAAGGCCGTCCAATTGCGTTCTTTAGCGAAAAAATTGCAGGCTCCAGAGCTCGATATAGCACCTATGACGTTAAGATTTACGCTATTGTGCAAGCTATTAAACATTGGAGACATTATCTTTTTCATCAAGAGTTTATTCTCTACACCGATCATGACGCTTTGATACACTTAGGTAGCCAAGACAAGATTTCGGCTCGACATGCTTCGTGGATAGCCTTCTTACAACAATTCACGTTTGTTATCAAACACCAGTCGGGACGGACGAACAAAGTTGTCGATGCTTTGAGTAGACGCCATGCTCTTCTTGCAACATTGCATGTTTCAGTCCCTGGGTTTGCTGCCTTCGCGGATCTGTATCCACAAGATCCTTTCTTTGGGCGCATATGGGCAGAGTTAGAAGTTGGAGTGCATACTAATTATACGGTGCAAGAAAGATTTCTGTTTCGAGATCGACGACTCTGTATTCCTGAGTAAAGCTTACGACTTAGCGTAATCAAAGAGCTCCATGGCGAAGGTCATGTGGGGAGAGATCGAACACTCCAATTGGTGGCTGACTTTTATTTCTGGCCTTCCTTGCGTCGTGATGTTGCTCGATTCGTCGAACGTTGTGTGGTTTGTCAAAAATCTAAAGGTCATGCTTCTAACAGTGGGTTGTACTTGCCTCTTCCAGTTCCTACTCAACCTTGGACAGATATAAGCATGGATTTTGTCTTAGGCTTACCACGAACACAACGCGGAAATGATTCTATTTTTGTTATTGTTGATCGATTTTCCAAGATGGCGCATTTCATTTAGTGTAAGAAGACAACATATGCAATTCAAGTAGCTATGTTGTTTTTTCGAGAGATTTATCGCCTTCATGGGCTACCTTGTTCTATTGTTTCAGACAAAGATTCTCGGTTTCTTAGTCATTTTTGGCGTTTGCTTCGCACCGACCTTGATATGAGCTCGGCTTATCACCCTCAATCTGATGGGCAAACCGAGGTCACAAACCGTTCGTTAGGAGATATGCTTCGTTGTCTTGTTGGAGACAACATCAAGGCATGGGATGTGGTATTATGTAAGGCTGAGTTCGCTCATAACCTCGCAGTTAATAGGAGTACACGCTTCAGTCCATTTCGTGTGGTGTATGGCATTGTCCCCCGTGGACCTGTGGATCTTGGTGTCACACCAGATATTACTCGTGATCATGGTCAAGCTGTGGAGTTTGTTATTGATTTATCTTACATACATTCTCAGGTCCATGAAAATTTGCAGGTTTCGCCCGCCAAATACAAAGCTGATGCTGATCGTCATCGACGTGATGTCCAATTTCGTGTTGGTGATCTTGTTTGGGCAGTGCTGACTCGAGATCGTTTTGCTCCTCGTGATTACAATAAACTTAAGGCTCGCAAGATAGGACCATTGGAAGTACTTGAAAAGATAAATGCAAATGCTTATCGCGTGCGTCTTCCCCAAGGTGTGCGTTGCTTCGACGTGTTTAACGTGAAACACCTTGTTCCTGATTTTTCACAAGATGAACCTGAAGATTCGAGGGCGAATCTTCTTCTACCTCGGGTGACTGATGCAGGGAGCATCTAGAAGCTTTCCTCTTTACTCTGCTTCCTTTTTTTCTCTGTTTTAACATATCAGTTTTTACATTATAATTATATATTACTTCCTTTTCTGTTTAGTTAAGTTTCTTATTTTCTAAGTTAGAACGACCTATTACGATGTAAGACACCTTATTATTGAATTATGATCAAGAGCTTTTAAACTCTAAACTTCCTTGTTACGGCAGAACTTGCGAGTTCTCAACGCATCAAGAGGACATTGTTCTTGGGAATTCTTTGACTAAACAAGGACTTTGTATTATCGTAGCTACTGCTACACCAAATACTAAGTTTTTTTTTCCTTTATGTCGAACAATTTGTTGTTTTATGTGTCGAACACTTTCTTTTATTACATGTACTTGACTTTGTTTTCTCATGTTAATTATATGTTATCTCTTGGCAAAAAATATATTAAACACATACTTAAAACATTTTAATTGGAAAAAATTGAATTAATTATTTTTAGGCATGTACTTTAGGTTTCAAGTTAAATAATTTTAAAGATTTTTTAAATGATTTTCGAATTTTGTAAAAGAAAAGTTAAAAAAAGGAAATATAAACAAATATAACCAAATATCTCAAAGACATAAATATTTAATTATAATATTAATAATTACAAAAATAATAACAAAGTTATAATTTTAAAGAGTTTAGGATATAGAGTTTAGGGTATGAAATGCATGGTTTAGGTTTTTGGATTATATTTGTTTGAAATAGTAATAATATTAATTATAACAAATAATAACATAAATAAAATTCATTTATAAAAATAATTTAGGGCAATTTCTATTACAGGAAATTGCCTGTTAAGTGTGTTTCTATTACAGGCAATTTCTCATTCAGTAGCAGGCGCTAAATCGTCACATGTCGTTTAGCCAATGGTGCAGCAATTATTAAAAACGGTAATAATAAATTATATAGTTAATACTTTGTTCACCTCTCTCTCACGATGGCGTTGGGCTTCGTAGGTTTCTGATCGGGTTATGTTCTTTGGTTTATGGCGGTGGATATCGACTCGAGATTCTCCTTTGTAGGTTCTAATTTTAAGTGTTAGTTTGTTTTGGATTTGAGATGGATTCCTTTGGATTTCGGGTTTCCTTTTTTGGAGAATTGGTCTTTTTCACTAGATCTTTCTCTTGATTTGCGGTTGGGTGTAATGGGGGAAGGTCTCGATCTGAAGGTTCAATCGGATCCAGGTGCTTTCGTCTTTGATTATGGCCCTGTTTGTTCGAGATTAATTTGGATTAATTGGTGTAGATTGGATTTGATAACGGGAATTCTGATTCTGGGTAATGGGGATCTACAGGTTCCCCTAGTTTCATTCTTTGGATTGCTAGCGACTTAAGTTGGGATTGCAGATCGGGTTTTTCTGCTTGGTGTGATCGTTTGGTAAGGATTCGGGATCCGTATGTGATTGTGGAGTTAAGGGCCGATTTGTTCCTGTCTCACGGGGTTGTGTATAAATTCATTCACCCGACCATTATCAAGATCATGGGATTTGTTCCGTTTGGTTCTCATATCCGTTTGTTGTTGTTTCTTTATGTTGGATGTATTTGTGGTTGTATTACCTCAGACTTAGTAGAACCTTGCTTGCTCTTTTTTTGGCTCGGGGGAATTGTTTCTCCTTTGTTCCCACTTGTTTTGCGTTTCGGCTTTTATGTTGCTGTTAGTTTTCTCCCGTGTTTGGCTTATATTGGTTGGAAGTATGACTTTCTCAATAGTCTTAGGTTGAAAATTATTTTATTATTTAATCAGGAGGGAAAGGGTGCCGTAATAGGTTGTTCCACTCCTATTTCTAATTTAAGAATGGCTTATTGGTTGCATATTTGCAAATCGGATAAGTTATGGGAATGTATCAAGGAAAGATTTGGGATTTTGCCTCTTTTCGAGAAAGACAACTTTTGGTTCTCTAGTGGCGATGGCGATGGAAAAGGCCTTTCTAGGGTTTTGACCCCGACAATGAAATGGTTTGTCTTTGTGGTGGTTTACTGGTTAATCATTGGCCGGAGTGTCTTATTTTTGGGGTTGTGCATCAGATTATTGAAACTGTTGGAAGCTAGCGTTAACTCATCGATTCATGGAGTGGAGAAGGCGGGTTTAGTGGCGAGCAACCACTACAATCGAGAGTCTATAAATGAATATCTTGAGTTGGAATTGCCAAGGGCTTGGTAATAAGGCCTCTATAGGGAATCTTAGGGATCTTTGGAATAAACATAGGCCAAATTTTTTATTTCTTATGGAAACCAAACAATCTTTTTCTTTTTTGGAAAAATTTGTAGGCCATTTTGGCTATAATAATTTGACAACAGTGGAACCTGTTGGTTGTAGTGGTGGTTTGGCTTTATTTTATAATAAATATGTTTTTAATGTTTCAATTCTAATGGAGACAAATAGATTAATTGATGTTGAAGCACGTTTTAAGGGGCGTGTTATTCATTTGACTTTTGTCTATGGTGATCCTGTTCCCAATAACCGAGCCTTGGTTTGGGAACGGTTGACAAGGATAAGTACTACTCGGTCTACATCTTGGTTTATAATTGGGGATTATAATGAATTAACTGGTAATCATGAAAAACGTCGAGGGAGGTTACGCCCCGCTTCTTCCTTTCTTGATTTTAACAGCATGATTCGGGATTGTGGTTTTCTGGAATTCCCATATCTAGGTGATTGTCTCTCCTGGAGGGGTTGGCGAAATAAGAAGTCTATCCGGTGTCGATTGGATAAGGCTTTAGGTAATGAAGATTTGCATGATTTATTCCCGGACACGGTGACTGAATATTTGCCGATGATCGCATCTGATCATATGCCTCTCGTGACTAGCGTAGGATCGAAGAGGCCGCGGGGAAGGCGGATTTTTATGTTTGATCGTTGTTGGATTGGTAAGACGGGTTTAATGGAGGCGATCTCGTCTGGTTGGGCTGCTGACCGGGATCACAGATCACCAAGGTTCGCGGAAAAAATCGTGAATTGTAGGCGGGCGATCTCTCGTTGGCATAAAACGCATGCCCTATATGGTAGGGTTTTGATTGAGGATCTAAAACGGCAGCTGGAGGTGGCTCAGGCTGACGATACGTCTTCTCCGGAGTTAATTTCGGACTTACATTCCTAGTTGCGCGAGGCATACCAGGATGAGGAAATTCATTGGTATCAAAAGAGTAGGAATTGTTGGATGCGGGTGGGGGATAAAAATACAAAGTATTTTCAGGCACAAACTAAGCAACGCCGGGCTTGTAATCGGATTTTTGGGTTTTATAATAAGCATGAGGTTTGGTTTACGGATGATGCAGATATTTGTGATACGGCTGTCTCGTATTTGGAGGAACTGTTCACTATAATTAATCCTGATAATTTTGAGGAAGTATTACGTGAGGTCAACACGCTAATTTCAGAAGCGGATAATGAACAGTTAACAGCCCTGGCTACAGAAGCAGAGGTGAGACGGGCTTTATTTATGATGCACCCGGATAAAGCTCCAGGGCCGGATGGGATGACTGCTTTGTTCTTTCAGAAGGCATGGATGATTGTTAAAGCGGACCTTGTTTCTATGGTCAATCAGTTTCTTGATGAGGGTGTTTTTGATAAGAGTTTAAATCGAACGCACCTCTGTCTTATCCCTAAGGTGGCTAAAACGACACGGATGAAAGAGTTGCGTCCTATTAGCTTGTGTAATGTGGGGTACAAGATACTCTCAAAAGTCTTGTGTCAACGCCTTAAGGTGATTTTACCTGGTCTAATTTCGGAGACACAATCGGCCTTTGTTTTGAGTTGTTTGATCTCGGACAATATATTGATTACTCAGGAGATGTTTCACGGGTTGCGGACGAATAAGTCTTGTAGAGGAAAGTTTATGGCAATTAAGACGGATATGAGTAAGGCGTATGATAGAGTTGAGTGGGGTTTCTTAGAGGCTTTACTACGAAAAATGGGTTTTGCGGAACGATGGATTTCCTGGCTTATGTTTTGTGTTTCTTCGGTGGAGTATAGGGTTCTTCTCAATGGTCAACCAAATGGTTTGATCGTTCCGGAAAGGGGATTGAGATAGGGCGATCCGCTGTCACCATACTTATTTATTTTATGTACGGAGGTCCTTATTGCAAATATTCGGAAGGCGGAGGCCGATAAGCGGATTACGGGTATTACGGTGGCAAAAAAGTGTCCGCCAATCACCCACTTGTTATTTGCGGATGACAGTCTGTTTTTCTGTAAGGTTGATAAGGAAAAATGTGGGGTGGATTTGGATATTCTAAAACAGTATGAGGCGGTCTCGGGGCAGCAAATTAATTTTGCAAAATCTTCGGTTCAGTTTGGTCACACGGTAGATGATATGGCAAAGACGGAAATTCAGGGGGTCCTAGGAATAACCAATTTCGGTATCGACTAATTTGCGTCGTCGAGGATTGAGTTGTGATGTCGTTTGTACACGGTGCGAGATGGAGGAGGAGGATATAAATCATGCCATCTTTCTATGCCCGCCGGCCCGACAAGCCTGGGCTTTAGCTCATGTACCAGTGGGGCCGCAACTCTTTCCGACGAACTCTGTATATGCTAATGTTGATCATTTTCTAGATCCCATAGGTCCGGGTTCACAGGTTCAGGTTTTTCCTTGGATGATGTGGTATATTTGGAAAGCTTGAAACGCCCGTGTTTTTGAAAACCAGGCTGAACGCCTTGATGAGGTTGTCCGGGTGGCGGAGGGTGAGGCTTTGTCCTTGCAGGAGGCTCAGGTAGATGTCAAGGGGGAGGAGTTTCCCTCCACTACTACGGGTCTAACACCTGGGTATAGAAGGGGTTTATCTCTTCCTACAATTTTTATGGGACAGAGATGTTATGTTGACGGCTCTTGGAAAGCGACAGATGTTTTTGCCAGTGCAGGATGGTGCTGTATTTCATCAGAAGGATCGCCCCCAATGCTTGGAGCGACAAATTTCCGGCGAAGTTTATCTCCGTTACATGCAGAAGTTGAATCCTTCATCTGGGCGATGCGATGTATGATTAGACATGACTTCCGGGATGTGGCTTTTCTTACCGACTTGGTGAAGATGGTATTTTTCCCAACTGATTGGCCAGCTTTTGCAACATATTTAGACGACATTCGGATCGACAGGGAGGAGTTTTCTTCTTTCTCTTTGATTTATGTTTCTCGTAATGCTAATGTACAAGCGGATTCTTTAGCAAGCCAAGCGCGTGTGTCTCTGCATCATGTTTTGTTTGTAGACAATTTATCCTAATTGGCTCGTCTGAGCTGATTTTTTTGTTTAAAAAAAAAAAAAAAAAAAAAGTTAGGGTTTAGGGTTTAGTGTTTTAAATAGTAGCTAATATTAATGATATAAAGTATACTATTATAACATAAATGAATTCTATCATTTTATTAATTATAACATCATTAATGTGTTTCAACAATATGATTTACACAATAAGAAGATTAGTGTACATGTATTCTAAGTCAATCATATGTGTTACCTTCAAATTTCTAAAAACGTTGCAAAATATTCGTCAATATAACCCATAAACATATTAATTCGTCAATATATAATTTTTAAAAAATTATATAAATAGTAAAAACACATTTTAATGCCTATAAACAAAATAAGCCATTCATAATGTTTCACTCGGATTGCTGATGTGGCGAGATCTCAGCCATTCATCGGATCTAATACATGATCAATTTACTCAATCCAATCAATAAGTAATACTCGGATACATGACCTGGCGAAATCTCATCCTTTCATCGCCCAACCAAAGGCTTGTTTAATGAAATCTCATCCGTTCATCGCCTCTACATTCCCTTCATCCTATCATCTCCTCGACATCGACTGAGAACAAAATTAAATTATTGGCTGATTCAGAAAAAAAATTCTCGCATCCATATCTTCTTCAAACATAAAATTCATTGCCATCTCCGACTCGAATCTGAGAGAACCAAAGAAGAAGACGAAGAAGAAGAATGGTCTGTCGAAGACTATAATTTACATGCGTTCTTATAACCAAAAATTGACAGAACACTGTTAAATTTATTTGTTGTGTTTTGGTCTCTCGGTGGTGTTTACGCTTTCTCACCTTCTCTTCCTGCTTCTCCCTTTTTCCTCATATCTCGCTTTATCGATTCTTAAATTGATTAATACTGTTATTGTTTCAGGTAATAGAAGATCTGCGATTAACTAATCAGGCCCCAGAGCGACCGTAGAATCACTGTTAAGGTATTCACTTTTTCCTCACTTGATTTCACTGTTTGGATTTTGGAAGATCAATCTCTTGGTCGCTGAGTCGTATTTGGAATCCAGATTTGTTGAGTTTATGATTTTGCCTATTGCTTCAGCTAGCCACGAATTTCAGAGTAATTTTGTATTGAATTTATGATTTTGCCTATTGCTGCACAATTCATGGTTTTGTGTATAGATTGTTTCTGGGTTGACTTCGTTTACAATGGAAGTGGGGGAAAACTATAATGGAAGTGGAAAGGTGTAGAGGCTCTGGTTTACAAATTTGCTAAAGAGGCTCACGTTTTGTATCGAAGCTTTTTATGGGCTGAAACAATGATGAGATCCATGGGCCAATATTTTCTTAGTAGTAAAGAAACAAATTTATTCTATTTTCTTTATTTTATTTTTTGTAAAGAAACAAATTTTATATATTTTCTTATTTTATTTTTTTTGTAAAAAATTGAGTATAAAAAATACGTATAAAAAGGCTCCTTTGTACAATACATCATTTGTATAAAATTTAATAGTACAAAATACTGTATACACCTTCCTACCAAAAAATAATAATACTGTATACACCTTTTAATACGTATAAAAATTTACGAATTTATACTTCTATATTAACGCTATCTATACAAAATTATACGTATTTTATACTTTCATACAAATGCTATCTATATAAAACTATACGTAAAAAAATGCTATCTATAACCATATATTAACTGCTATTGTAATTCATAATAGAATAATTAACTATATATATAGCAAACAACATCCGCTATTATAAACTTAACTATTGCATAAACAAAACCGCCATGTATTAAAAAGATACTATAGCGTGAGAAAAAACCGCTATATAAAGTGTCAGACCTATTATAACGGGCGGAGAAACAGCGTTTACAATAACGCTATAGTAGCTTTAGATAGCGGTTTTTGGACGCTACAAATACCTTCATTTCCTGTAGTGAATCCTGCGGTGATTAAAGAACTGTTACAGCCACTTTACAATCAGTCCAAATCTCACAGCTGGGAACATTGAGGTCACACAAGCTTTGTAAACAGCAGCCAATACCATTCAACTTTGCAAATATCCTGTTGGTTCGGGGCAAAAAAACCTCCCTCGCATGATAAAGGACGTCTCCATTATGATTGCGTAACATCCATGCTCCACCACAGAAGTAAGAGTCATTCAACCAGGAGGAATGAACATTACATTTTAAAATGCCTAGCCTCGGTTTAAGCCATCTTGGAGACTCCTTTACCCTTATACGATCCACCATAGTAATTGCCTTAGTTGTGAGTCGTTGCTGTTTAAGCCATTCCTCTAAATCTGCTAATGCTGCTGCAATAAGTATGTGTGGATCGTGGACCGTCTGAGTAAACACTGTAGAATTCCGTGCTTTCCATATACCCCATAGTAACCACGGAACAGCTTGGCGATACTGCTCCGGGATCCCACCTTGGTCCATTAACGACAACATATAGTCTAAATTTACCAAGATTGAAACAGAGAAACCTTGTGGGGGCACTGGGAACGGAACTAAATGCCATACTCTATCTGCCAACGAGCAACCAAACAACACATGAGAGATCGTTTCCTCCTCCACCTGACATATCTGACAAACCGGATTGATCTGAAGGCCATGTCGACGCATACATTCAACCACCGCTAAGGCTCCTCACAAAGCTGTCCAAAGAAACATGTGAATCTTAGGTTCAGTTTTGATAGACCACACGCGTTGTTTGATCTTATTTAACTCTACCTCAGCCTTAGAGAGTGGCTCAATCTTCTATGCCTCATGTGTAAGTAACCAATTTCCACTTTGCACCGAATATCTACCATTCTGCGTAAACGCCCATATATATATATCCTGCAAATTCTGTGCTGGTGGGAATGATCGGATAAGAGTAACATCTCCTGAGGGAAACAGTTCCTGCAACATCTGAATATCCCAAGAACAATTCGGCGTTATCAAGGATGAGACCATTAAGTTAAGATCAATAGTAAGTTCCTTGTTACAAGGTCTCCTCGGGAAGTCCTCAAGTACCCATTTATCAAGCCAGACTCTCGTATCCTTTCCATCTCAACCTGACATCATAAGGCCCCGTTCCAGTAACTCCCGGCCAAACAATATGCTCCTCCACGCATATGAAAGACGATAGCCAATTTTCGCATCCAGAAACGATGTGTCAGAAAAATATTTGGCTTTAAACACCCTAGCAAGAAGCGTGTCAGGACAGTCCAATAACCTCCATGCTTGTTTTGCAAGTAATGCTTGGTTAAATCTACCAATCTCTTTAAAACCAAGCCCACCTCTTTGCTTAGATTGACAAAGCTTCTCCCATGCAACCCAGTGCATCTTGTTCTTATCCTCGCAACTATTCCACCAGAACTGGGCCATCGCGCTTGTGATTCGCTTGCACTGATCCTTTGTTAGTCGGAAACAAGGCATGGCATAGACTGGAAGGGCCATTGTTACCACTTTAATAAGTACCTCTTTACCACCCAGAGAAAGAGTCTTCTCATACCAACACTCAAACGAGATTTTAAGCGGTCAGTAATGTAATTCAGAAGATCTCTCTTAGAGCCACTAAAGCATTCTGGTAGTCCCAGGTAAGTGCCAGCTCCACCCTCTTGTTCAATACCAGTAAGTAGTCTTAGTAAGTGTCGCATATAGGGATCAACCCTCTTCCCAAATGTGATCGAAGACTTTTGGAAGTTAATCACCTGCCCTGACGCATCTCCATACAACTTTAAGAGCATCTTTAGTGGGGGATTCTCTAACAGTTCCTCTTACTTTTTGGGCCAAAAAATAAATAAAAACCCCAATATTGGGTCCACTAAACGGAGAAACGATGCGCGGGGAAGGAATTTGAGCAACGCATTAGTAACCCGATTTGGTCTGTTTTGATAGGTTATTGAATAAATATAAAACAAAACAAAAAATTTCCAATCCTATATCTCTTTCCTCTCTCGATCAAAAGGCGAATCAATTCCCGATTTGATTCCTTCTTCGACTCCATTTCTTCAGCCTAGTCAACTCCAGTTCTGTTTCAGATTACACCTTAGATTTCCTGCTCGATCAAAGAGTCCGGATCAAATGGAGTGGATGAACCGCCTTGGTCTCGGTTGTTTCACGCGAATCAGAGCAAAAGGGAGCTGAAGACAGAGATTGCCAATGGCGGCGAAGATTTTTTCAATGCGACTGTTATGGAATCTGCTCAAAAGCCGGATCATATGGTGGTCATGGGTAACAGAATTGTTGGCAGGTAAAACATAATCAAAGAGCTTTTAGAACGAATAGAGTTTGGTTTAAGACTTTTTGCTTAAATCTTGTGTTGGATGATGGGATCGTTTTCTATATCTCACATTGATACCATGATGCTCTAACCGATGAACTACTGTTTCTGGATTAAAAAGTTTGAATTTTAGTGGGATCCAATGCTGAATTGTGATTTACTGTTGATTCTTCAATGTGGAGTCTACCTGTACATTGACTACCATTTCAGTGTTTCAAATCTAGTTATGTTGTCAGACTGTAATTTTGATGTAAAATATTTGTAGTGTATTGTAGTTTTGATGTGAAATTTCAATTCTTCTCTGTTTTGATAAACAACAGTTAGTTTTGATAAAATATTCTGTTTTAGTGTGACTAAATGGATCATTTGCAGGTTCTGATTTTTCAAGAATTGCAGGTTATGGTTTAAAATACAAGTTCTGGTTTTTGGTTTTTAAAATGCAGGTTCTGGTTTTGGTTCTTAAAATGCATGTTCTGGTTTTAATATTTTGGTTGTAGATGAGCTCAGAACCAACTTCAACACTGGCAGAACAAAGAGCTACGAATGGAGAATTTCTCAGCTTTAAAACATTTTCAAGATGCTTGGCGAAAAGGAGAAATGCGTCACAGAAGCTTTGTATCAAGATCTTTCCAAGCCTGAGTTTGAAACTTTTCTAGCTGAGCTTTTTTCATTTCCTTTCAATGTCTCTTTCCTTGTCTACATTCTAGTTTTCCATTGTTGAATCACTTTCAAGAGTATGTGTCAAGTTTAAATTCAAAACACTTGTACACAAAATTAATAATGATTGAGCAACCCTCTTTGAGTTCTCTAGTGGAGATATGATTTTGCTAAAGTTCTCCTAGGATTGCTTTAATTAATTTAGTATTAATTATATGATTGTTTAATTTGTGAGTAACTTATGAGGGTTTCTCCACTAATGATGGTCTAAGCAGTTCAGAAATTCAGAACACTCCGGCAGAGAGGCTTGGCATAGAAACTAACTATCATCAACAAATAACAGATGTTGGATTGATGGACAAGCAGAGGTAAGTTTCATCCTTGTTACCCTTCCATCCACTTCTGCCTTGTTCATAATATGTACCAGAGCTTCTGCACAGAGAATAAACAAGAAGGGTGATAGAGGATCACCCTGTCTCAGTCCTCTCTCAGGCTTGATATAACCATAAGGTGCACCATTAAGGAGAACTGAATAGGAGACAGAGCCGACGCAGCTCAGCACCCACTGAACCCACTTGACACTAAAACCAAGTCGTATAAGCAGTTCTTCCAAGAAACTTCACTCCACACGGTCATAGGCCTTAGACATGTCTGTCTTAATGGCCATGAAGTCTTCATCACAGTTAGGATTTGTCCGGAGTGCATGTATCATTTCATGAGCAAGCAAGATATTATCATATATCAATCAGCCATAAACAAAGGCTCCTTGAGTATCCGATACAATAGTAGGTAGGAACACCTTGAGACGATTACAAAGCACCTTAGAGACAATTTTATACAAAACAAAACACAAGCTTATCGGACGCAGGTCAGTCATCTTCGTAGGATTAGGTTTCTTAGGGATTAAGAAAATTTGTGTGAAGTTCCACTCTGCAGATAAAGCTCCAGCAGAGAGAAAATCCTGCACCTCTTCAATCACTTGAGGACCAACCGTATCCCAGTACATCTGATAGAAGTGGCCTGACATGCCATCCGCTCCTGGTGTACTGTCATCTCTAATACTAAAAACTGTAGTCTTGATTTCATCACCTGTCACCGGTCGTGTTAGAGCATTATTCATCTGCTCATTACTCTTGGTAACATACCATCCAAAGCTTCTGTAATATTGGTCGGATTAGAGGTAGCAAAAAGTGTCCAGAAGTAATCCACTGCAATATCTCCTTTCGATCACTCTGTAAACTGTGCAACCCCGTCCCGATCCAATAATGAAAGAATCTTGTTCTGAACTTTCCTCCTTTGGACACTCCCATGAAAGAACCTAGTGTTCCGGTCTCCTTCACGTACCCATTTATCTTTATTAATCTGCTTCCAGTACAATTCTTCCTCTCTGAAAGCTTCAGCTAGATCCCAACGAAGGGTCTGCATTAACGAGAGGTCTGGGTGCAACTTGGTTCCTTCTGCATCCAGCTGACTCTACAGCCAGGTGATACGTTCTTTAGAGTTCTGGTTAGTATCCTTTTTCCACTTTGAGATCACTCGTCGACAATCTGCAATCCTACTCATTAGGGATGTCTGACCCGTCATGTCTCCATGCGACCAACCCATTTTAACAATGTTAGCAAAATCCGGCTTCGCTACCCAACGTTTATTGAAAAGGAACCGACCTCCCTTAGACATGTTTTCATTCACAAACCGCACCAAGATTGGACGATGATCAGATTCGATGCGCTCCAAATACTCAGTTTGTGCTCGTGGAAACAAGTGAAACCAAGCAGTATTCCCCAAAGCTCTGTCCAAGCAACACTGTATCCACATTTTATGCCGTTCTCCAGCCCAAGAGAACTTATTACCAGTACTAGGTACCTCCCGTAGACGACAATCATCAATCATTCTTCGAAAAGGAAAGAATGAAGATTCCGCCCGTGCTGTTCCGCCTAGTTTTCTGTTTTATCTTTGATTTCATTCAGATCCCCCAAAACTAACCAGGGATCATCTCTTGTAGTGCTAATGCTTGTTAAAGTATCCCACACTGCTTGACGATGTTGAGGAGCTGGGTCTCCATAGACACAAGAGACGAAAAACTCAAGTGTACCAAGCTTCACCTTGACATCAATAACACGCTGATCCGAGCTAATGATCTCCACCTCATAAGCTGCTTTCCAAAATAACGCGAGACCTCCACTAAAGCCATTTGGATCCACCATGTGTGAATAATCATATCCCAAGGATCGTTGAACGTTACTTACATACGGCCTGGAGTTTTTGGTCTCCAGGAGGAACAGGAAGTCCGGGAAATGCTGCCGTCGCATGTCCCGCAATGTTGGAATTGTCAAGTCTCCCCCAAACCTTGACAATTCCAGTTCATGAAACTCAATACTGCTGCGGCGGTTCCCCATTTGGAACCACCTTTTGAATATCTCGTTTAACCATTTTAACAGAGTCCACATTCCTATCCGCATCTTTTCTCTTTGTTGCCACTCCCTCCTCTGTCTCAGTAGTAGCAACCAGGTGAGTAATGTTTTTTCCTTCTTGTGCTTTTTGAGCTTTGCGCTTCCATTGACTTGGTCGTCTCCTTTTATTAGGTTGTTTCACATTAGTCCCGGTAGAACCAGTCGTAAAACTAGTTCGTAACCCCGTAGGACCAACAAGGGAAGCAGGAGCTGAAGCACATGACGTAGCTTCGGAGTTATCATTATAGGACAACCGTTGTAGAGCACTTTCAGATCTTCCAATAGGTTCAAAATGTTCTGACGTCGGAGCTGTGGCTGAGCTTGCACTTTCAAAGTTAAACACCAAACCCTTAGCCCTGTTCACGTCTGTAGTAATCACAGGAGGAGCTTCTAGCTGTAAACACATTCTTTGACCCTCAGTGTCCCCTGTCAAATCCCTGACTGACTTTCGAACTCTCTCAATATGTATCTGCTTCAGTTTTGGGTCAGCCACAGAAAGATACTGACGCATCTCATCAAGCACTTCTTTAGCAATTTTTGGTTTACCTGAAACAACATCAATTCCAACATCCTCATCATTTAGTACCCCAAAAAGAGGATCATCCTTACTGATTCTTGGTAATAAACGTTGAGGAACAATTGGTGCTGGTTTGACACCTCCCGTAGCAACTGGTTGCCGGTTTGAGGGGTTTAGAGGACAACGTTTCCTGTTATGTGTGAGCATGTGACATTGATAGCAACGTCTCCTAATTCTCTCATATTCGATCCCAATCCTAATGAGCTCACCAGATGGAAGTTGCAACTCGCGAAAGTTTTTTAAAGGTTTGGTCACATCAAACAGGATGCGAACCCTGACATAGCCCTTACTTTGTGGCTTCAAAGGATCAAAAGCCACATGAATAACCTGCCCGATGTGTCTTGCAATCTCTTTAATTGTTTCCGCTGTATTGTAATTCACCGGAATGTTGCGAAGCCTGATCCAGATTGGTAGGATCTTCAAGTAATCAGCTGGAGGTTTCTCCACCCACCTCTCCAAAGTAACACTCCAATCATTAAACGTCCATGCTCCCGCATCAAGCACCATAGCGAGTTCATTCTCAGAATCAAAAATAAACTGGAATTCATCATTCAGTAAGGCTATCCCTCTGACCCGATCATAAACTCTCTAGAGCTTTGGCATCTCATGAATTAGTTTAGACATCTTCTCGTTCTCCGGACATAGGAGACGACCAATGATGCTACATTCATTACGAACACACGAACTGAACGGAGGTAGGTTCTGCAACATGACCGGTGCGTCATCTACTAAGGACATCTCCTGCAACGCTTTGTCTAAAACATACTCCATATTAAGCAACGCAAATACTCTGAATTAAAACTCAGTCGCAAAAGCACGGCTATAATAGATGACGGCGATCAAAACCTATGAACTAGGTTAAAATATTCAAAAATATTTGAAAAGATCTCGCCAAGATTGTATCTAACAGCCTAAATCTTTCCAAAATCTGACGAAATAACAAGATATTCCGGATGAATCTACCCTTTTCCACTAGAGTAAAGACCCTCTAGTTGAAAAAGAGAGATCTTATTTTTACTTGGTTATGATCTCATTTTTTTATAAAACTTATGCGTATCAGATCTCGAACACACATAATTAACACATTAGTCCGTTATGAAATATGATTGAGTCACTTTACTTAACTAGTGATATACAAGAAAAAAATATTCCGTTGAAATAGTTAAAATAACATTATTTCAAAAAGATGTGACAGATTCTAAAATAATTTTATTTTAATAGAAAATGTGGAGAAAATTTTTATATCAAATATTTAAGAAGAACTTTGAATATTATATAACATACATGAATTTCATACATATGCTTTGTGGAAAACTTGATAAGTATAAAACACTATTTTTTTTGGTGCTCATCTAAAAACATCTCGTCTAAGTCTAATTAACCAATTTCCACCGGATTGTTCCATCACATTAAAATTTTCAAAACATTAATATTTCAACTACATCGATTTTATACTCTGGGTGATTATATTACAACTATCTTTCTCAGGTTTGGAGAGAGAGTGTAATGGAAGTCGACATCTAAAATGTGTAAACAAAGGTGTGACTTTCTCAGGTTTGGAGAGAGAGTGTAATGGAAGTCGACATCTAAAATGTGTAAACAAAGGTGAGACTTTGCGATGTAATGTACTATATACTTTGTGTAGCTAACCATTATTTTTGTATGTAATAACAATATAATTAACAGAGAGCTGATGATTAAGTTTGTGGTGTGTTGACACAATTGTTTATATTTAAACATAAAATTCATTCTTTTCTAGTGTCGTAAACGAAGTTCTGCCTATTTGTTTTCTTGTTTAGGATTTGGTAACTCTTTCATTTTTTGGGCAAATTTTAATAATTATGTAGTTATTTATAGTGTTCATATTTTTATAAATAAACAAATGATTTGGTTTAAAATAAAAAATAAAGCCTGTCTTGTAAAGTTATCTTTTGTGTATTCATATATATTGATATAACTAGATTTTAACCCGCAGTACACCGCGGATATATAATTTTTATTATTATTTATATTTTATGTTGTATTTGTTTGTTTAATATGAGATGTTTTGTAAATAGAAGAATAACTAAATTTTCCGGCCGTTTGTACGGCTAAATGTTTATATTAATTTTTAAGCCCGCAATACACTTCATGACAATTTGTTTGTTATATTTAGTTTGTTTTGATTTTTAATATTATAACAAAAATAAAGAATTTAAATACATAATAAGTAATTTATACGCTGTGATTAAGTCACATTTTACCTTATAATTTAATTATTTTACACAATCTTAGTTAAATCAACTTGATTTTATATGTCAAATATTCTAATATTAATAGTGTTGACAAATAATAAATGAGGATTTAACCCGTGTTAGCACAAATTTAATGATATTTATTAATTTCAACATGTCATGTTTATAACATATATACTATATAACCACATTATATAGTTTCTTTTTAATTTACATACTCTTAATATTTTAAAATTTTATTAAGTTTATATATATTAATTATAATATTTAAATAAATGTAAATCGAAATTGTTCTTACGTTAATAATAAAAGCTCACAAATTTTAGAAAACAAAATGAGAATATTAATATATATTAATTATAATACCTGGTGTGTTTGCTGAACATATTAATACCTTTCTATAATTATTTTGATAATTTTTGGTTTAATGGATGTATTACACGCCGATAAACCCATCATAAACTTCAGCAAACACACCCGGATTTAACCTCTACAAACACCCACTTATGTAAATTTTTTGTAACCGCGCGCAACTGAATCAGTGTGGCCCTTATCCTTTTCAATTTTAACACCTCCACTAATGTCTTGTATTAACAACAAAATGTATAATTTAAAACTACAGTAAATGAAATAATAATCTTTTTTTTAAACAAAGAAATGAAATAATAATCTATACTACACTATTTCCATAAAATCTATGAAGCTTTTTTTCTAGTTGGTAATGAAATAATATATCATTAATCTATGCAAAAAAAAAAAAAAAACTATCACCACAATATAAATACAACGATGGTAATATTTGATTGACAACATGTTGTGGTTCGACTATATTATATTCGAAGATATCATTGAACTTTTACAAAATCCATTAAGAATATAATAAAACCTTAAAACTGAAAATAGCCCAAACTTGGAGGAGATGAAACGATTCAGCAGTCGAGGATGTCTTATTTTAAGTGAAGAAAAAGTTATTCCGTCTGACGAAGAAGCTACATTCCATGAAGGTATAACAAATAAAAAAGGTTGCATCAATAAAATGAATACAATCACGTGAATATATATAATGTTATTAATAGTCTATTGTCCAAGACCAATATTTTCTCATATTTCTTAGCTCATGCCCTTGTTGAAGATATAAATCTTCAGATCTCAGTGGTAATAAGATGGTCTTCTTATTCTTACATATGCTAAATTTGATTTTTACATTCCTTTGAAGTTAGAAAATGTCGTTTTATGCTGTAACCGAAAAAAAAAACAGATCAATATGATGATTAGGTGTTATGAAATATATATATATATATATCTATATTTTGGTTAATGGTGTTATGAAATATACTAAAGTATGTAGTATAATCTTTACTTGCTCGTCAGCCAAGTTAGCCAACCATGTCGAGAGTCTCTACAAACCTCATAGTGTATTGTTACCATGTATGCATGATCGTGACTGGAACATGCCAAGCAGTTTTTAGTACGGTTTTACATCTCTATGGTACCCAAAAGATGTATCCGTTGTAGAAAAGATGAAATGTATCACTTAGATTTTGTAAATTGTAGCAGTTGCTTGATAGAATATAGTTATTCATAGAGCAATAACTTGTCTATCTCTGATGGGGATGGTGCAAATGATGCATCCATATCTCTCACTTATAGTTTATGTATTTTTTTGTCGCTTTAGGTGATGGTGTTATGAGTTGTATTGATGCTAGTATTTATAGCTTGTCTATGCGTAGCGATAAGGTTAATGAGCAAGTAGGTAAAATCTGTGTAGATTTAACAATTTAGGAAGTTTGATTAGCATTTTGGTTAGAATTTTATTGAATATATATATGACCTCCAAATATGAGTTTCTGAGTTAAGGTTTTGCGATTTTCAAATGAAGTAAAATCTCAAGAGGATATTATTTTTTTTTAGTTAAGGATTTAATCTATTAATGCTATTTTGGTGGATTGCTGAGATTTATACGATTGAAAGAATAAAAGGAAATCGATATTGGAGGTAAGATATTCTTGTTTCTATTAACGATTAATTATATATATATATATATATTTTTTTTTCTTTGTTTACTAAAACATTCAATTCTTTTAAAGTGAAAATGGCAACAAATGGAGAGAATGAATATATGGATGTTATTTTTTGGTCATGGAAGGTTAATTAATTGATTTGATCCAATTATATATGTATGATTTTTTTTCCAAATTCAGCTTAATTAATTTATTTATTTATCAAAATTTTAGGAATTAAGTACAAATAAAAGGGTAGAACCCAAAATGTACTTTAGAAATGCATATATAGATTATAACATAACAAATAAAAAAGTAAAACCCAAAACGTACTTCTACAAACATGCAATATAATTTAAATTATAGCCGGCCAAATATATATATAAAAAAAACACTTACAGTTTTTATATATATATATTAAAAATAACATTAAATAGAACACCATATTACATAGTTTTTTAAATTTTTTGTTAATAATGTAAAATATGAGAAACCTATGGGTACATCCTGGTATATATGGAAAAGATAAAAAGTAACAACATGCCATTTTTATAGCAAATTTTAAGCAAAACAAAAATCTCCTTTATGTACAAGTGTACATCATGCAAATACCTACAATATTTTTATCTATGGTGAATGCATAAACCACATGTGCTTTTTGTCTGATTTCTTATTGAAACTTGTATGTTTTAAATTCACTTATAAATTACCAATTATCTTTTCATTTTTAATTTTAGTTTAGTTTATTAAATTAGGTAGAGTCATTTTCGTAATTTAAAATTAAATGCATATATTTTATATAACTTTAATAATTTTTTTTATCTATATATAGTTTATTCATGATATTCAATAAATATCATTTCAAGTAATTTTATATACTAAGATTTTTACAACCCAAACAATAAACTAACAACAAATTAATATGCACAGCGGAAAACAAACCAAACCAACACTAATTTAATATAAATAAAATAACATTCATAACCATTCTATCCAACAACTTACCATAACTCTATCTAAGGTTCCAACATCAATAACATAACCATAACACAATAACCAAGACCAACAACACATAACCGAGACCCTAGATCATCCTTCTGCTCATCGCAATGATTCCACGATCACACTTTGCTTTTACCTACACCACAACACATATGAGATGCATAAGTATTTTATAAACACTCAGTGAGACAATCCTCCCATCTACTGGGCTATGCACACAAGCAATTGAGATATCTCTAACCCTCAAACAACAATCAATATCCAAACAACTAACCATGACAACTGCACCGACCGACACCAACCTATGCATCAACCGACACAACCTTGCATCGACTGACACTAGCACTGCATCGAACGACGCATGCTCGACATTGCATGAAATCCCTAATTGCATTGATCAACACCTCCTTATGGCATCGGCCGATGCTCCTAGGTCAAACCGCGCTGTCCTCGCATTGCATTGACCGACGCACAAGGTGCATCGAACGATGCACATGCCGAGCACCGTTCTTCCTCAAAGCTCCTCGGCGGATCTCCGTTCTTAAACCACCAAAACACGATCCAAAGCTAAAAGGAAGCTTTCCAAAGCCTCAAGTGACACATAAACACTCTAACAAGCCAAGGAATCAACCACATAACACATAAACAAGAAACATCAGAGAATCTCAAGCTTAGATAAGCCATGATCATGCACTCACCTTTGCCAAGAAGATTTTGACCCTCAAACAAGCAGATTTACACTCGTAGCAAGCTACTAAAACTATCCCAACTACAGATCTCCACAACAACAACCACAAATCTTTCAAAACTCTCAAGAACACTAAAGAACTTCTTTCTCTCTTTATTTTTCTCCAAAAACGGAAAAACTCGGTCAACCCTCGAGTTCCCACTTTTATACTCGATCCCAGGGTTTTCATAACCCCAAAACGCAACATTTAACTTACTCGTTTCTCGACCAAATTAACCTTGCATCGATCGATACCACACTTGCATCGATCAATACACATCCCAAACCGGGATTCCAGTTCACAAATGTTACATACCTCAACTTCCAACCGCATATCCTTTGGTCACAAGCTATATAAAGTACATAGCAGACCCCATAACTCTGCCAAAGGTGCTGAACATCTCCTATTATTCAATGCAAAACCTCCACACCACATGCCATCCTCATTTCGTAGAACACCCCCCGCAGTAGCCAGTCTTGGATCCCCATGAGACGCCCCATCTATGTTCAACTTATACTAACCTGCCTGCGGGCATAACCAGCGAACCAACCTCTCGACTCTGCCCAAGGATGAGGCTGCAGCTCTAGTGACTGCAGCAAAAATGATCTCTTTTGTGAGATTCTTAATATATTGTACCATATCCTTCCATAATGTAGAGTCTCCAAAAAGATTTCCACACCTCCACTTCTCGACCATGAAGTCCCCTCAGCCCCATCACAACCTTCTCCTAAGTTTTCATAAAGCCACTCCAGCAGAGAAATCTTGAAAAAAATTTTGTCGCCTTCGCACCGATAATAGCTGAGTCCATATGCCAGCTATTGCGGGGAAATCATGCAAGACATGAAGAATTGTTTCCATCCCTCCTTTATACACTTGGAAAACATTAGTGTCACATAAGTGACGTCTATGGCGTTTTTGATTTGTCGTAATCACTTGTCTAGCTACCAGCCAAAGAAACACCCTTATCCTCTCTAGGCCACCACCTGCCATAGACAAGAATAGAAACTTTTCCTACTCTATTGAGATAACCCATTCTTCTTCAACAAGGTATAAGCAAAACTATAGTGAATCTCCCATCCAGGGACTCTCTCCAAGATAATCGATCCCTCGCCCCTGTCAACAAGGTATAGGCAGAACTATAATGAATTTCCCATCCAGAGATACAAATTTCAGACGCTGGTTTTCTGCCACATAAGATACTATTTGAGGAAGATCCCAAACAATACCATCTCTCCATAGCTCCCGAACTGTCAACTGCTCATACTTAGTGGGAAGTCCACCAATAACTGTATCCAACAAAGGCTCATTCAATGATCACCAATGATCCAACTCAAATATAATATAGACCATCTCCCGCAAGCCAGTACCAATGCTTCGCCAAGTAGAAGACCAATTGTTCTTCACCATTGTCCAAGATCGATCCTTAGAATTTCCAACTTTATAATTATTGCGAACTACTCTCGCCCATAAGGTATTAGTAAAAGCCACCATGTCTTAGAAATCAAAGCTTTATTCATAGCACCCACAGTTCGAATACCAAGCCCACCTTTACTTTTAGGAAAACAAACTGATTCTCATCCCACTAATAACTTTTTCGTTTTATCTGCAGTGCTCCTCCACAAGAAATATCTAGAAACTTTATTCCACTTCTAAAGAGTGTGTGATGATAATTTTATTGTGCTCATCGAGTGAACGGGAATTGAACCCGACAATGATTTTAGTAAAGTAATTCTACCCGCCAAGCTTAGCGTTCTCCCCTTCCACCCCACCAACCTCGAAATAACGTTCTCCAATACTTCCCCAAACGTTTCATTATTAATAAACTGTTTCTGAAGAATCAGCATGGCAAGATACTTACTCAATTCTCGAGTCAATCCAATCCCACTCTCATAGCTAATTGACTTACCTAATTACCGCGAAACGTTTTCTGAAATAAAGATTTAGACTTTTCTAAGCATACTTTTTTGCCATATGCTAAACAAAATTTTTCCAGCACACTCCTTATCACTCGAATTTGAGCTACTAAGGCTTCATCAAATAAAATTAGATCATCCGTGAAGCAAATGTGAGAAAGTTTAGGGCACCTCTAGAAAAACTGATCGGTTTCCATGCTTTCCACTCAACCTCTATCTCAATCAATTGACATAACCGTTTCAAACATAACACAAACATATATGGAGACAACAGATCACCTTGTCAGAGCTTTTATGGTTTAAAAGCTTATGTCTTCTCTCCATTCCACAAGACACTCATAGCCGGCCCTGTCACACAACTCATTATCCAGCTGAACCATTGCTCTAATAACCCAACCGTCTTAAGCATATCCTCCAAAAAATCCCAACGAATTATGTCTTGAGTTTTTTTCTAAATCTAGCTTCAATAACATCTAACCTTTTGTGTCTTTCTTACGTCTCATGGATTGAACAACTTCTTGGACAATTACAATATTGCTTGTGCTTAAGCGCTCCAAAATAAAGCTCGATTGTGCATGTCCAATTAGCTTGTTTATTACCCGCTCTAACCGCCCAACCATTGCTTTCGTAATAATCTTAAACAAGACAATACACAAGCTAAAGAGTCTGAACTGTGCTATATTCTCTGGTTTCCCCATCTTTGGAATAAGCACAACAATAACATCATTATTCTCCTCTTGCAACTCTCTCTATGGCAATAAAAATCAAAAACAAAGCGGGCCACTGATTTTCCAACAACCTTCCAAAAATTCTGATAGAAAACGGATTGGAACCCATCCAGACCATGTCCTTTATACTTCCCCATACTCTGAATAGCCTTCTCTATCTTTTTCACTAGAAAAAATTAATTAAGATTAGTTTGTTCCTCCAATGACAACTTAACAAAGTCGTCCCGTGAAAGTTGAACGCTTGTCTAATCCACATAATAAATAAAACCACCTAAAATATTCCACAACATGCTTCTCAAGTTCTTGGCCATTCGTTATCCAACTCTCCGCCTCATCCTTAAACATCTCATATTTCGCCTCCTCTCAATAATAGTAGAAGTGTAAAAGAAAGTCGTATTCTTATCTCCATGAACCATCCATCGCTCTCTCGACTTCTAGAAACATATCTTCTCGTTCTCCAATTAATCATCTGTTTGATTATGCTCTATGAGGGTCTGCACCTCCATCATCTCTTTCAGCAGTATCCCCTTTCGAACCTGAACCTCTCCAAATACCTCACGGATCCACTTTCTCAATACTTGTTGGAGCTTAACCAACAACTCCTTAAACCCATGGTGACTCAGGTAAGAAGCCTCAAACTACAATGGTCGATGCTTCACGTTCCCAGTCATCTCTAACATCAATTGCAGATAAAGAGGTGCTTGATCAGATGCAAAAAGGTAGATGTTTAATACTAGCTTCCTGCCATTTTAATCGTGCATGTGGACAAAAAAGCACCCGATCAAAAATGCCTTGCCACAAAATTTGCTTTCACTCTTCCTCTCTGCCAAATATATTGATTCCCTTGAAAGCTCATATCAATCAAGGACATCTCATAAATCCAGTCTTCAAATGCCAAAGAGTCAGACGTCAATCTCCCATTCCCCCATCCTCTCATTTAAGTGAACAATCGTGTCAAATTCACCTCTAATTACCACCGGTCCAGTCAAATCGTGAACTAACTCCTTTAACCAATCTCATAAGCTAGTTCTCCTGCTTGTTGTGGTATTAACCATGATCAGATTCGAAAGCTCCACTCTACTCACCACAACAACATGGATAAACTTATTAGCAGATTCAACCACCTCCACATCCCCAATCCATGATCGCCATAGCAACCATAAGTCTCAACTTTAACCAACAACATCTACTTTGAGCTTATCTTCCATCCCAATTCTTGAAAATTTGATCGGCTCGATCTCCTCCAGCATGGGTTTCAAAGATAACAAGTACATCGGTATGACACTTCTAGAGTAAATAACAAATTGATTGTCAAAAATTTTGTTTATTTCCCCCCTAAATTTCCACAATAGACAATTAATCATTGATAATCTTTTCACGATTAAAATAACCATGAAAAGACGTCAAGCATCGTGGGACTCCATCGCCACCTCTGATGGCTCACTAACTTCTCGAGATATACCCATCGATTTCTCATGCGCCTCCTCCATAGCAATCGGAACAATATCCTCCGAATCAGAGATCCAAACCCCTCTACATTATTACATGTGCTCACATTTACGAAACAGCTCCCAAATCTCTCACAGACTTGTTCAAGAATTTTATTCTCTTTTCACTGACAAAGAGCTCAATTTATTATTTCGTTGGGCAAAACACAAACTCCTTAAGAGGCTTAGCAATTTTATGTTGTTTGGGCATCTTAAGATGACCCCTTTACTATTACCACTCTTTTGACCTCTACCTCCATCAACCGGCCCATTATGCTTCACCATAGGCCTAGACTCAACGACAGCCTTTGTTTGCGTTTTACTCTTCCCCTGCGATATTGCCATTCTAGGATCTTTATTTTCCTTATATGTCCTCCTCTGAACCACTTAAGCGTAAATTTCCTTATCCGCCAAATCCTCACTCAACTTTCCAAAACTGTTTGTACTCAAAATATTCTTTGAATCATTCACCTGCCGTAGATCCCGAAGATTTCTTCCCATCTATTTATTCATCCCTTCTGCCATAGTTCTCCCATTTGGTATACGCGACCCAGATTTCCTACCCCTTTGCCTCACGTGAACGAACCCATCATCGGACTGAACTATCCCATTTGTACTCGGTAGGTCTGTCACTATTGGCGGTGTTGGAACCACAACTCTTTCACTTCCCTCTTTTGTTCACAAATGAACCAAATGTCCATACATACCAAAATTGGCACAAATGTTGGTCAAGCCCTCATAAGATACGACATATCTCTCCCGTTAATCATTACCCACATCGGTGATCAAAATACATGTATATAATAAAAATAGCTTGACTTTAAGATAAGACCAAATTTTAGTGAAAAATATAATTTTTTTCTAATATTGCAACATTAGATTATAAAATTATAATTACATGATTTACAGATATCAGATTCAACAACACCGTATCATAATACATAATTTAGAATCAACTAAATAATAGTAGATTAAGTTTGAAACTTTATTTTATGAAAATAAGTTTATTATATAGGAAGGGCTTATAGAATGTATAATTAACCAAAGCGTTATAGGGGTCATTCATTGCATTACTCAACTTTTTTTTTTGTATGATATGTTCTTCTTTGAGCGTATTCATTTTGTATGCTTCTTCGCGCGAGTACTTCACATAATCTCAACAAAACCAACTCATTTGTGAAAACAACAGATAAATCATTCCTAGCTAGCGTATAATATAACGGTAACAGTCCCTACCAAAAAGCCATAAATTATAAGGAAATTGTGAGAAGTGTTGTTTTTACCTATGAATCACGACATGACAAGTAAATATTGCATCTAAATCATTTACATTAAGAGAAGCCGAGAATTACCAAGTTTCTTGAACATTAAGTATTAATGGGCCCTTACGTTCTACCCAACAAAAATGGCTCTAGGAGATAACATTCATTATTGTCTATTTGAATTCTCAAATACATGTAACATTTTATTTTCCGTCTTAGAATTTTCAACTCACAAACTCTTTATTTCCCTCACTATTTGTTCACAAAATTTTGGATGTTCCTTCATTGACTCACTAATATTAAATTTGGGCGTACATATAAAACCATATATATATTGCATGCTTTCACATAATAGTTGTGATCATTATATCTGATTTGCTAAAGTTCGTCACTTGTCAATTAACAACTTGGATTACTTTCATCAAACCACTCAACACTTAGTCACCAGACCTTATTAAATATTGTTTAATATAATTTTATTCATGCATAATCAAGGAGGTGTGAGTTGGAGAGATCTAGATATGATCTCTGTACATTACAACAAAAAATATACAAATACCATTAAAAAAAAACACTAAGATACTATGTGTGAGATTTGGTTGTTTTCTTTCTATTAAAAATATAGCAACGTACCACTAAATTAATGTAACTTATCACCTTCACGAAAACATAACCCCTCTAAAAAACTGGTTCTTAATCTTAAAATCATTTTATGCTCACTAAAGAAGAATCAAGCTAATGGTTACCTCTTCACCTAAGCAACTACGTTGATATATGGTGTTTTAGCATTTTTGGTGATTCATGTAGTATTCGTCTTGAATCGTTTGTCGGATCTTTTGTGTCTTTTTTTGTCGTGTCTTGTGTCTTATACAAGTTTTATGAAGCTGTATTGGAGTTTGAAAGTTTTGGGGCTTGTTTGTGTTAAAATTAGAAGTTAGAAGCAGAAACATGAAGTTAGTGTTTCAAGAAAAGGCTAGACTGATCAGTCCACCCATCATACTAATCGTTACGTTTCCACAACGTAGCAAGTGTCACAAGCCAACTATTGAAACAATAATTCCAACTCCTAGACGATCGGTCCATTCTCTCAACGCCGACAAAACACCTGAAAAATGTGTCAGGCTGATTGGTTATTTTCGTGACAGACCTAATCGAGTTTCTTTAAATGGTTTTGTTTTTTAGTTTTCCTTAATGGGTACAAAAACTCCAATAACCGAAAAGACGAATTACGATTTAAATTCAAATCGTTTGTAAGAGTGGGATTGAGAGTTTCCTTTTTTTTGTCAATTCATACTTGCATTCATTCAATCAACCCAAACAGAGGAAACAAATGTTACACAAAGGTACATGATTTGGGAGCACAAGCTCACAGCAAAGATTGCATAGATAAAATAAGCAACAAATTTAGAGGATAGGTCCATAAGAACTCGGAAACAGAGGATTGAGAGTTGCCTATCTCACTATATTTATCAGATTTGGTCATTTTGTCGATTCTTCTCATGCATTATGTGTATGATGTGTGAAAACTTTCATAGCTGAAAATCATTGGACATAGCCAATATTTGAAACAATAATCACTTTGTATCATCGAAATTTGCTATAGTAATTATTTCACACATTGACAAAGTCTAGTGATGCCTAGCTTAGTTGTAATCGTTTGATTTCGAGTTGGAAAATTTTATTATAACTTATGTCTTTGGTTGATTCTAAATTTACAACAATGAGAAATTGTAATCATTAAATAGTATTAGTAATTTTAAGAGTCCACATGTTTAATAATTATTTATCAAAAAGTTGAAGTAATGTATTTAGTAGTTTATGTTTTTGGTACAAAATATCATGGAATCAAATCATATGAGTCGCTATTCAGTTACAACATCTAAATTGTTTTATCTGATATTGTTATTTGGCTTTTAAGTTGTGTTTCCATGTGGATTTTTAAAAATGTCCTTCTATTGAATAGAAATATTAATATTTTAGGATAATATGAAAGTTTTTAAGAATTCTTAAATTTCTATTAAAATCTATTATACAGTTTTCCCAACTAATTAAAATTAAAATGATTGACTCAAATGAGTAATTTTTAAGGAACATTATTTACATATAAATTCAACAGCGGTTCGATACATACTTTACGTGCTATATATATATATATATATATATATATATATATATATATATTATACCTTAAAATCTAGTGGAACAATTGAATACTATAAAATAAAATTGTTACCATAAATTTATCATCTTATTTTCTTAGTCAATGTTTTAGAGTTGAATTTTGTGGGACCAGAGAAAATGTGGACCCTTGTTAAATAAAAACTATTAGATTAACATCATAACACCAAAAAAATAATCACACAGCTAATTAAAATAATACTGCTTACATGTTCAACACTTGTCACAATTATGCCCGAGAATTTTCCGCAACAATACAAACTACCTTATAACGACTTCATGATTATTACATGACCAATTTTAGAGACCATTTTATCCTTAGACTACCAAATTGTCTTTACAAAAATAAGTTTTTTTATTCAAACAATTTATAAAAGTTATTGCCAGCTCATCACCATTCACAGTTTTGTTATTATTTATAAGGCTTAGTATTCTACTCTTACCATCACTTCACCCTCTCTTCCTTAATTTTGTTTATCAATTACTTTACTCCTCATCTTTTATTTGCAGTCAAATTAAATTGCTCTCTCTAAAGTCTTTGTGTTCTTTAAACCAAAAAAAAAAATGTCTTTGTGTTCTTCACCAACTCATTTCTTCTTTCAGACATAGGATTTTATACTTCACTCAACTTTTTTTTTTGTTTAGTTAATCCATCTTCTAATCTTTGTTTATATTTAGTTTTGAACTATGGAGTTCGAGTCAGTGATCAAATTGCATTATCCGTATCTCGCAGCCGTTATCTATGACGATAGCCTCACTACAAAAGATGATTTTTCTTGTATACACAATGTGCATCACAAACCTATCCAGATTAATCTCGATAGGTCACATCTTCCATCGATGGTAAACTCTAACCCTTATCTTTGTCACAAGAATTTCACATCAAAAACTTCAAGCTCAACTTCTGATCACTTTATTCAAAGTCTAAATATTGTTCCGTATTACTTTGATATGCAGCCTCACACACATGAACTACCGTCAAAAGAAACCAATAGGGGCATAACTCCTTCTCCATGCACTGAAACTTTCGAGACATATTTTCATGGCACATCCAACGACCAAGGTTTTTTCAGCATGGCCTACACCACCTCGCAAACTGTTGAATCCAACATTTCACATGTCACACATGAGAGTACTATGTGGGAAAATGACCAAAACCAAGGATTCATCTTTGGGACCGAGTCAACCTTCAATCTGGCTTTGGTTGAGTCTAATCAATTCAATATGCTGAAACCAAACTTGAGCGCAAACGAAGACACCATCATATCTCGGTGTCAAAATAATCAGGTAATGATCAAGACTGAGCAGGTCAAGAAGAAGAACAAGAGATTCCAGATGAGGAGAATTTGTAAACCCGCAAAAAAAGCTAGCATCATCAAAGGACAATGGACTCCTGTAGAAGACAAGTAAAAATAAAATCTAAACTTTCTTTGGAATCCTCAATAAATAAATTTCCTAATATGGTATGATTTGTTTCCTAATAACAAGATTTTCTGATGATTTTGCCTATATTTAGGTTATTGGTGAAATTAGTGGAAAATCATGGAACTAAAAAATGGTCTCAGATTGCAAAGATGCTTCAAGGACGAGTTGGAAAACAGTGCAGAGAGAGGTGGCATAACCATCTTCGTCCCGATATCAAGGTTTTTTAATTTCTTACCTTCTTCTTATTTATATATGCATATGTGTATGGTCGTCTTTGTGTGTAATATTTAGAGAAGCATACATATACATATATTATGATACATACATCAACTTGATGTGTTCATCACTCAAATTGACATCATGCATACATAAGCAAATAGAATTATGTGTTTATTTTTTAATGATTACATACAATATGATACATCACGGTGTGGTGATACACGCATATGCATATATAAACACAAATTCATCTTAATAAATTGTTAGAAATTAAATAATTGCACAGAATATGTATATTTTAGTTATTTTATGATGAAATTTACAAAGATCGTAAAGTTTTGTAAAACATATTAGTATGCTATACAAACACAATTTTTTTTTCATTTTTTTTCACAGAAAAAAAAAAGAAAAAAAAAAAAAAAAAGCAAAGTATATATCATCTTCGATATGTTCAGATTCATACATATTACATTGAGAATCTTCTAAGGGAATTAAACAAACTTTTTTAACACTTGTCAATATGTATACGGTTTTAATTCATGCATGACTACTTTAAAATTTTGTTTGTATATACATATATGTCTATGACAATCAATTTAAGGCATTTTGTCATCTTCTTGTGGACAAAACTTTTTAATTGGTGAGACAATTAAACTAATGTCATTTTCACTCAGATTCTTTCATAACAATGTAACAACCCAATAAAAAAAATATACTTTAATTTAATATCATATGTGTCATTTTATGCATATTTTCTGTTTTATATTACAGAAAGATGGTTGGACTGAAGAAGAAGATATCATTCTGATTGAAGCTCACAAGCAGATTGGGAACAAATGGGCTGAGATCGCTAGAAAACTCCCTGGACGCACAGAAAACATGATCAAGAACCATTGGAATGCGACGAAACGTCGACAACACTCGAGGAGGGCTAAAGGAAAAGATGAAATATCCCTTCAACTTGGCAGCAACACTCTTCAGAACTACATAAGGTCTGTTACCTACAAGGATGATACCCTCACCCTCATGACCCCAAACTCGAACGTTGGTCCAAAAAACATGAGAGATAAAGGCAAGGGTGTAATGGCCGCGGTCAAGGAGGATAAAGAGGATGAGTGTAAGTATATTGTTGATGGTGTGATGAACATGGATTTAGACGATAAAAGGAAGATCCCATCATTGGCGGCTGTGTCTTCGACTTGTGCGTCTACTTCTGGTTCCGCATCTGGTTCTGGAAGTGGTGTAACCATGGAGCTTAATGAGCCAATGACTGATAGCTGGATGGTGATGCATGGGTGTGATGAAGTTATGATGAACGAGATTGCTTTGCTGGAGATGATTGCTCATGGCCGTCTTTAGACCGTAATATAAAATAAGTCAAACTTGGTTATATCGTATCTATCTTTATGTTTAATTATGCTTTTATGAACTCAAATTAGTGCTTTATAATTAAATAATTGGACATGTAATATATATCGTGGTTTTATTGAAGTTCTCGTTTTTCTATTGAATTTATATATTTTTCCAAAGACCTTTCATTTTAACAAGAAATCTACATTGTCATATTTTTCATCATACTTTCGTGGATACGTTTGTGTTTTTGAATTGTATTCCATACCATTTGTTATATTTTCTTTTTTTCCATTCAAAATTTCATACATACCTAATTAAAAAGTATAAATAACTTTTTGGTATCTATATATATATATATATATTGGTATCTATATTCATTAATGTTATTTTGACCAGATTCATAGAAAATTGAAATCCCAATAGAAAAATATATAACCAAATACAGTAAAGCTTACTATAAAAAAAAACTAAATACAGTAAAGCTTTTCTTATTTTTTGCCATTTCACATGAGAGAAAAAAAAAACTTATTTTAAGACTTCACCATAAATAGTAAAAAGAATATGATGAGCTGGTAGATATTTTTCATTTCAGAAATGTTTGTCATTTTATGCTTATATTAGGTTTTTCCCCGTGGTAAACCACAAATATATTATTTTATTGATATGATATTGTAATAGTTTAGTGGTGGTTGTAGTTGATGTTTAATTGCATATATATATATATATATATATATTGTTAACGGTTGTAGATAGGTTTTGTATAAACTCTTGATTCGTAAGTTGAGAATATACATTTTATGATTTGGTTAGTTATGATTTAGGAATGAATGATACGACATATTCTTATTTTGATTCTCAATTGATATTATTAGATTAATAGTGTACATTTAAAGTTAATAAGAACTTACCAAATATGTAATCGTTTATTAAACGCAAATTAGATGTTTCTTAAAATGTATTCATCTTGAATTAGTTGCTATACTATAGGGATGTGATTACAAAATTTGTGTTATCAATTCTTTTTGTCAAACTCAGCCCTAAAAATTCGGCATGCTAATTAGATCTTTCGTAAGATACAATGAGCACTAATTGACATTAATAGGATGTAAATAAGTATGCTATGGATTAAAAACCAGCCAAAATATTCGGTAATCTTAAGGAGGATCCGAATAATTGAATCGGTTATAATTTTAGTTAAAAATCTGACCGGCAAAAAGCCAAAAAGTGATGACACCCTATTGTACTTTAAAAATGTATTTCGAGCTCTATATGTGGATACACTTGTTGGGTTATAAATATCTTAAGACAATTTTTAAAATATATATCCGTTTATAAAAATTCAAATCACATCATATGCTGGAAAAAATCTAACTTTATGTATTAAATAGTAATTAAAATAATTAAATATAAGATTAAATAAAAGTGTAAGGAGAATGATTGCATATTGATTTAAATTAAGTAGATAATTTTTAGAAAATTAATATTATCAAATAAGGAAATGATTGTGTTTGGTTGTAAGGATTGTAGAGAATTTAGTTGAGACTTGTTTGGATACAAAGATAAGAGAGGATGACAGAAAAATGTACTCCAAAAATGTTAAGATAGACTAGGTTTTACCGCGTGGTATACCACGAGTCTATTATTTTGTTGATATGATACTATAATGGTTTAGAGGTGCTTGTAGTCAATGGTGAATTGAATATATATATATATATATATATATATATATATTGTTAACGGTTGTAGGTAGAGTTTTGTAGAAACTCTTGATTCGCAAGTTGAGAATCTACATTTTACAATTTGTTAGTTATTATTTAGGAATGAATGATATGACATATTCTTATTATGATTCTAAATTAATATTATTGGATTAATAGTGTACATTTAAAGCTAATAAGATATAATCAAATATGTAATTGTTTATTAAACGCAAAATTAGATAATTCTTAAGATGAATTCATCTTGAATTAGTTGCTATATTATAGGGATGTGATTAAGAGGGTGTGATTACATAATTTGGGTTATAAAGTCTTCTTGTCAAACTCGTTCCTAAAAATTCGGCATGCAAATTAGATATTTTCTAAGATACAATGGGCATTAACTGACATTAATTGGATGTAAATAAGTACACAATGTATTAAAAACCGGCCCAAAATATTCGGCAATCTAAAAGAGGATCCGAATAATTGAATCGGTTATAATTTTAGTTAAAAACCCGACCCGAAGTCGGCAAAAAGTGATGGCACCCTATTTTACTCCGAAAATGTATTCCAAGCTCTATATGTGGATATACTTGTTTGATTACAAATATCCTAAGACAAATTTTAATATATATCTGTTTATAAAAATTCAAATAACATCATATGCGGAAAAAAAATAATTTTTTTTTAACTTTATGTATTAAATAGTAATTAAAAGAATTAAATATAAGATTAAATAAAAATGAAAAGAGAATTATATTTTAATCTAACATATTGATTTAAGTTAGATAGATAGATTTTAGAAAATTAATATTATCAAATAAGAAAATGATTGTGTTTGATTGTACGAAATTGTAAAAAATTTAGTTGGAACTTGTTTGGATAGAAAGATAATAGAGGATGACACAATATTCCAAAAATGCTAAGATACATACATAAAATAAAATACTGTACACAACGAATCGAAAACGACGCCGTTTCAAATGTCCCACCTGTCAATTGTCTCCCACTTTGTGTTCTTCGATTTCTCCATTTTAGTGGGCCTCTAACACCGCCACTGGATAATTCTGGAGATTTATACGATATCTCTCATACGCTAATCAAAGGTTCAAATTGACTTCTCCATCACACACATACACAAACTTCACGTTACTTCTCAAGAACAAGAACTAGAAGAAACCTAACATTCCGTAAGTATTAAGTATTCACGCTACTACTTAGTCTTAATATTCTAACATCTCTATATGTGTATTGTGAATCAAATAAGTTACTTTGATTCATCTGCAGAGACGGGTCTGATCTGGTTTCTCAAGTCCGGTACTGATCCAATTGAGATTCGGATCTGAAGATCCGAATTATTCAGACGGATCAACTGAAGAAAAAATGAATCTTGAGATTGTTTTGGGATTGACCAGTTTTGAGTACTGGTTTAACTGGAGAGTGTTACTTTGTGCGATATGGGTAATAACACCAATGATTGTTTCTTTATTCGTGTTATGGAAGTACGAGGATAGTTCAGTACAAACTCAACCACCACAAGATGGTCGTGATGGTGATGTTCTGTGCATTGATGATGTTTGGAGACCTTGTTTTAAGCGGATCCATCCGGGTTGGTTACTGGGTTTCCGGGTTCTCGGGTTTTGCTTTCTTCTTGTTAACAACATTGTCCGTCTTGTTAACCGTGGATGGCGTATTTACTACTATTACACTCAGTAAGTTCTGTAAAAATATCTCCTTTATTATGTGTAAAGAGAAAGAACTTTTAAGGCTTTGAGAATGTTTCTGATTGAGATTTATGAGATGTGTTTGGTGTTTTTGATTGGTAGGTGGACATTCACGTTGATAGCAATCTACTTTGGGGTATGTTTTGATCTCGATATTGTGTATATATGTATATGGTTATAGTCAAACTTGTGTGGATGAATGTGTTTGTTCTGTAGATGGGATCATTGCTTTCAGTTTATGGGTGTTTTCAATACAAGAAGCAACGTAACATGGTTGATCAAGTAGGAAATGATGCAGAGATCGGGTTTCGTTCTCCCCTTATTAACGGGGACAAATTGGTTTCGTTCGAGAAGAGTAAAACTTCTGATTCAAAAGCACTAAACTCATGTGTCCATCTCTTCCAGATTATATTTCAGGTAGACTCAAATATTTTGGATATGTATAGTTTGCAACTTTCAGATTTCAGGTATGTTTTGTGATCACCGAGGTACTTGTGCGCTTTGGTTGTTGAAAAACAGATGGGTGCTGGAGCATCTGTGCTTACAGACAGTATATATTGGACGGTGATTTTCCCGTTTCTGTCTTTACAGGACTATGAGATGAGTTTTGTAAGTTTTCGTGCCATCTCATCAAGAACTCTCTCCTTAACGTTTAATAGTTGAGCCTGTGCAATGCTGAAGGCACTTTCTATGTTGCATATGTTCTGTACTATGTCTCAAGTTTTCTAGTGCAAAAAATTGTGTGTTTCAGATGACTGTGAATTTGCACACGAGCAACCTCGTTTTGCTGCTTATTGACACATCTCTTAACCGTCTGGTAAAACACTTCATTCTTCTGCACATATGATGTAAAAACAAGTTCTGTTTTTTTTCATCAATGTATCAACCTGAGGTCTATTTTGGTGTTGCTTTGCAGAAATTTCCCTTGTTCAGGTTCGCTTACTTCATCTTGTGGACAGGATGTTTCGTTCTTTTCCAATGGATTCTCCATGTTTTTATCTCAGTAGGGTAAGAACTAAGAACTTTTCTTCATCCTCTTTCTCTGTCATCTGTTATATCTTACACTTTAGTTCTTGATTTTATCTTACACTTCTATTCCTCAATTGACTTAGGTGGCCATATCCATTTCTCGACTTGTCATTAGGCATGGCTCCAGTATGGTAAGTTTTCAAAACATTTACATACTAGATCAATCAGGATTGGTACTGAGGAAAAATGAAATTATTTTGCCGATCCTTAAACAGTTTTATTAATGCATGCACCTGCAGGTATTTGTTGGTAGCACTACTGCATATTCCTTCTTATGGCGTATATGCATTAACCGTCAAGATCAAAAATAGACTCATTACCTGAAGACTGAAGTGACTTCAAATCCAAGAGGTTTTGCCTCGTAAGAGTCAATTTCTCGCTTCATTTCGATGGTTACAAGTTACAACAGTGAAAGAAAGAAAGAAACAGAAATTTTTACCCCATATGTCTAAAAACTTCAGAACAGATCAATGTAATTGCCACAGTTTTCAGAACATTTCCAATCGTTTTGTCCATAAATAAAAATTCTTTATCGCCAATTCTGTTAGCAATCGTAATGGCTGGGATATTCTGCTTCAACCAGAGGTCATCAAATGGTTCCTTTGTTGTGCCAAACCAATTGCTTTATCAGTGTCCTTTTTGCTGTGAATCATTATAGTATATACTTTGAAATCGTTCGTTATATAAACAAAAAAGCGACGATTATGTGACAAAGTTACTAGAGAAGAAAAGTCAACAAAAGTCAAAAATAAAAGATAACAAAAATGAGGCTATCGGCCCAACCCTAAACCAAAAAACCTCGACGCCGTTTCTTTTTCTTTATTCTCTCTCTCAACCACTGTCTCCTTCTGTCCTTCACTTCACTGAGAAACAACAACAATATGGCCATGGCAACGAGGACTCTGGGCTTTGTATTGCCTACGAGCTTTTCTTCCCAGCCTTCCTTCGACCGTCGCGGCCGTGGATTTAGGGTTTCGATCATCCGATGCTCCGCTTCTCCACTCACTCTGTCAACCTCTGGTAATTTTTTTTTGCTTTTGGGAGACCCTTGTCTCTAATTGGCCTCTTTTATAGTCGACTTCTTGAATAAATGATAAAGCTTGGATTTTTTTTTTTTTCCTTTGAGGGGGAAATGATGATGTGAAGAAGTCTTGATTTTTATCAATCGTAGGTGTTGCGGAGAAACCTTGGACTTCGTACAATGCTAGGCTTGTGTTAGAAGACGGTTCAATCTGGCCGGCTAAGACCTTTGGTGCTCCAGGAACTCGTATTGCGGAATTGGTGTTTAACACTTCCTTGACTGGGTAAAGTTTTGATTTTTCATTACGTTATGGGTATCAGTATCATCCTCAACGGTTTTTATTTTTAAGAGCTTTTAACTAATCTTTTTAATTTTTTTTTGGAAAGGTATCAGGAGATTCTAACTGATCCTAGTTACGCTGGTCAATTTGTGCTAATGACAAACCCACAAATTGGTAACACTGGTGTCAATCCCGGTGAGTAGCCAGTTTTGGAAAATTCTTGTACACTGTTAAAGCTTATGTTCATTATGTTTCTTATCACATTTGTAATGGTTGTTGTTCTAGATGATGAAGAATCTGGACAATGCTTTCTTACTGGTTTGGTGATAAGAAATCTAAGCATCAGGTAAGTGTTCATTTCCATTGCACGGGAACAAGCATGTTTCTTTGGGCGTGTCTTCATTTAAAAGTCCCTAAATTTCGAAATTGTAAATTTGTCAGTACCTCAAACTGGAGATGCACGAAAACACTTGCTGACTATCTAACCGAAAGAAACATCATGGGAGTTTGTAAGTTCCTTGTGTTCACTATACTATTTAGATTGTTGTTTACATGTTATGAAATTGGATGTCTGATTTACTCTATTTGGGGATGTTTTTGTAAACACTATCAGATGATCTTGACACTCGAGCAATCACCCGTCGGTTAAGAGAAGATGGTAGTCTTATCGGGGTGTTGAGCACAGAAGAGTCCAAAACAGATGACGAGCTTCTGCAAATGTCTCGTTCATGGGATATCGTAGGTCAGAAACAGTTTCCTTTCTTTTGCAGTAGAATATAAGTATATAACCTTTGGAATATTGAACTTCTTTGGTCTGCTTGTTTGAATCTTGTAGGTATTGATCTAATAAGTGATGTTTCATGTAAATCTCCCTATGAGTGGGTTGACAAAACAAACCCTGAATGGGATTTCAACACGAATTCACGCGATGGGAAATCCTACAAAGTGAGTATTGTTACTTCTCTACTTCTTCTCTTATTAATTCTCCACACCAGCTTCTTACTCTCTTTTTTTCTATACTTTTCTCTTGAATTCGAAGGTTATCGCTTACGATTTTGGAATCAAGCAAAACATCCTAAGACGTTTATCTTCATACGGATGTCAAATCACTGTTGTTCCGTCGACATGGCCAGCTTCAGAGACGCTGAAAATGAATCCAGATGGGATTTTGTTCAGCAACGGTCCTGGAGACCCTTCTGCTGTGCCATATGCTGTTGAGACAGTTAAAGAGCTTCTCGGTAAAGTCCCTGTTTATGGAATCTGTATGGGTCATCAGTTGCTCGGCCAAGCTTTGGGTGGTAAGACCTTCAAGATGAAGTTTGGTCATCATGGAGGAAACCACCCAGTTCGTAACAACAGAACTGGCCAGGTGGAGATCAGTGCTCAGGTATATTTCCTTGCGTCTTATTCTTTTCAGCTCAAGTTTGGAACCTTTGTGCTAGGAACATGGTTACAAGTTTGACAGAATCTGAATCTGGTTGTGTGTCATTGTCTTTCTCTGTAATTTTTGTCAGAACCACAACTATGCTGTTGATCCAGCTTCACTTCCCGGAGGAGTGGAAGTGACACATGTCAATCTGAATGATGGAAGCTGTGCAGGTCTATCTTTCCCGGCAATGAATGTCATGTCTCTCCAGTACCACCCTGAAGCCTCCCCTGGACCTCACGACTCTGATAACGGTAACTGTCCTTTCTATTTCATACACTGAGTCTGAACTCGGTCAAAGACACTTACGCTTCAGTTGTACTGAAAAACCAGAAGATTAATTATGATTTTTGTATGTTTGTTTTGTTATGTCCTGTGAATGCAGCATTTAGAGAGTTCATAGAGCTGATGAAGAGATCGAAACAGAGCTCCTGATCAATGGGAGAAGGAATCTTTGTTTTGTACTATTTACTGTTTGAATCATCGCACTTAAATTTATAAAATCTACTGTTTTGTTAGTGACAATGGAGTGGTATTGTTGTTTTCGCTGTGACATGTATTAAGTAAACCATCACACACACACACACCTATTAAATAATTAAGAATTTGAAATTTTTATAAAAAAGAGAAATGTAAGGTATATATTTTGATTGGTGATCCTTTATGTAGTAAAAATAGTAAAATGATATTGTGGTTTTGTATGTTTTAAGTTCTAAATGGATACTTTTTTCATCAATGAAATACCTAAATCTGATAAACTTATTTTCTGATAAATACCTAAAAATGTTAAATCTTGCTTGATCAGTTTCTTCACCGTCCCTAAACCCTAACTTAGCGTGAAAGTCTCCAATTCTCTCCATCCAACCATGGGCGAAGATCTCTCCAAGATGGAAGAACTCTACAAGATCGAAGATTTCTCCGGTGAAGATCGCTCTCTCCATCTCTAACCAGAAAATGTTTGTTTAGATTTTTATATGATTAGATCTGTCATAGTTAACTAGCACCCAGCCCTGATCGAGTCGATCTGTGAATACTAGTATAATAATGGATCATAGTTAAACCTATCTTTTATGTGATTGGCTAACTCTGTGTATGCGTTGTCCGTTTTGTTCAGAGCCTATCACAGACGTGGAAGGGGCTCAGATGGGCATCTTCTGGGACCTCGGGGATTGCCCATTCCCTGGTAGTATGAATGATCCTGATTTGATCTATCAGAAAATCGAATCAGAACTTATTGGTAGGGGTTTTAGGGGTGAGATGTCAATCTGGGCTTATGTTGACGACGAGAAGGATGATGTTTCCTCCTCATGGGGTGGAGAGATGTTGCGTAAGAAGACGTGGAAGAGCAGAATCTTCTTCCTTCCCAGAGGGTTTAAACCCGCCCAGAGAATGTTCAGTGACATTTATTTATGGGTAATCGACTCTTCTGTGGACTTTCCTGATCGCGATTTGATCGTAGTCTCCTCTGAAGTCAGAGGTGGCAGTTTCTTCAAACACCTTTCTGTTTTAGAATCTGGTAGACGTTACCGTGTTTTTTAGTAGATCCGACTGATTGCGTCTCATCATCAGAAAATCCCCAATGGCCAGCATTCCTATTCGATAAAATGTACTCTTTTGCAAAAAAGGACAAAGTAAGCGAGGAAGGTCCTCCCCCTAAACGTAGAATATATTAGCGTGTGAGTTCTTCTCTCTAATTCTCTGCTCCTCTTAGTTTGTTGGAATTGTCCGTTCAGTAAAATGACTTCATTTTTTTCAGGTGTTTTCTCTTACTTTGATGTCTCCCCAACCGTCCGTAGTAGCTAGCATAGCGTAGTAACACTATGCTTCGGAGAGCTTGTAGTTGGGTAGCTTAGAAGCGCTTGTGCTTGGGTAGCGCTTCTAAATACAATGTAACTCGGTAAATTAGTCTATTGTCCCTAGAGAGTACATATATAGATGTTTAATTTATAAATAGAATGTAAGTAAAAATTCTCAAACTCCTGCTCCTTCACATCTGGAAAATATAGAATATAAAACAATCATAATCAAGTTTGTCAGTTTGTCCAAAAAAACCAAGTTCACTTATTAAATTATGTTTAAAACTAACTTTAACAAAAAAAAAATTCGCAAAAAAAAAAAATTTCACTTGCATGAATGGTTAGAGAGTCTTAGACTAAATGAACATCATGCTACATTTTTCTCTGTGTGTTTTTCAAATTAATATGTGCCGCTGTGATTCTTTAACCTGTTCAACATGTCGTTTTGTGTATTTCATAGATTTTTTAATGTCACTTAAATCAGATATAAAGTGGATTTTTTCAGTCCAAATCCACTAAATCAATTTTTTTTTAAAAATAAAAAAAAAAATTATTGTATAAATTCAGTAGTTTTAATTCAGATTATTATTACAAAACCATCAAATATTTTTGTTCATTTTCTTTTAATATTTTGGTAAAGAAATTCGATTTTTTTAATATTACTGTTAGTTAAAATAAAATATCTATTTTTAATGGCCGAAATCCCGAGTTGAGAGATTAAAAACAAGCCACAGATCTACACCCTTAAAAGGGATTCTTGGGATCCAACGGCTGAGAACATGCCAGGCACAGAGAATAGATCTCTCGGCCACAGCCTACAAACGCACTCTGTCTGTCTTTCTCATCCGTAGGCTGCACTCATTCAATCTAACCCTAATTTACCGAGAAAGTCTCCAATTCTCTCCGTCGAACCATGGGCGAAGATCTAACCGAGACGAGATATTATTCCCGTAAGATCTCTCTCTCTCTCTCTCTCTCTCTCTAATCCGAAACTGTTCGTTTAGATTTTCATGTGATCGATCTGTCATAATGGTTAATGGATTTCGTAACTCGTGTTTGTGCGTTGGCCTATTAATTTGTCAAGGTGATGAGACAGTGGTCTTCTGGAACTTGGATGATTATCCAATCCCTAGTGGTGCCGATTGTGGCTCGATTTATCCTAATATCGAATTAGCTCTCCATAAAATGGGCTTTCATGGTAGAGTGTCAATCATGGCCTTTGGTGACGACAAACATGACTTGGGCAGGACCAGAATGTATAAGGAAGTAGACGGTGTACTGGGACTTGCACAGGGTTCTTCATTGTTTGAAATCGAGAGATAGAATTGTTCTCTTACTAGAGCCGCCGCCTGGTGACACTGCTCAACCATTTCTTTCTGTAGACTCAGTGGTTGAATCTACACAAGTTTTAGGTGGAGTAAAGCCTATAAGCGGAATGCCGGTACGTTATCATGATGCTCTAAATGATAAGCTTATTGAGGAGTATAAGACCACCTGTTATTACTGTCGCTGTGATTGTAATTAACACTCCTGGTGATTTGAGTTAGATATTTTGTTTTCTGTCAAAAGTTATGTATGAAAACATTCATGCATTGTTACATCTTTCTTATTTCTGTTACGTTATTACGATCCTAATTTGATCTATCAGAAAATCGAATCAGAAATTATGTTGATGTTTCCTCCTCATGGGGTGAGACGTAGTAGCTAGCATAACGTAGTAACACGATGCTTTGATGAGCTTTTTACTTGGGCAGGGTAGCTAATTGATCTCTTTACCTGTATTGAGAAGGCATCAATAACAATGTGATTATCAATATTTTGGAGAAGTAATTTTTTTCTTACCTTTTGTAATTGAGGAGCGGTGAAACAACACTTGTGAGAAAGAAGCGACTCCGAGCGGTTAGAGAAAGTAGAAATTACAAACAGAGCCTTAAAACAAACATCATATTATATTGTTTTTTTTTTTTTTTTTTTTTTTTTACAATACCTTTATAATTCATTCAGTCCACAAGTTGGAATCATACAAGCAGTGCCTCTTTTGAAGAGTAACACCTACATAAAAGATAGACATTACACACCTTAAAAAGTACTACTAGTGAAAAACTCCAAACCAAGTAACTAAAAGGGTAGGAGCCGGAGGAACAATCCGTTGCTTGAGCGTAAGAGGACCTAAGTGAAGTCTGAGGATGGTTTTAATTTGAGATATCAGAACTGAGGCTGGTCTCGATATGGCTGAGTGAAGTCGAGTGTTGCGTTCTCTCCAAATAAGATAAACCGAGGCTTGATAGGCTAACCGAAGGATAAAAGCTATGTTTTTATCCCTCGAAGGACTCTTCAACCACCTAGATCTGATCTCAAAATCAGTGGGAGAAGTGACTTGAGCCTTATCAAGAAAATACTTTCATACTTCTCTAGAGTACAAACAATCGAAGAACAAATGCTGATGAGTTTCATCCTGGTTGTTGCAAAGCAGACAAACTGAGGGAACCGAGAAACCCCACCTTACTAGTTTATCCCTTGTTAGGAGTCTATGGCGTGCATTAAGCCAAGTGATGAATGAGTGCTTTGGAATCCTGCCTTTGATCCAAACTGATTCGAACCAGTCCACTTTGGTACCCGGAGGGAATAAGAAATCCCAAATTGCCGCTGTTGAGAAGACATCAGAGGCGGGAGCTTCCCCAATTTTCCAGAGAAACCTATCATCTGCATTATCGTCAAGAGGCATCAGTGACGGCGTGGAAGGGAGGCAAGTTTTGAGCAGTTGTATTATAGGGTTGCGACTACGGGTGTTTGAGATCCACCATTGACCATGAACCACCGCATTCGCAACGACCGGAACATATTATATTGTTTAGTACATCACATAGCTGATTTTGCAACACGAAAGTTTGTTTTTTACTGATTTACTGACTTACAAGAAGTATAATACTCAAACGAAGCATCGTTATAAGAAAATTAAGATTAAAGATTTATACTACTTGCAGTAATCTCATAATCAGATGACGAGAAAGGAGCGATATATATATTTGTGAAAATGACCCCCGAATATTATCAATTGCTATCAGAAGACCCCATAAGTTTTTTCAAATTTTCAAAAAGACCAAACTGCGTGACGTTTTTTCATCTGAGACGTAGCAGCGTTTTTGGCCATTAAAATAAACTAATTTAGCTTCCTCTTCACTACAACGGCCCTCTGAATTTCGAATTCACTCTCTCTCTCACTCACAGATCGTTGCTCTTCAAGTTTGGTCTCGCGCAAGCTTTTCAATGGTGATTTAACGGTGAGATTTTTTATTCTCTGTTCAATTTCGCAATTGTGTTTGCTTGATTCGTGATCGGTTTCAATCGGATAGTACTTTGCGATCTCCGACTTGTTAAGTATTCCGTAGCCTTCTTCATACCTCTTCTCTGAAATTTCGCTAGCGTAATCTGTTTACTAGTTTGATCTTGGCGATTAATTTAGAAATTTCAATCGTTGATCGGAACAGATCTAGAATCGAATTGTGGATGATGATGATGGTTTGCTGGTGTTTCTGATTGTACCGATAGATTCATGAAGTGATCTCTATCTTGAATTAGGGTTCTGATTTCACGCTATTGGAATTTACAGATCGTCTAATTAGCAATTTGGTCATGGATACTCACACGCTCAAATCTGTCTCCGATTTGCCTGGAAATTTCCGTTCAGCTTTTAGTTTCAGGTGATTTCTCTATAAACTTTGAGATTTAGTGTTTTGATGTTTTAGTTTCAGCTTTTAGTCTAGTGCTTGCTTCAAATGTTGTGTTTTGCTTACTCAAGGAATGGTTTACACATACATGTTATCTTTTGGGAATATCATGATTCTTTTATAATATACTTTGTTAATCCACACTTTGCTTTGTGTTGCTTCTGGATCGTTCTGTGTTCAGATACTTCAACTCGCTTCAGAGCGAGTGCTTTCCACTGTGCTTTCACTCCGACATCAACATGGTTATTTCAGCGCCAACGGGAAGTGGTAAAACCGTTCTCTTTGAACTGTGTATTTTGAGGCTCCTCTCTAAGTCCATCTCTGCGGAAGGGAGGTTTCTTCATGCTAAAGGAGCTCTTAAAACAGTAAGCTTTTGAGCATTTTTCCCTGAATGTTTTGATTGATATCTCCTTTGTTTTTGCAATACACATATCAGTATTGGACTTGCTGCTACCTAGAAGTCAAATAATGGTTTCTTCTACCTATTGGTGTCAAGGTTTACATATCTCCGTCCAAGGCTTTAGTACAGGAGAAGCTGCGTGATTGGAATCAAAAGTTTAACTCATGGGGAATCAGTTGTTTGGAGCTCACAGGTGATAATGAAACCTACAGCACAAGGAATATACAAGACGCAGATATTATCTTGACTACACCTGAGGTCATATATCAATTTCTCTTTTGTTGTCTGTATTTACTGTCTGGAACTTGTTAATAGTTTCTTGTTGCCCCATGCTTATAGCCGGAACACATGCACTATATGATATTTCATTCCGTATTTAGACAAAGTGCATGCTTGTATCTTTTCTACTGTTTCTGTAGCTTACATGTTTTCCTGCAGAAATTTGATGCAGTGAGCCGTTATCGCGTTACCAGTGGAGGCCTAGGTTTCTTCAGTGATATTGCGCTTGTGCTCATTGATGAAGTTCACCTACTGAATGATCCCCGCGGAGCTGTTCTTGAGGCAATAGTCAGTAGAATAAAGATTCTTTCTAGCAATCATGAACTAAGGTCAAGTCCTTTAGCCTCCGTGCGTCTTCTGGCTGTCTCAGCTACCATCCCAAACATTGAGGACCTAGGTAAGATGGAGCGCACAATTCTAATCATATTCGGCAGATTGTATGAATTATTTTTGCTTTGTTAATTTTGCTTCGTAGTAAAAAAACTTGCTTCAAAGAACTAAAGTGGTAATACTTGTTCGATTATTGCAGCTGAATGGCTCAAGGTTCCTACCGCAGGAATTAAGAGGTAACTTATGGACTGCTTTCCAGAGAACTATGTCTTTATGTGGGTTATTTTTTTCAGTGTCATCATTGTTTATTTTTCACATGTTTTATAGGTTTGGCGAAGAAATGAGACCTGTTAAGTTGACAACTAAAGTTTTTGGTACCTGTCTCATCTCAAAAGTCATTTTTTTGGTTTGGTTAAGTGTTAAGATGATGAATTTGGTTAGCTGCCTGTTGATGACTTTCCTGTTTTGATGAATTGTAAGAAAATGTTAACCGTTTTTTTTTACAGGTTATGCTGCTGCCAAGAATGACTTCCTCTTCGAAAAGGTATACAGTTTCTGCATGTTAGATTAGATAGCCTTAGCCCCTCGTCTCTTTTGTCAATTATTCCACGACAGAAACTAAATCAGTTGTTGTCTTCCTTTCTTATATTTTCTCAAATCCAGCGCCTCCAAAACTATATCTATGGTAAGCTGATATTATCATGATTAGGATTCTTCCGTTATTGCAGTCTTGCTTAGGTTGTAACTTATACCACTCTGATGAGAAATCCTATGAATTTTCAGATATTTTAATGCAATACTCAAAAGGAAAATCTGCATTGGTTTTCTGCTCAACACGAAAAGGCGCTCAAGAGGCTGCACAAAAGCTTGCTCAGACTGCAATGACCTATGGTTACTCAAATCCATTTATTAAAAGCAGAGAACAGCAAGAACGATTAAGGGAGGCTTCGCCAATGTGCAGTGACAAACAAATGCAATCTTATATCCTCCAAGGCGGTATGGTCTATTTCACTCTTCTGAGTTTGTTGATTGTTCCTTTACTTCAGTATTGTCTGCAAACTGAATAGTACCAAAATGTCCCCATTAGTTGGTTATCACAACGGTGGACTTTGCCAAAAGGACCGCAGCCTCGTAGAAGGGCTCTTCCTTAATGGAGATATCCAAGTTATCTGCACGACCAACACTCTTGCCCATGGAATCAACCTGCCTGCACATACAGTCGTCATAAAATCAACTCAACATTTGTACGTCTTTGCATAGATATGTCCATTAAGAATTTTTTTGGCATTTAAGTTAATATCCAGTAATCCACTGACATTTTTATTCCTTTTAGCAATAAGGAAAAAGGTCACTACATGGAGTATGATCGTTCCACACTACTACAGGTAAATTATTCGAGCATCTTACATGTATAGTTTTTATAAACGTTATATTGCAGTGTGATTAGCTGCACAAGCTAATGGAGTATGCTTTAAATATATTCCTAGAAGGATTAGTAATCTCTCTTTTCTAGATGTGTGGCAGGGCTGGTCGGCCTCCATTTGATGACACGGGAATGGTTATTATTATGACAAGAAGAGAGACGGTTATTAACTGAAACTTTTCCCATATGGCTGAATCTCTTACTTAGGTTTTACTTTTCTCTAATGTTTTCTGCTTGTAATTTATTTAACAATTACAGGTCCATCTATATGAGAATCTCTTGAATGGATGCGAGGTTGTTGAATCACAGTAAGCATTGCCCAATAAACTTCGTTTTTGGAACCCTTTGCTTTCTTACACATTCTTTAAATGCTATTTGTTGGCTTCAAGAAATATTCTTCTGTTTATCTTGTTCCAGATTGCTGCCATGCTTAATAGAGCACCTAACCGCAGAAATAGTTCAACTTACTATTTCTGACATTACACGGGCAATTGAGTGGATGAAATGCTCATACCTGTACGTCAGAATGAAAAAGGTACGTTCATATGCTCTCTCAATGATTTCTCGGGCTATCATATATGGTATAGCTAACTTGGAACTTCGTATGGACAGAATCCAGAGAATTATGCTATTAAGACAGGAATTCCTAAAGATCGAGTAGAGAAGCATTTGCAAGGTGCCCTACTTACTTAGTTAGTTTACTCATTTTTTCTTTTGGGAGTTCTCATTTTTCCTATTTCCTACCAGAGCTTTGCCTTCAGAAGATCAATGAGCTTTCCCACTATCAGATGATCTGGACTGACACAGACGGTTTTGTTTTGAAACCAGAAGGTACTGAGATAGGGAGATATATGATTTCATATCTTCAATTTCAAAATATAATGCACTCTCATTCTTGTGTAGAGCCCGGAAGGCTGATGACAAAGTATTATCTAAAGTTTGACACAATGAAGTACATTATTAATGCACCGACGGGCTACAGCTTGGATGAGGCCCTTCAGATAGTATGTCGTGCTGAAGAGATATCTTGTATGTCAAATCTGCTTTGGTACATAACTCTGTTTTTACTTGATGAATGTACTAATTTATGTTTATATTAAAAATGAAGGGATACAGCTCAGACGCAATGAAAAGAAGACCTTAAATGATGTAAATGCAGATAAAGAAGGGAGGCTCAGATTCCACATCAACGATGATAAAGGAAAGCGGAAAAAACGCATCCAAACCAGAGAAGAGAAACTGTTTCTGCTTGCAAATGATTGGTTGACTGGGGATCCTTCAATCCATGATTTATCCATGACTCAGGTCCACCAACATTATATTCATGGCTTCTTTCTATCACTTAATTACGGTTACTTCTTAACTCTGCATATGAACATTGGAACTTTTGTCTCAGGATGCTAACTCTATTTGCTCGAACGGATCCAGAGTAGCCAGATGCATGAAAGAGTACTTTATATACAAAAAGAATTATAAAGGAACTCTTAGCTCAACTCTTCTAGCAAAATCACTCTATCAAAAGCTCTGGGACGACAGCCCATATTTGCTGAAACAATTACCAGGCATTGGAATGGTTACAGCAAAGGTTTCATCTCTGTTTTCTCTTTATACTCGTTCACTGCACCTTATTTTACCAGATGCTTCAGTGAATTTTTTGTCTTGGACCTTTTGTCTGAATGCCTTCTTTTGCTAGGCACTTCATTCGATGGGAGTCAGGTCATTTGAAGATCTTGCTGAAGCTGATCCACGAAGGATAGAGATTGTTACCGGTCGAAAATATCCTTTCGGAAATACCATCAAAGAGTCTCTATCATCCCTACCTCCAAAAGTTGAAATCAAGGTCGAGGAAGTTGACGGCCAGAAGCAAGGAATATCTAAACTAGCAGTCACATTGACACGGCTATCACAACCTCTCCAATCCACAAAACGCCATTATGCTGACATGGTTAGTTGCCTTAACTTTCTGCATTTAAACTCTAACTCTACTGAAGATACTGTACCTGCATCTCCACGTCTCTGCATAGTTCTGCTCATGAACAAAAGATAACTACTAGATAAGCTACTAATCTGTATCCTTTTCCGGCAGATTGTTGGCTCAGAGGAAGAGAATCTTATCCACTTTCATGAGAAAATAAGGTGATGAGCACTTGACCAACGATAAACCATAGAGTTTTGAAAAATCCAAACACTATATCAACATTCTTGTGTTCAAGTAATCCTCTTTAAAGACATTCAAGTAAATGTAACTAATCAGTAATATTTTATTGGCAGCAGAATGGAAGACTTCTCCAGGTATGCTTATCTGTCAGCCACTCTTATCATCATTATCCCGATGCAAATCTTCGTCTAACTACATCTAAGATTTGCAATACTTCATTCATTATTTGTTGCCTTCTTCTAGTCCATATAGCGTAACCATTCTCCTGGAAAGGCCTCATCAACAAGCAAAGGCGACTGTGAAGGCTGATCTCATCTTCGAAGAATACAGTTAGTCTTCTAAATAACACCTCTGGTTTGGTAACAAAACTTGATGACCATGTAGTAAGTGAGACACTGAAATAAGTAACAAACGAAGTGTGTTTACATTTGGGCTTTTGTTATTGTAGTTGGTACTGACCTCCATGAAACACTTCTACTGAAGAAGGCAAACAACAACAAAAAAAATTACAGAAGCGAAAACAGGCTGCCTCACTATTATACTCCTATGGTGGATGCCTGCATAGTAGATGATGAAACCCCTGCTACATCTGGACCTTCAACCCGGAAGGATAGAAAAGATGATATGTGAGTACATTTTATAATCTTTCTTGCTCAGAAAAATGTCTATTTATCAGTTTCTTCATGATTACAACTTCCTCCTCAACTGCTCGATTTCCTTCTTCAGGCCTAGTTTCAAGCTCATAGATGAGGATTCAGAAGAAGGTTAGATGCTCACTACAAATTTAAATCCTTTTTCTTTTGTGTGCTTTGTATTCTATTCACCATTTTTCTTTCTTTACAGAGAAAGAGTCTTATGTGACGATGGAAGAAGATGACTGTGTCATTATTAATGAACATACAGTCTTTGACCACATACGCGAAAAAGCCAAGTGTTTTCCTTCATTGAACACTTTGAATCCAACCTCTCCAGCATCAAGAAAATCACCTCTGAAAAGGAAAAGCTTAGTGGAGAATTCTCCTGAACTCGATCCTCTATTTCAGTATGATTCTGTGCTTCGCTTACCTACAAATACTAAGGATATCAAACAAAGTGCACCGCAGATTACTAGCCCGGGTTATGCAAGCCTTGCAGACAAAACTGGTGCATAAATCTTCTTCACTCAGTATGAAGTTCTATTTTGCGTTTATAAATATTTGCTTAAAGTCTGACTATGACCTCCCATGGATCTGACAAGGTGAAAAAGAAAGACCATTCTCGGATGAAACAATATTCAACTACATAAGGAAAAGGTCAAAGAACTCTCCGGTCGTCACCACATCAAGAACCGAGGATCCTATAGCCATATGTTCTCAAGAAGGAAGCAACACAGAGATAAGTCCGTATAGAGCATATGGATTATTGGTTAGTCCTTCAACGAAAAGGCCAAGGATCACATCTGATGCACCTACAGAAATTCTTTCTTTTGATATCTCGATGGTCAAGGGAAGCAGCACAAGCTTAGAGCAGAATAAGGGATTATGCTTAACACTTGCAGGTAAGTCCAAAGAATCTGATTCTTTTCTTGGATTCAAAAGCGTCTTCTCTTTTCTGTGACTTTCTCACATACAAAACTCAATGTTGGTGAGTCTCTAGGCTCCTAGAGAGCACATAGTAATTACTAATGATAGTGGTAAAGATAAATAGATAATTAGGACAAAAATTAGTTTCTTTAAAACAAGAACTGCATGCTGTTTTGTTTAAAAAAGGAATGGTTGTGAAACTACCAAAAATACAATAGCATTAGACAGAGAGAACCATAAAGGGGAAAAAAAAACCTTTTTAGTTTTCTATTGCATCATCTGTTTATAAAACAAAAACTAGTAAAACAAGAGAAATAATTGAAACTTGTTTGAGGAAGATCCGCTTGAACCACAAGCCTAAGAATCACAAAACTTAGCAGCTTGTTCTATTCCCCTTGATTTATAAGGTGCAATGTTGTGGCTTCCAAATTGGAATTGACCAAATAAATCATTTTCAATGCACTCGTACATTTTCTTGCAGAGTGTATCAACCGAAGCACTCATATCGATGAGTTGACTCTTCATATTTATTACTTCTTTTTGATCATACTCATGAAAAGGCGCTTCTAAAATTTTGGAAAGTTTCTCAACATTACCTTCAAGTTGCTGCTGCTGATCTTCAAACAGATTCTTCTTTATCTCTCTCTCTTCATCGCTCATCTCATCTTTGAACAACTCTTCCCCAAACATGTAGAACGCGAAAGGATATGAATACGAAAGAATCCTTCTTGATCTGAATAACCGGTTCACTCCATCTGTAACCCAACTGTATTCTTTAAACACGTCTTGATCCTTGGTTTCAGAATTGAACACTGCCTTCTCAAGGATACTCTTCCTAAGTTTATCCTCTAGCTTCGATGAATCGGTATGTGCTTTGTAGTGGTAATGGTAATGTGTGTACCTGTCCAAATCCCTTTTGGCTCTATCCATTTGCCCTGCTTTGTCATCTTTGTACCGACCACAGCTATGACCAGCGATACTCCGATAACTATGAGTCTTTCCAGTAGCTTCACCACACAGCCAGCAAAAACACTGCCCGCAAATACAAGTCATGTGATTGCACCCATCCCTCTTTTCAACAGGTTTGCTACATTTGGGACACAGCTTAGTGTTAACTGTTATCCAATTAACAGTCTCAGACTCGTCTGCACACTTTTTAGTCCATAGCTTCCACATCAAACAAGAGCAAGGAGAGTGAGACTCACTCAGACAACTGAAACAGAACTGATGTCCACATGAACACTCAACCTCATCGTCGTCGTCATCTACCGTTTTTTGTATCGCGTTCCCGCAATGCGGTGTGCTTGGACACCACTTCACCATCTTGTTATCTTCGACATACGACTCAAGGAGGATACGATCAAACTTCTCAGCTAACTCCGGACTAACTAGTCTCCTAACAACATCCTCGTCGCAAATCACGTTGCATTTATGAGCCATACATCTAATCCTTTTGCTCTCACCTTCATTAATCCTCACAGTAAAATGTCCCTTCCAACAATCATTGCAAAACCTATGACCACACTCCATTCTTGTCATGGCATGTTTTGATAAATCCTCTTCCATGCAGATATCACACTCCCTCGTCTTCTTCGCCTTCTTCTTCTTCCTCTTACTCGTCTTCTCCTTCTTCTTCCTCTTGGAATTAACTACGCAAGGGTCAAAAACTGTCAGACCAGCACAAGTAAACAAAAAATCTTTGCCTTGATCATCATACACAGAGAACAAATTATCAATCTTCCATTGGTAATGAATAAGAAGTATCCTCGCTTGGTTCTCCTTAACTGATAAAAATTCCATAACCCTAACCAAAACATCCTTCTGTGCTGCTTTAAGTGTTTCCTTCGTGATCACCTGGCTCGTAGGTTTTCTAGAGTGTTGCAAACCCGACTCTTCCTCGTCGCAACCCTCCTCCTGATCATGATCATCGGGTTCGGAGGAGTAGCAATAATCTTCCTCCTCGAAACTTAAATATTCGTCATCCATGGATCAAAATAATTAAGAGACGATCAGATCAAAAATATCGACCAAGAGAGCGAGAGTTATGAAGACGATGAAGTTAGACGACAAGTTTCATACACTTGGCAAGGTCTTTTGTAGAGAATTGTTACTTTGTTGGACTCAGTAACGCAAACCTTTATATATAGGGCAGTATGGTTCCTTTTTATAGATGGAATTAACTATTTCCATATTTAAAATTAAAGTAAACTTCTCTTCTTTTTCCTAATTGAATTCGAGATGTCCTTATTTAATTTCCTATTATTATTTATAATTTGAGCATCTTTATATATTTTCTAATTTTCTTCTACTACAAAATGTAAACATGTTTTTTTTTTCTTAAAAGTAGAACTCACTAAGAGACTGGTCGGTGAACTTGTTAAGTTTAATTATGTATTGGTGTTATTATCCAGACTGTTTTTCTTTGTTGGGATTTTTTTTAAAAATTTTATACTTCCACCTCACCATTTGTACTTTTGTAGATTATAATTGGTATTGTGTATGCGTATAATCTGGGATCCGGGCCGTTTTACTTCATAAAAATGCATCCGGATTCGCATTATCAAATCTTGAATCCGTCTAAATTAGATCCAAATTAGCAAAATATTTATTATGTTTGTAAAATTTTATATATATATTTTTTATATGGAAAACATTCTAAATAGTCTTTCTATAAATATATTTTTGACAACATTTAATAAAAGTTATCATACTATTTTTTTAAATTATTATTTTTATTTTTTAATGAATCTATATCCGAATATAGATATTAACTATGTTGAATGGACTCTTTTTTTGAGGTCCATTTTCTGTAGGGGTGGACATTTAAACCGAACCGAACCAACCAAACTCAAACCGACCCAAACAAAACACAATCCTACACTTTAATTATTCGGTTATATTTCTTCTCGACCCAAATGGTTTGGTTCGGTTTTAAACCGAACTAAACCGATAACCCAATGTGTTTTTTAAATTAATTAATAATATTATTGAATTTATAAGTATGTGATCTTCTTAGCTATTACCACTTGCATTTGGTTTCTATTTTACTTTATTTTAACTTTTCTAATAAAACCTAAATATAAATATAGATTTAATTATATTTAATATTAGGTACTTAATTTTAATTTTCTAGCTTTTTTAATTTTCTAGCTTTTTTAATTTATTTGATTAATTAAATATTATAAAACCATAATCAATTTTTTTTGTTACATTAACTGATTTTTAAACCGAATTAAAACCTAACCAAACTAAAACCAAACCAAACCAAACTGAACCAAACATAAACCGACCCGAACACAAACCAAACCAAACTAACTTCGGTTGAGTTTGGTTAGAGTTTTACCAAAACCGAACAAATCAAACCGAACCGAACCCGAATTTAAACCGAAGTGCCCACTCCTAACTTTTTGTTTCTAAAATGTTTTGGAAATGGAAACTCGTGGAAACACATAAATATGATTCATAAAAATCTCTTAGAAATACAATGGTTTCCATTTTGGAAACACGATGGTTTCATTTTGGAAATGCGATGGAAACTCGTTTTCTTTTAGTTTGAAAATTTATTAAATAATTTGGAAATATAAGAATTTATGATACATATAAATATATCATATTATTAGTATTTAATTTAATTATTTAATAACCAAGTCGCCTTGGTCCAGTGGTAAATGGAGAAAATTTCCGCCACCTGGGTTCGAGTAGCATTGGCCACGGGGGTTCGACTTTTAACATGGTTTCCTTCGGCCCCAGGAGATTAGTCTTTGGGCCTAGGAAGCCTTTACGATCACTCCTGAATTATCAAAAAAAAAAAATTAATTATTTAATATTTATGTTTTGAATTTGTGTATTTCAAATATTTCATTTAATATGATTTTATGTTTAGTATTTGATTATATATATATAAGTATATACATAGTTTCTATTTTCTAATTTTTTAAAAACATTATTTATTGTTTCGGAAATGTTTCACTTTTGTGTATCAATTTATGTTTCCATGCAACCTAAGATATTAACGGAAAATCGAATATCTAGAAAGACATATATCCGAATAGTTAAAATTTAGATCTGGATCCGATGCACCACTATTATCTGTTTATAATATTTTTTTTTAAGTGAAAATTATATTGTTGGAGTTTACGTTGGGACCTCGAATCATTGTATATAAGAGGATTTGCGTTGGGACCTCGAACCATTGTACAGTATAAGGATATCTAGAAGATACGTAAATCTTCCATATTCATATGGAAGATTTGTAAATAATCTATATGATCACATTAGTTAGGATAGTAGGTTAAATGACATTTGTATATATATGCTTGATTGCTTGTACATTGTTATGCCATGCTTATAGAGTAAATACTAATTCTTCCAATCACAACTCTCATCCTTTTCTACACATTGTAGTAGGCTTGTAGCTCCTGCTCCATAATGTGAACTGGCCTTGCAAGAGCGATGACTACAAATAAAATTTATGGGTAACTAGGTAAAAGTATTTAACAGTTAGTTGTGATGGTTTTAGAGATGGTTTTGCATCCTCCTAAAATGGTTATGATGAACCCATTAAGAAAACAACCCCATTAAGAAGAGCCAACCATAAATAACGCTACATCATCTGTCTATGAAACAACGACCACTGAAAAGGGAAAACTAAACAAATAAACTTATATAATCAAAATAATAACTTCTCATGATCTACGAAGATCCGCTTGAACCACAATCAGAAGATTTGTCAGGACAAAACGCAGTTGCTTGTTCTATTCCCTTTGACCTGTAAGGTGCAACGTTGTGGACTCCAAATTGGATTGGATCCAACAATTCATTCTCAATGCACTCATACATTTGCTTGCATAGTTTATCGACCAAAGAACTCAAATTGTTGAGTTGCCTCTTCATCTCCACTACTTCCATAAAACAGTATCCATCAAAAGGCTCTTCTAAAACCTTGGAAAGTTTCTCAACATTACCTTCAAGTTGCTGCTGCTGTTCCTCGAACAGATTCTTCTTTATCTCTCTCTCTTTATCACTCATCTCGTCTTTGAACAACTCTTTCCCAAACATGTAGAACGCGAAAGGATATGAATACGAAAGAATCCTTCTTGATCTGAATAACCGGTTCACTCCATCTATAACCCAACTGTATTCTTTAAACACGTCTTGATCCTTGGTTTCAGAATTGAACACTGCCTTCTCAAGGACACTCTTCCTAAGTTTATCCTCTAGCTTCGATGAATCGGTATGTGCTTTGTAGCGGTAATGGTAATGTGTGTACCTGTCCAAGTCCCTTTTGGCTCTCTCCAATTGCCTTACTTTGTCATCTTTGTACCGACCACAACTATGACCCTCAATAGTCGTCCAAGTATGGCTGACTCCAGTAGCTTCACCACACAGCCAACAAAAATGCTGCCCACACTTACAAGTCATGAGATTGCAACCATCTCGTTTTGAAATAGGTTTGCTACATTTGGGACAAAGCTTTGTGTTAACTGTTATCCAGTTCACAGACTCTGACTCGTCGGCACACTTTTTAGTCCATAGCTTCCACATTAAACAAGAGCAAGGAGAGTGAGACTCACTAAGACAGCTGAAACAGAACTGATGTCCACATGAACACTGAACCTCGCTGCCGTCATCTTCCATCTTTATCGCATTCCCGCAATGTGGTGTGCTTGGACACCACTTCACCTTCATGTTGTCTTCGACATACGACTCAAGGAGGAAACGATCAAACTTCTCAGCTAACTCCGGACTAACTAGTCTCCTAACAACATCCTCGTCGCAAATAGCGTTGCATTTATGAGCCATACATGTAATCCTTTTGCTCTCCCCTTCATTGATCCTCACAGTAAAATGTCCCTTCCAACAATCATTACAAAAGCTATGACCACACTCCATTCTCGTCATCATATGACTTGGTAAATCATCTTCCATGCAGATATCGCAACACTTCATCATCGTCCCACCATTCGATGTAACCAAACAAGGATCAAAAACAGTAAGACCAGCAAGAGAAAACAAACGATCTTTGCCTTGATCAGTATACACAGAGAACAACTTATCAACGTCCCATTGATAATAAATAAGAAGTATCCTCGCTTGGTTCTCCTTAACCGATAACAATTCCATAACCCTAACCAAAACATCCTTCTGTGCTGCTACAAGTGATTCTTTAGTGATCACCTGGCTCGTAGGCTTTGTCGAGGATACGTGTTGCAAATCTGACTCTTCATCGTTGTAACAGATCTCCTGGTCATCGAAGGAGTAATCATAATCCACTTCTTCTTCCTCCTCTTGCTCCTCCAAGCTCAGATATTCGTCATCCATGGATCGACAAAAAGAAGAAAAAAAGAAGAGGACTCTTTGGAGGAGACGATCAATTAAAGGGATAAGATTGGATATGAAACGTCTCATATATATTGGGGTTGGGGGGGGGGGGGGGGGGGGGCGAGATCTTGAGAATTGTTAGGAAACTAGGGCAGTATTGTTGATCTTTTTCAATAAAGGAAAATATCTCTCTTAGTTTATCTTTCATGAATTAAATCTACAATTTCCTTACTTTTTCCAAAAAAAACATTAAATATATAAAGTTCATTAATACAATCCTGTGATACATGTCACCTCTATTGATCATTAAATGTTGGCTTGTGTTAAAACATTTTTAGTTTTTATTCTTTAATAAAATTGGAAAATAGTCTGGAAAATTCCCTAAAAAAAACACAAACTATTAAATATTTGAGAAAAAAACATCAACTTTTTTATTGCCAAAAAAATTAACGAACCATTTTTTAGCTGACAAAAAAACACGAACTATTACTTTTCTAATTTATCCTCGTATCCGTTACTATGTCAACAGCGTCGTGAATTCGTAACTATGTTTGGAAAAAATTCCAGAAACATATCTAAATTATTTAATTTTGCCAGAAAAATCATTGGATTTTTTTCTTTATTGGCAGAAAAATCATTGGATTTTTTTGTTTATTGGCAGAAAAATACACACTGCATATCAAAAAGTTTTTTTTCCCCATTAACAATATTAGGTGGTCACAACTCATAGCTTCTTAGAGCAAGCCCATGGGTGATTTTTTGATCAATGACTTTTTAATTAAAAAAAAAAATTAAAAAGGTGAGGAAAGAGAGATCTTGTGTATTGTATTAAGACATGCTGTCACCATCTCAATGCTCATTGTAAAAACAAAAATAATTAATTAAATTAGATAATAGTATTGTATTAAAATATTAATAAAATCTACATAGGATCTCAATTTTAAAAGTTTACCGATGGGAACGCCCTTATACTCTCTTGGATCTATGTAGACTTTATAAATTTTGGGACTACATCAACACTAAAACTCTAAATTTCCTGAGAGCTCCAAAGACCTTTGTAGACCTTTAGAGATTCTCTCGTAAAACGATTCATGACTAACCCCTTTCAAAAATTATGTTTTGATGTATTTACGACAATTTTGAAAAAAGTTTATATTTTCTATTTTATTTTATATTTTCTATTAATATGGATAGAAATAACTAGACATATATTTAATAACATATATTTTATTTTATTATTGTTACTATTAATCCTCGTTTAATCTCCGAATTTTTAAACAAGGCTTCTATGTATGAGGATCAATGGAGTAGATGAATTATGAGCTCTGACAACCATAAATTGTTAATGAAAAAAAATTCTTCTTTATTTACGTAATTTTCTTGCAACGAAAAACAATTCATGTATTTTTCTGGCAAAATTAAATAATTTAAGTTTGTTCTTGGAAAATTTTCCCAAAAATAGTAACACGATTACAACACTGTTAACAGTTTTAACATAGACGAGGAGAAAATAGAAAAAGTAATAGTTCATGTTTTTTTCTCAGCTAAAAATTTGTTGGTGTATTTTTCTGAATTCTGAGACTGAAGAAAGTTCCTGTTTTTTTTTGGGAAATATTAAATAGTTCATGTGTTTTTGAGAATTTTTTCTGAAAATAATCATATTTCTATTTATACTAATTTACATTTTTATATCTTTTTTTTAACTTTTCTTTTCGTTAACCAAAAAGAAAAACTAACAAAATAACAAGACTATATATGCTAACTAGATAAAGACCCGCCCGATGTGCGGGTTTAAAGTTTTATAAATATGGTAATTTATAAGTTTTATTTTTGCTATAATATATTGATTTATATTTATTTACAAATATTTTATGTATGTTACCATTAAAATCGTATTTTTTACACCAAAATATATTGTATTTTACAAATATATTTTTTACCACCACCTCGAAAATGTCTATATGAAACTCATTAAGACAACTATTATATGTCTTTTACTTTCACTATTGCATAATGTTTTTAATTACTAAATTATTGGCTAAAAAAATATTTCGAATAAAAGATATTTTACATAGTAAACTAATCAATTATGTAACATCACAATAGTGTATGACCAACCATGGAGAGAACCTCGGCTCCGCTGTTCTCCCTTAGAGAACCTTGCCTCCAACCTCTTCTACCATGGAGAGAACCTTGGCTCCACCTTCCTCTCTTGGGGAGATAATCTTGCATCCAACCTCCTCCACCTTCATCCCTTGAGAAGATAACCTTACATCTAACCTCCTCCACCATAAAGAGAACCTCGGCTCTGCCCTCCTCATATGCAGAGAACATGTTCACGTCTTTTAGCTATATCAAAATGGCTTGCTCCGACAACCTATTCATTTAAAAACCCTTTTCTAACGTCATAAAAGTTTTTGATAGTTACTAATGTTAAATTTTCCAATGTATTTGTGGAAGTGTTTTTGACGCACTATTATGTAGTCTTTATCTCTGGAACGACCGGACTCCCACTCCATGGGCCCACTTTCCTCAGTGGGCCTCACGTCTACTTCTGGCCCACCCATATCTGACGGCCGGTTTGTACGTCCAGGAGGCTCTAAAATGTTACCCCTATAAATCACATATGATCTTTTCCAATGTTTTGTCCTCACTCGCACATCTCTGACAATCACTTCCCGAAAGGTCACTCATCCTAAAACTACTCCAGCTCAAACATGTTTAACTTTGGAGTTCTCTCAGGACCTTTGATCGAAAAGATAAGAGCACTTTGGTGACATAGGTGGACAAATCATTTCTTTTAAACCTATCCGCAAACCAGGGTGTCACAGTCTCCGAACTCCTATGGATCTATCAACAAAAATTTATGTTTTTCCAATTTATCTATCTGTGTTTGTTGTAAGCTTTTGTTTGATTAGCCTATTTTATCTAACCATTAGGGTGATGAGCTTCTACTCTTTATTTCTTTTTGGGATTAAATGAATGGTAACAATTATGATTGCACAAAAACGGTCTATGACCAACCAATCAAGGTTGAAGAAATAGAAGAAAATTAATATGACATAAATAACGAAATAAAAGAAAATTATAAGCACGATAATATATGAATTCCAAATAATTCAAAGGTGAAAAGATAAATTAAATAAAAATAGAAAAATACTACATTAAATTTTAAAATACAACATTCGAAAAAAGGCACATATATTAATCTTTTTCTGGGTCAATACATTAATCTTACCTATTACAAACTGAAAAAGGAGATAGTAGGAGAAAATTTTGGTTTAAAAAATAAGAAAAATATACCTTTCAATTATTTTTTTTACCAATAGAACAAAGTTGAAAGTAATATTTTTGAATAAATTATTTTGTTAGATGAAAAATATGAGACAATCTATGTTTATATAGAACTGAGTATTTACAAAATTTAGAATTAACAATTAACTGTATATTTTCCTTAATCTCATTTCTATTTTCCTATAGAATTAATAACTTAAAATTAAAAATAAATAATTAATGATATAATTTTTAATTTTATGAATATATATATATATATTATATAATCTTCTTATAATTATTTTGAAAAAACTTTTAATTTTTGTAATTTATTTGATAATTATCTTTTACATTATTAATATTGTTTAAAACAAAAATTTTTTGTTTTTGTTGTAATGTCAAATCCCTCCTACTAAATATTAATTTTTACACATGTTAAAATCTCAGATTGATATAAACTTAACACATGTCAAAATCTTGTTAATGACTAACTTTTGAAAACCAACTTTATATAATAAGATTTTTTTCTTTTAGGATTAGACCAAGAATTCAATATAACTCAGATTTGTTTTGTATATATAAATATAATTATTGTAGGAGAATTTTCTTTAGGAAATACATGTATTTTTGTGGTAAGATTATCTTTATAATTTTTTTTATGATTAGTAATTATTTTTATTTCTTGATTTTTCTGAATGATTCTTTTAAAAAAAATTAGAAAGTTGTGTAAAATTGACACTTGTCACAATCTTATGAGTTAGTAACTTTTGAAATTAACATGTGTCAAGATCTAGTGATTTAGTAACTTTTGAAACCATGCTTTATATAATAAGATTTTACTAGGGCATCAGTTACTCCACTCTATTTTAAAGTCAAAACTACTATTTTATATCTTACTCTAAAATAGAAAAAATGATGAGATTGCTATATAATTAGTAACTCTGTTTTCACGTCTATTTTTGTTACTCTAACTTTATTTTGGAGTAAAACCATACTTTATTTTTGAGTTATCCTATTTTAGAGTAAAAATAGAGATATACATTGGAGATAGTTTTATGTTCTTGCTAAATTAGTTTTTTTGACATATATCAAAAATAATAAATTTTAATTAGCATGGACATTAATCAATATATAACCACTTAAATGTTTTTACTCACTTTTTTCCCCTAGAGTAGTTTTCACTAGTATATATAGAGACTAGATGCAAGTTTGAATATTAGATGATGGGATTGTTTTTTTTAAAGAAATGTGAAATTTATATATAGTGAACGAAGCTATACATTGTGTGTAGTAGCAGACTGAAACAAATCAGTCAAAATAGAGCAGCCTAGAACTGAGGATTACAAATAAAAGAGAACTGAAACAGCTAATAACATATCATTGTTGCAGACGTGATAAAGTTGATAATGGCTTTGGTAATAGTGCCAACCAAGGCGGTTGTTGTGTGAAAACCTTAGCCATGATGCTATTTTGAAAGACACTAATAAAAAAAGATTAGAGATGAATTCTATTAGAATGCAAATTAAAGAATATTTAAATAACAATAGAGTCATATTTCAATATATATATATATTAGTTTATTTGATTATAAATTTATGATATTGATGAGATTATATTTTTACTTATGATTTTCAAAAAAGTTATTATCTTATTATTTTATCGAAATGTGTCCCTTTTTACACCGGCCCAACTTGGGACCGAAAAAATTTATTAATTTATAGCGAGTATTAATTTATAAAAGTTTTACTGTAGAAAGATATTCTTATATTTAAAATCTACCCTATAATTGATTTTGAAATTTTGGTAACTTATATCTATATATATATTTTTGGAGACATTTATAAAATAAATCCTCAAGTTGATACTTATTTACAAGCATGCCATTTTCATTAAATAATTAATTTAATAAACAAATTAACTCTACTTATATTTGATTTTTTTTATAGAAACTAATTATTTTAAAAAGTAGCAAATATAATTGTAAATGTATACAGATTTTATTTCCTTATTTTATAAGGAGGTGAGTGAAGATGTATTGTTCTTTAAAAATTTGAAAAACTGATGTGATAAAAAATGATTTTTAGCCTCACATACTATATTTTACTTTCACGGGTTTCGTATGATGAGTTTTTGCGGATTAAAAATCTTTGAACATGTTGTATGATTCGCCTAGCATGACGGGTTTAGACTATAGAACCAACAATAAAACTATTAGTTTATTTCATATACTATAGTTTTGTAGTCATAGTTTAGAAAATTAGCTTATCAATTATTTAGTATGTGAACTACAAAATATTACACATACTACAACATATTCTTATAGAAAACAAAACTAAGTGTTTTAAAATTTTATATTCTATCTTATAACAAATTTAATGTAATTAGGTTATAAACTGTATAAAACGTAAGAAAAAAAATATTCTAAACAAAATTATAAATTAATTAGATAAAATTTAATCAATTGGAAATTTAAAAACTAAATAATTTAAAATATTATTTAAAATAAATTAATTTATAATTTAGTCTTGCGGTGTACCACGGGTGAAAACCTAGTTAAATACATAATTGTTTCAAAAATGAAGTTTTATTTCTGAAAAATGCTACAAAAATACTAGTAGACTAGATTTTAACCCGCAGTACACCGCAGTCATATAATTTCTATTATAATTTATATTTTATGTTGTATCTATTTGCTAAATATTGAATGTTTTGTAAATAAAGGAATAACTAAATTTTCTAGTTGTTGTGCGGAAAAATATTTAATTATTTTTAACCCGCAATACACTTCATGACCATTTGTTTGTTATATTTAGTTTGTTTTGTTTAGTGTTTGAGATTATATTTTGATTTTTAATTATTATAACAAAAAATAAGGGATCTAAATAAATAATCAGTAATTATATGCAGTGATTAAGTCACATTTTTCCTAATGATTTAATTATTTTATACAATCTTTGTTAAATCAACTTGAATTTATGTCAAATATTCTAATATTAGTAGTGTTGATAAATAATTAAATGAGGATTTAACCCGTGTTAACACAAATTTAATAATATTTTATCAATTTCAACATGTCCTCTTTATAATTCATCTACTATATAACCACATTATATAGTATTTTAAACTTTTTAATTTTACATATTCGTAATAATTAATTTTTATTAAGTTTATATATGTTAATTATAATATTTAAATAAATGTCAATCAAAGTTTTTCTTACGTTAATAATCAAATCTCACAGGTTTTAGAAAACAAAATAGGAATCAAATTGTTGTTTTATTTATTTGTGAATGATTCAGATATAATATCTTTAAAACACAACAGAATGTGTGATTAAATATATGATAGTTTCTATTTCGATATTGATTATTGTTATTTATTTAATTGGAATGAAATGTAAAATATTTAGGAAACAAAATCTGTAGTAATGTTAGTTTTGGAATTTTTTTAGGGATTAATGTTTTAAATAACTTTTTAAATAATTAAAAGTAAAAAGACAATATCATAAAAGATATTTCAAAAATGTTAATATAGATATATAAAATAAACTCTGTAACATTTTATATATTGCACTTAAAGTCTTAAAACAATAAAAACACGGAAGGACTTGAATTTATAAATTTTGTATTAATTTTGGAAATTAAAAGAATTTCCAAATTCGTGGGGTCATTATGTAAAATTGACAAACTCTTGGGGGTAGCAAATCGAAATTTCCCAAGTCTCCTCCTCGCATTGCCTTGTTTATTTTTGTAACAAAAAAGCCCCCTCTCTCTCTTCTCTCTTCTCTCAGCTAATTTCACAAGCTCCTTCAAACCCTAATGCCGAGGCCAGTCGCTATCAGCGACGTTGTGATTCTCTGAGCAATTCGTGAACATCGTCGGTGAACAATCTCCGCCGTGGATTTTAATCTTCATTGACGATCTCTCCCTCCGTCACTACTTTTTTTTTTTTTTGTCCTCGCTCCAATTTCTTCCCCGAATGTTCCATCCATTGCTTTTGATTTAGGCTTTTGCCGTCGGGTTAGCCTGAATCCGAAATTTTTGGTTTGTGAAGAAGCACGAATAAAGTCATTGCTTCAGAGAACCTGTAAGATTTATTTCCCCGTTTCTGATAAATTTTTCTGAAGCTCGCTAGCTTTGTTTAAACCCTAAGTTTCTTATGCTTGTTGATGTTAGTCTTCTGGAGTTATCTTAATTTATTAGTGCAATCGAGTTGGTGTGGGAGTTATGAGCTTAATCGATAGTATAGGCGAAGCATGAATCTGTGATCTCACGAGAGATGATCGTTGCTTTGTAATCACTAAGGAGAAGATGAGATATAGCTAGTTTTTTCTTGAGGATTGATTGCAAATTAGATCGGTTAGGGTTTCGTTTTGCTGTTTTACTCTTTGTTTGTTGTGCGTGCAATAACCTGATGGTGGATACCAATTTGTATCAGAGTTTTGTATGAAGAGATAAAGGAAGCTCTGCGTTATTGAAGTTGTTTTTATGGAACTTTCTGTTTCCTCCCCAAAGCAAAGTGTGTTATCTCCACCTGAGTGTATGAGTGATCCAGAGGAGGAGCATGAAATCAGCGAGGAGGAGGATGACGATCGCAACCATAAGCACCGAAGGAAAGAAGAGGCGAGGTCTCAGTCCTTGGAACAAGATTCTTCAGATCAGGGGTTCTCACGGCCATACAGGAAAAATTATAGACATAATGAAAATGGGAATTCGTTTAGTGAACAAGAAACGCGGCCTTTTGGGGCAGGATCAGGGCAACGTGTACAGTATGATAATCAAAGAATGAGGTCGAACTCAATGTTTTCAAGGGACTCTGGTCCTAGTAGAGGTAGAGGAAACTATGGTTCTTGGGCCCAGCGTGATTCCAGGTTTAATCCTGTTGATCTCTCATCTCATATGGTTCAAGTCGGGTCTATGGCCCCCAATATTTTTGGAGGAAGGGGACTAGCTGGTGTTTCAGCTGCTCAGAGTGCACCATGGCCTGCTTTTGGAATGATTCCTGGAGTTCCAAATGGTGGCTTGGATGGTTTCCATCACTTACAAGGTTCCCTAAGACCTCCCTTAAATGCTCCACTCAACATGGGTATTCCTCGACAGCGATGCAGAGACTTTGAGGAACGTGGTTTCTGCCTCAGAGGGGACATGTGTCCAATGGAGCATGGGATGAATCGTATTGTTGTTGACGATGTCCAGGTATGTTTTCTTGATTAATTTTTCCTTCAATGGGATTAGATGTATCTAGAAAAACACAATAGAACCTAGGGGGTTTACTAGATATTTGATAACTATTTGCATGATCCTCTACTGAGCTGGAATATCAGCACATCTACGTTTCTAGCATATGTTGCTAGTAGTATGACCACTTTACTCCCTTCAATAGTAGTTCTCAGTGATGTTGAGATTAAGTTCTTTAATGTGATCAGCATTAGCTTTTACATGGCATGATAGTGGTATGACCACTTTACTCCCTTCAATAGTTGTTCTCAGTGATGTTGAATTAAGTTTTTAATGTATTCAGCATTAGCTTTGCCTGGCATGACTGTCAGTAAAGCCAAAATCCATTCTGATTTTTGGATACATGTTAATGATATATTGAAATCATGGTTGCTGAATTGCCAATACTTTGTATTGCATGATAACTTTCTTATAACTGCCATTTTATTACACTTATCTAAGTGATTAATTTTTCTTCATTTTCCAATTGTGCAGAGTCTATCACAGTTTAACCTTCCTGTTTCAGTCCCTGGTGCACCTCATCTGGCACCTTCTTCTAAACCGGTGACTGCACAATTTGGGGGTGCTAATTTTATGAATGCTAAAGGAGCTCATGGGAGGATTAACGAGGTTGGAATGACTGTTGATGGTTTGGGTTATGGGGATGCATATCCTAGTGCGGGTGGAACTGATTTTTATGATCCTGATCAACCGTTGTGGAATAACAGTACTGGTGAAACGTCAGGTGCAATATCTACTCTAAATTCTCATGGGATTGATGAGAATGTAGCTCCACTGGATGACAATAACCAAGATGGCGCTGAAAATGGATGTGGTATTCGAGATTCTAGAAGCACAAGTCAATCAGTTTGGGGAAGAATGCGTGGCTCTAATAGTCAAGCAAATTCGAAAGAGAAAACAGATGCAGTATTAAATTCATCTGCTGGTCTTGAAGATCAATTAAAGGAGGTCTCAGTTAATATATCCCGACATGGTAAACAAAATTATGTTGGTGAAAGTGTCACAAAAGTTGTTGATTCATCAAATACTTCAAATGATACAATGAACAATACAAGGAAATCAACTCAAAAGGCATTGCGGACTCTATTTGTGAATAATGTTCCCCACGAGAGTAACAGAAGGGACCTCATTCTTGCCCATTTTCAGAAGTTTGGGAAAGTTATTGATATTCACATCCCATTAAATAGTGAGCGAGCATTTGTGCAATTCTCGAAACGTGAAGAAGCTGAATCTGCTCTCAGGGCTCCTGATGCTGTGATGGGTAACCGCTTTATTAAACTTTGGTGGGCAAATAGAGATAGTATACCTGATAATGGCCTGTCAACTGGCAATGGTGCTTCTATGAAGGGTCGTGGTATGACTGCTTCTGGAGGGCAGAACCAACTTCCGATTGCTGCAGCTTTGAAAAGCAACCATGTAAATCCCATGGCAAAGGGTCCTGCCTTTCACACTGGTGGAGCCCCATCCTCCTCTGAACAGTCTAAGCCCGTGGTGGCTACTAGTGGTCCCAAGGTTACGCTGCTTCAGCAGAAGAAAGCAGACACTCTTGAGCAGTTGAAGGAGACACTTAAGAAAAAACAGGAAATTTTGGAGCAGAAGCGTAACGAGTACCGCAAAAAGTTGGCGACACTTGAAAAACAAGTACGACCAAGTAACGAAATCTCTTTCCATTTTTTTTATTCTATCCCGGTAATACCTTTTCAAAGGAGAATTACAAATTTGCAATCACTAGATTCTAGAAAGTTAAGCAGAAGTAGAAGGGTTCTGCAAATTTGAATATCAGAAGTGTCTTTTGGAAATTGAAGTAGTGTATAATGCTAGATAAGTGCAAACCTGATTTCTGACTATATTATAGCATTGAGTTCTGTTCACAAAGATTTGAGTAGACATATGTGCGTCGTGATATATTTATTTTTGCTTAGGTTGTCTTCAGCTAATGACCTTGTCTTACTAAATATCGCATAGATGCAGATGAAATTATTTACTTGATCAACATTAATATCATCTTGCGCTAATCTTCTCAGGGTACGGTTGTCAAGGGCGAGGAAACAGATGAGCCAGATGCTAAGCGCGCTAAATTAGACGCAGCCTCTGATCCCGGTGCTGCAATTGCATCACCAAAAACAGAGTCATCAACAGATAAGAGAGTGTCAACAGATAAGAGAGTGCCTATCCAGAAACCTCTTTCCGCTTGCAAGCTAAGCACAGAAACACCATCTCCTGATTCAAAAAACCTGAAGCAGAGACCTTATTCGTATACCACAAGTTTGAAAGCTCCTATGGCAAATAGGTATAAGTTGGATAACCGCACCACGACCATCAAAGTGGTTCCTCCTTTGCCAACTGGGTTAGCTGATGTATGTCCCATTTCCCTTTTCTTCTTTATCAGTGTGCAAAATTTTCTCACTTTCCATTAAATAGGCTAATTCCACCCGGATTATTAAGTATTTGACGGACTTACGATGCTTTGAACTATTTTTTACTTTCAGGTTGCTGTCTTAAAGGAACATTTTTCTTCTTATGGCGAAGTCTCAAAAGTGGAACTGGAAGAGAATGTGTCCATTGGTAGTGGCAAGGACCATGAAACAGAGAACGAAAACCGTGCAGCTTGTGTCACATTTGTGAAACGCAGCGCAGCCGAGAAAGCATTAGCTAATGCAAAGTGTTGGCAAGAACACATGTTGCAGCTTGTGTGGGTAACACGTCAAAGCAGCAGAGAGAGCAATAATAACAGCAACAACAATAGTAATAGTCTCTCTGTTTCTCGTGACCACCTTATCAGCAAAAGCAAGTGCGCTTCTAATGACCCAAAACCAGCAGATGAAGTCAAGACCTCCTCTACAGAAAAACTAGAGAATACAAATGTTTCTGAAGACAACGACAGTACTTTGGATAAACAAGAGACCAAAGAAAGCGACAACGATAACAATAAAAGTAACCACGAGTCCGTCGAAGGAGCTTCTGAGGCAATTACAGGAACTGATGAAGATCAGTCTGAACAAATCCGTGAGTGAGGTAATCTTTTTTGTCTCAGAAACAAATCTTTTGATCTTGGGATCTGGTATTAGTGATCTTTTTCTCCGTTTTAGGCTATTTAGCCAATTCGTGAGACGTTAATATTTGTTGGTAGCAAAAGATATATATCTAAGTAATTTTATTTTTTTTCCTTTTTGCGATAGTAGAATGTGAAAAAGAAAAGAGAAAAGTGAAGACAGAAAAAAGTGTATTGTTACATTTGGCCTTCCAAGAACATTTGGTTGGGTCTTTGTATCAGCAGATCTTTATGTTTTTTTTCCCCAGTTATTTTAGCTGCTATAACAATCTCGATTCTGTTGTATATAGTTTTGGACATTTTGATCCCTAGTCGTTTAATCTATAGTGGAGGAGAAATCTGGTTCGGAAGCCATTTTGAAAGTTATATGCAGTGTTGGATAGACTTGTATTCTTTTTTCTTTCTAGGATTGGAATCTTCAAGCTACAGTGTAGTGTACTGTATTTGTTTTTCTTTCAATTTTAACATTTATAAAGGAACAGTTGTAAAAAAAATTCATTATATGTAAATAATTTTATGCATCTCAAGCATTTACCACTCAATGACTACGTTGTTCGAACAGCAGACTTTCTAGCAACTGACTGTACCACTCAATGACTCAAACATGAAAATTACACTTGCCGAACCGCCGAAGGAAGCAAGAATATGAAAATATCCGGTTCCACATACGTTTATTTTTATGTTTGTACTAAAAGTTGGTACTTGGTACCTTAATGCAAATTTCTGGCGAAAGCGAGGATATGGAACCAAAATATCATATATTTAGGCCTTAGGGATACTTAAATGCATTGATAAATGTTAGAACTTTACATAAATGATCCGATCAAACTCTATTTTCCGGGGACGAAGTTGGTGGCGAAAGCCCAAGCATTGTTAGCCACAGGGTCTGCGATATGATCGGACAGGTTCTCGATCGGACCTTTACCCGTAACAATGGCTTGAACAAAGAATCCAAACATTGAGAACATGGCAAGACGACCGTTCTTGAGCTCCTTCACTTTCAATTCCGAGAAAGCCTCTGGATCCTCTGCTAGGTTCAACGGGTCAAACGCCCCGCCTGGGTAAAGCGGGTCAAGTCCTTCACCAAGAGGACCACCTCCGATTCTGTATCCTTCAATGAATCCCATGAGCACAACTTGACATGCCCATATAGCCAATATGCTTTGCGCATGGATCAAGTTAGGGTTTCCGAGGTAGTCAAGCCCTCCTTCTGAGAAGATCTGAGATCCCGCCTTGAACCACACGGCTTCACCGAATTTGACTCCGTTTTTGGAGAGGATCTCCGGGAAGGTGCAGCCCAAAGCACCCAACATTGCCCATCTACTGTGGATTACTTCGAGCTCACGGTTCTTTGCGAATGTTTCTGGATCAGCGGAGAGACCGGCTGTATCCCAGCCATAGTCTCCAGGGTATTCTCCTGTTAGGTATGATGGTGTGTTTTCCGAGAATGGTCCTAGGTATTTGGGACGGTCTGGTCCGTACCTGTCACAAGTTTTTCTTGTTAGATGCTAAAATTAAATGGTTTGGTGATTGATTTAGGCATTTAGCTATACTAGAAAGGGTTGAGGAAACAAAAACTAATGGGTCGTTAAAATATATCCAAAGAACCTAGCTAAACCGAATTCGAATAAACATTACAAATAATTCAAGTCGAATCTTGAACCGAAACCAATCTTTAGTAGTTTCACTTTTCATTGTTTAGTACCATGTTAAAATGGAAAATCTATTTATCTAGAAAAACAAAGATGAGTGAAAGAGAGAGGGATTAGGGATGGAACCAGATGCTCTGAGGAGTAGACTTGACGGTACGACGCATGACGATACGACCACCGCCGTTGGAGGATCCAACTTTGCGGAGGAGATCGTTGGATGGCTTTAGAGCCGTTTGGCCGGAGAAAGTAGAGTGTTGGATTGCTGAAGTGGCCATTGCTTCTTCTAGACAAGAACACTAAAAAATTAGTGAGATGAGATGTTGTTGGTGTTATGTTAGTGAATTGGAGACTTCGATTTTATATTAGTGTTCATTTTGTAGGAAGATTGGAATATAGACAGGTCAGTGAGTTTTGATTGGTTGGATTTGGATTTCCACAAACTCAAATTTACGTGCACGAGATATAGAGGTTATGGTTCTGCCATGTGGCAGAGAAGATCTTGTGGGGTGAGGGAAATATATAAAAAACCCAACAGGATAATATTCTCATGCTATCGTCTATTGGTTATGCTTGCGATTGCCATGATAACAATTGTTTTTATTCTTTTTTCTTCTCAAGATAATATAAATTATACTGGACATTAGCCAAGATGGACATTACTTAGACATAGGAAAATTGATTATCCTAAACTACCAAACGAATAAGTCAAAGATAAACTCAGAACAACCGAGCCAAAGAGTTCTTTAACATGAGAAGAAGCTCCTCATCCCCAAAGACTTTATCTTTATGTAGCCAAGACGGATAACCTAATGGCCAATGGTAGTGCAGATGGTTAGAGAGGATGATGTTGTTGGTCATGGTCGTGGAGGCGGATGTGGTCGTGGTAGGGGCAGAGTCCCAGTGGTTAGTGAAACTGTGGACCAGAGTGTGACAGCAGAGGGTGTGGGCGAGTCGCAGGGTATCCAGGGGGATTCCATGAGTGTGGCCGGAGGGGACAGTGTTGATGCTCCAGTAGCCGGTGATGTTAGGGCACCGGGTGTGGGTGTCCCAGTGGGTGGAGTCCCGGGTGTCGACCTTACGGGTTTGCTGGCACAGTTGTTGGAGAGGTTGCCACAAGTGGCACCGGCTTAGGCTCAGGTAGTGCCACCAGTGGTGGCGGAGGAGCGGCAGCCAGTGGTTGCGGATGTGGGGGTCCATTCTCGTTATATCAGCATGCTGACTGAGATGGGCCGTATTGATACCGAGCAGTTTTCGGGAGGTACAGATCCTACCGCTGCGAATGCGTGGAGGACGAGTATGGAACTTAACTTCCATACTCTGAGGTGTCCTGAGGGGTTTTGGGTGGACATTGGGGTCCACTATTTGACTGGTGATGCTCAGTTGTGGTGGAGTTCTGTGGCAGCCAAGAGAGTGCAGAGGGAGATGTCTTGGGCTGACTTCGTCTTGGAGTTCAACCGCAAGTATTTCCCTAGGAAGGCACTGGATAGGTTGGAGGTGCAGTTCCTTCAGCTAGCTCAGGGGACTCGGTCAGTGCGAGAGCTTGACTTGGAGTTCAGTCAACTTCTAAGGTATGGGCGTCGGGATATGGAGTCTGAGGAAGCTCAGATCAGAAGGTTTTTGAGGGCCCTACATGATGACTTGAGGATTCACTGTAGGGGGCGGAGTTATGCTTCGCGTTCAGAGCTGGTTGAGACTGCAACATGGATTGAGGAGGATATCCGGGCACAGTCAGTGGTGGCTAGCCCAACAGTTCAGCCTAGTAAGGCTCAGCACCAGCGATGTTCTAGCAAGGGCGGCAAGCCTGCGCAGGGAACCAAGAGGAGGTGGGAGGCTAGGCAGACGTCGAGTGGTCCGGGTTGCTTCAAGTGTGGGAGCAAGGATCACAAGTTTGCTAGCTGACCAAAGAGGAGCGCCCCGTCGACAGCAGATCGTGTATGCTACTATTGCAGGGAGCCAGGGCACATCAAGCTCTATTGTCCCAAGTTGCAGCTGGTAGCAGTGGCAGCGTTGCAGCAGGTGCAGCCGGGAGGGCAGCAGGTTGTACGGATTGAGCAGGCGCCACGGGTTTACACGACTGCAGAGATTGGTGGGACCAGCGCCGGGGCGATCACATGTATAATTTCTGGTACTGTATCATTGTGAATTCTTAGTAAGTTCAGATTTTATGTTGTCCTGTGATAAAGTGTTAGGTTCTCAACACATGAGGTTTGTGTAGGGACCTAGTTGGTGGGAGGGTTTAAGTCCCATGTTATGTTTGATTCTGGAGCTACTCATAGCTTCATTACCCCGGAGTGTGCAGAGAGTGCGGGTATTGTGGGAGATCCCGAAGAGCGTACAAGAGTTGTCAGAGTTGGTGGACGCATGTTCTTGAGGGTCATTGGTCGAGCGAGGGGTATCAATATTCAGATCGCGGGAGAGTCTTGGCCTGCGGATTTGCTTATCAGCCCAGTGGAGTTGTATGACGTTATCTTGGGGATGGACTGGTTGCATCGGCATATGGTTCATCTGGATTGTTATCGGGGTAGAGTGGAGTTTGAGCGTTTAGGAGGGAAGTTGGTTTATCAAGAGATTAGACCAACTTCGGGGAATCTCGTGATCTCGGCCATTCAGGCTGGGAAGATGATTAAGAAGGCCTGTGAGGCTTATTTGGTTACTATATCTATGCCAGAGTCAGTGGGAAAGTCAACTGTTAGCGGTATTCAGGTTGTAGAGGAGTTTGAGGACGTGTTCCAGTCATTGCAGGGGTTACCACCTTCTCGGTCTGATTCTTTTACGATTGAACTGGAACCAGGGACGACACCGTTATCCAAGGCTCCTTACAGGATGGCTCCAGCAGAGATGGCAGAGCTGAAGAAGCAGCTAGAGGATTTGTTGAGCAAGGGTTTTATCCGTCCTAGTGTATCACCATGGGGAGCGCCGGTGTTATTCGTTAAGAAGAAGGATGGGAGTTTCCGCTTGTGTATCGATTACAGGGGTCTCAACCGGGTCACTGTGAAGAACAAGTACCCTCTACCGAGGATCGATGAGTTGTTGGATCAGTTGAGAGGTGCTACTTGGTTCTCCAAGATAGATATGGCGTCGGGTTATCATCGGATCCCGATAAATGAGGTGGATGTGAGGAAGACTGCTTTCAGGACGAGGTATGGGCATTACGAGTTTGTGGTGATGCCGTTTGGGTTGACTAACGCACCAGCTGCATTTATGAGATTGATGAACAACGTGTTTCAGGAGTTTCTGGACGTGTCTGTCATCATTTTCATCGACGACATCCTGATTAATTCTAAGAGTCTTGAAGAGCATGCAATGCATTTGATGGCAGTCCTGGAGAAGCTGCGGGAGCAGAAGTTGTTTGCTAAGCTGAGCAAGTGTAGCTTCTGGCAGCGTGAGATGGGTTTTTTGGGTCACATTGTGTCTGCAGATGGGGTTTCTGTAGATCCAGAAAAGATTCAGGCTATCAGGGATTGCCTAGACCGCAGAATGCCACGGAGATCAGGAGTTTTCTCGGGTTGGCAGGGTATTACAGTAGATTTGTGCAGGGGTTTGCGAGCAGAGCACGTCCTATGAATAAGTTGACGGGGAAGGATTTCCCTTTTGTCTGGTCACAGGAGTGCGAGGAGGGCTTTGCAAGCCTGAAGAAGATGTTGACTACTGCTCCGGTGTTGGCTTTGCCTGAGCAGGGAGAACCCTATGTGGGTTATACAGATGCATCTAGAGTGGGTTTGGGATATGTGTTGATGCAGCATGGGAAGGTGATTGCCTATGCTTCACGGCAGTTGCGGAAGCATGAGGACAACTATCCTACTCATGACCTGGAGATGGGTGCTGTAGTTTTTGCCCTGAAGATTTGGAGATCTTATCTTTATAGTGCAAAAGTACAGGTGTTTACAGATCATAAGAGCCTGAAGTATATATTCACTCAGCCCGAGCTGAACTTGAGGCAGGGGCGGATGATGGAGCTGGTGGCGAATTATGATCTGGAGATAGCCTACCAACCTGGTAAGGCTAACTTGGTTGCAGATGCATTGAGTAGGAAGCGGGCGGCTTCGGTTCAGGAGCAGGATATGGATTCTCTGGTAGGAGAGATCAGTGCGTTGAGCTTGTGTGCGGTTTCTCAGGAGCCATTGGGTTTGGGTGCAGCTGATAGAGTAGATCTGTTGAGCAGAGTGTGGTTGGCTCATGAGTCGGATTTGGGGCTGGTGAATGCCTCAAAAGATGTTGACTCAGAGTATCAGGTTTCGGCTTATGGTACTATTCTGGTGCATGGGCGGATCTGTGTGCCTAAGGATGAGGAGTTGAGGCAGGAGATTCTGAGAGAAGCTCATGCTAGCATGTTCTCTATTCATCCAGGAGCGACTAAGATGTACCGAGATCTCAAGAGGTACTATCACTGGGTTGGGATGAAGAAGGACGTGGCTAGTTGGGTTGCGAGGTGCGATGTGTGTCAGCTAGTGAAGGTTGAGCATCAGGTACCAGGTGGCTTGCTGAAGAGTCTTCCCATTCCGGAGTGGAAGTGGGATATGATTACTATGGACTTCGTGGTAGGTTTGCCAGTGTCCAGGACGTTTGATGCTATTTGGATCATTGTGGACCGGTTGACTATGTCGGCACATTTTCTGGCCATTAAGAAGACTGATGGAGCAACGGTCTTGGCTAAGAAGTATGTGAAGCAGATAGTCAGGTTGCATGGGGTGCCAACGAGCATAGTGTCTGATAGGGATTCCAAGTTCACTTCGGTGTTCTGGAAAGCATTTCAGGCAGAGATGGGCACTAAGGTGCATATGAGTACAGCTTATCATCCCCAGACAGATGGACAGTCAGAGAGGACGATCCAGACGTTGGAGGATTTGCTGAGTATGTGTGTGTTGGATTGGGGTGGCCATTGGGCAGATCATTTGACCTTGGTAGAGTTTTCTTACAACAACAGTTCCCAGGCGAGTATCGGGATGGCACCTTATGAGGCTTTGTATGGGAGGCCGTGTCGTACACCGTTATGCTGGACTCAGGTGGGGGAGAGGAGCATGTACGGAGCAGATTTTGTTCAGGAGACCTCGGAGAAGATTCGGGTTCTCAAGCTAAATATGAAGGAAGCTCAGGATTGGCAGAGGAGTTATGCCGATAGGAGGAACAGAGATCTTGAGTTTCAGGTTGGAGATAGAGTGTACCTCAAGATGGCCATGTTGCGGGGTCCAAACAGGTCATTGACTGAGACTATGTTGAGTCCGAGGTATTTGGGTCCGTTCAGAGTGATTGAGCGAGTTGGAATAGTAGCATATAGACTGGAGTTACTTGAGGTTATGCGAGCATTCCATAAGGTGTGTCTATGTTGCGGAAGTGTCTCCGTGAGGATGATCAGTTGTTGGCTAAGATTCCTGAGGATCTTCAGCCTAACATGACTTTGGAGGCGCGACCATTGAGGGTTCTCTAGAGGAGGATCAAGGAACTTCAGAAGAAGAAGATTCCTTTGATGAGAGTCCGTTGGGACTGTGATGGTGTGGAGGAGCAGACTTGGGAGCCTAAGGCGAGGATGAAGGAAAGGTTTAAGAAGTGGTATGAGAAGCAAGCCACGACTTGAGCTTGCCTAGCCTGGTCCCATCTGTAGTCCGTGGCTGGAGTAGGAATGGAGTATTCCAGCCCATCTCTCTTGTTTACTTGGTCGCTTGGGGTGGTTGGTTGTGCGACTAAGTAACAAGATGAGGTGGTGTTTGGGGTACAAAATTTCCGCAAGGCAGTGTTTTGGAGTAAAGTTTCCCGAATTAGAAGTTTCTATAAATAGAAAGTTTCAGAAGTGGAAGGTCTAAAAATGGAAAGTTTTATGTGAGTTAGAATTCATCAGTTTTTAGCGGTGGAGAGCCTTGGAGTGGCTTGTGTGGCCTTTGTGGCGGGCTGTTTAGCCATTGTGTGGCCTTTGTGGCGGGCTGTTTAGCCATTGTGTGGCTTTTGTGACGGGCTGTTTAGCCAGAGTGCCTGTTGAGGCGGTCCTTCGGGACAGATGGTCTTCGTGACGGTCCTTCGGGACGAGTGGCCTTGGTGGCGGTCCTGTTTAGGACATTTGTTTGGCCTTTGTGGCGGTCCTGTTTAGGACATTTGTTTGGCCTTTGTGGCGGTCCTGTTTAGGACATTTGTTTGGCCTTGGTGGCGGTCCAGTTTAGGACATTTGTTTGGCCTTTGTGGCGGCCCGTGGGGCATTGAGATTATCCTTGTGTGGTCATGAGGTATCCCAGTGAGGGGACATGTGGTTGGTAGGACATTGTGTTGTCTTACACGAGCCACGGGAAGGAAACCTGGATAGGGATAGGACTCAGTCGTGTTCAGAATTGTTTGCTCGCGACTCTTGGGGGACTTTGGTTCTCCTAGTACCGCCATATTCTAAGACTTTGTGGCTTGGGAGTTTGGTTGGTATATCGACTTCGGATGACGATCCGAAGGCGCGCTGTAGAGTGACGACCCAAGAGACAAATATTGGATTTATCCTTATACATTATGGCATGCGGGTTTAGGCCCAATGAGGAGCCAACATTATGGCATGCAGACTTAGGTCTGATGAAGAGCCAATAAAAACACAAGGTTTAGGCCTGTGAGTAAAGGAAATTCCAAAAGTCGAGAGCAAATAACGCCTGGAGCGCGAGTCTATCACCTAGAGGTGACTTTTCGTATATTGGTCGGAGAAGTGCGGGCCGTGGAGTCGGTAGCACATGAGTCCTTGGCTGAGTGTTGATCGAGATTCAAGGACGAATCTATTTTGGTGGGGGAGAATTGTAATGCCCGCGAACCAAAACTCTGCGTTTTGGGGGTGGGTGTCGATCGACACCGATGTTGGTGTCGGTCGACACCACTTATTCTGGTTCGACCATATTCATTTAATTATCAATTTGAACCGGTTTGGTTTAGGAAAAACCATTGGACCGGATTATATAAGTGAATTGTCGACCAGAAGGGTTTTGGAGGTTTATTTTGTCTGCCGCTTTGTGGTTTTTGAGAGAAAAGGGAGAAAAGAGAGTTCTTGAGTTTTTGAGAGAGATTGGTGAGATTTCTTGGCTGTTCTTGAGAGATTTGGAGCTAGGAAGGATCTAGAGGCTTGCTAGGAGGGTTGGATTCGTTGCTCTTGGTCTGAATCTTCCTGCAAAGAGGTGAGTGCATGACCATGGCTAATCTAAGCCCTTGATTTCCTTGTTCTTGCTTCTTTGTTGTTGTTTTGTGTTTTTTCTTGCTGGGGATTGGATTGTACAGGTTCCTAATGATGTTTCCGGCATGGGTTTTGAGTATTGGATGATTTGGAAGAGGTTGAGAAGCGAGATCCGACTTTCGGCTTCGAGCGAATCGCAGTTGCAGGTGGAGTGTCGATCGACACCAACAAGACGTCATCGATCGACATTGTTGGGTAGTGTCGGTTGACACCAATGCCAGTGTCGGTCGACACTAGGCTGGTGTCGGTCGACACCTCCCTTCCAGCGAGACAATGTTCGTTTTCCTGGTTTGTGTGTTTTGTTTGTTGGTTGTTTTGGAACATTGGATCATTGTTGCTTGGGTGTATAGCCCAATAGATGGGAGCAAGTTCTAAAGACCCAACTCTAGCAACCTAGCAACGCCAGACAACAATCAATCGAGTCCTTAGAACATCTTCCTCTTCATTGCCTTGATTCCATGATCACACTTTCCCTTTACATGCACCACAAACACAAATTGAGATGCAAGTAAAGGGAAAGTGTGATCGTGGAATCAAGGCAATGAAGAGGAAGATGTTCTAGGAACTCGATTGATTGTTATCTGGCGTTGCTAGGTTGCTAGAGTTGGGTCTTTAGAACTTGCTAGGTTGCCGGTTTCTTGTTTCCTGTTGTATTGACATTGGAATGGTTAGGATTGGTTATTGGTTATTCTACTATGGATTATTATTGGATATTGGTTTGTTGGTTATTTAATTGGTATTTGTTATTCCACTGTCGTTTGTGATTGTGGTTAGGTGGCTAGTGGGTATGGGACCAATAGTCGTAGTTTATTTATTATTATTATTATTATTATAGTATTATTATTTATTATTTTTATAAAAATAAAAACGGGTCAGGTCGTTTCATAATGTAACTTAATATTTGTAATATAATTTTATTTGAATACTTATTTTGTTATTTTTCTTGCATTTGACCTTAAATAATAAATACAAAATTATTAATATTTTAAAACATATTAAATTGCTTATTAATTATATTTAATTTTATTAAATAGTTATATTTCATATCATATATGTATTATCAATAATAAAATTATTTATACTAATATAGTTTGTGAAAGTTTCCTGATACTAAATTATATGTTAAACTTTGAGAACCGATTTTCCTTTTTTCAATTAAAATAATATTATTTATTTTCATTTATTATAGTTATTAGAAACTCTATGATGGATTAAAAATTACACTAATTTTTGGATGAGTATAAACATGCAATGATTTTATTTCATCATCATTATAGATGCAATTGAATAAAATGAATAATCATATTTGTCGTATCTACTTAGAAGACAAACAGTAGGATATTATAATGTCAAATGTCATAATAATAAAATTTCTTAATTAAATGTGAAAGGGGAAAAATGTTATAGAAATTATTTTATTTCTAAGATGGTTAATTCTAAAGCTATTTGATACTAAGATTCTTAAAAATATATGATACCAATATACAATTAACATATACTACTCAAAACTATAGAAATCAAATTAATCATATATAGTATAGAAAAATGCAACTCATATCACACTATAATATAGAAAGACATCACAAGCTTAACAACATGATTTTTTTAAGCATATGACAGTAAACATACAATTTTCCTTTTTTATAATAGTTTTAAATACGTTTTTTTTTACTTAAAGATGAAGACTACTAAAAAATTAAATTTACAATGGAGATACTCATACGCATCGTCCAATAAAAAGAAGTTTTATCCTGCTTTACCACATGAATGTCCAAAAAGAAAAACAAATTGAAATTCTAAAATAGAAGAAAGGACATAGATAAATTATATGACAACCATAATTGCTGGACCAGCTCATGGAGAATAGGAAAGACATACATAAACACTCTAATGAATAAATAAATTTGTCAAACATTCTCGCCTAATTTTTTTATATGTAGTATTAATGTGAACAACAAACATGATAACCTGCAAAAATAATTTAAAAATTATTCAAGAATACCTATTGAAATTTGGAAATATATATAAAATAATATAATTCTTTACAAGAACCTAATGACTGTAATTAAATAATAATAACTGAAAATTGTTTTAAAAGAAGAGTAATTAGAGATTGAATTTTAATTTCATGGAAACAGAATGAATTCTACTTTTATGGAAAACAAATTGGTAAGATCTAATGGGGAATAAATGAGTAAGTATTTCTCAAATTACTTACGGAAAATATCCCACCATTAAATTATATAAGATTATGAAAATCCAAATATTTATGAATTTATAAGAGAATTCCGAGAACACATAAATATCCCACATTCTAACATAATCTAGAATCATTTTTTTCCCATGAATCATTTATAAGATTGAAACCCAGAACTAATTTTTATACATAACTTAAAATCCGTTTTTTTTCCTGAATCATACATAAGATTGGAACCTATATTTATAATTTCAAATTTTCAAAATAAACTATAATTAGTTTTTTCCTAGGATGAAATCACAAATTGATAAATGGTGGCTTTAGATCAGAAGGAGATTACAACTGGTTCTTATCAAAGAAGGGAAAAAGAAAATGTTAAGAGTTTTTTTGTTTGTTTTATGGGCCACTAATTACTTAGGTCCAAAGTACAAATAAATTTAATTAATTAGGTCCAAACAACAAAAGAAGACAAATGTTAGATAGATAACATTACAAGTGCCAAGTGTCTAGATGAGGTGGGGTTTGGTATGTTTGTGAGAGTTTTTGTAAGGTGCGATTTCTACGCCGGTTGTCTCGTCGAAATTATGGGGTTCCGGTGAGATCGTTTCCAGTTGATCCTGTGTGAGGATTGGGAATCCGGGTGCGGTCGTTTCAATCATCAATTATTGGAGAATGATACCATCATAATCAAGAAACATGACAATCTTTTTTCCTCTTGCAGCGTTGATGATATATGTTACAACATGTCTAGAATTTGAGAGTAAATTTGAGTCTAAGTATTTAATTAAATATCTACCTATGGCTATATATATGACTCTCTTTAATGCATGGTAAAAGCAATTTGTAACCCAGTACATCATATTAAATATAAAATTTTAATAGATTATCCATATAAGAAATAATCAAACTTAATGATTTAATTAATACTATTTTAAATACGGCACTTACAATTTTCTAATGAAAGAAATAGATAGAAAATCAATAAAGTGAACTTATATGAAAATCTTCTTATATATATATGATTTGAACATGACAACAATTCTGAAATGCTCTTGACAAGATTGATTTTATGTTGATATGTGTATTGATATAAAAGGAAAAGCTCTTGTTGTGTAATTTATCATAATTTAGTAGGATTTTAGTGGAAGCGTGGAGCTGACTAACTTTATTGCCTACTCAATTAATGAAAGAAAATATTATATGATTCTAAAACGTGTAAAGATTAAGGTTTATAAAATTACATAAAAGATTAATCATAATCATGTATTTAACTATTTCATTTCTCATCCATGATATGGTTTTTTATGATATTTTATTTTATTATAAAATAGTGTGTGTTTTTCACTTTAAAGGACGAAATACAAATTTTATAAAATGTAAGAAAAATGTGTAAAGTATCAGTAGTAAATGTTATAGAATATTATATTTTCTATCATATATATATAATATGAGGTTTTAATTTTATTATAAAAAATCTAATTTTGTTTAAGAAAAGAACATAAGATATAAAAATGGAGTTAAAAATATATGTCAATTGTACCAAAATTAAGAAGATAAATATGATTATTTGGAATTAGAAATGATATAAATTTGTTTTAGAAGAATAAAATAGAAATAAAAGATGACATGTGTCACTAAAAGAGAATGCCAAATGTTGAAATGTGAGTAAAAGTTAGAAAAAACCTTCTCATGTATAGATTAAGGTTTATAAAATTACATAAAAGCTTAATCATAATCATGTTTTTAACTATTTCATTTCTCATCCAAGATATGGTTTTTATTATGATATTTTCTTTTATTACAAAATATTTATTATAAAATAGTGTGTTTTTTTTCACTTTAAAGGACGAAAGACAAATTTAATAAAATGTAAGAAAATGTGTAAAGTATCAGTAGTAAATGTTATAGAATATTATATTTTATATCATATATATAATATGAGATTTTAATTTTATTATAAAAATAATCTAATTTTGTTTAAGAGAAGAACTTAAGATATAAAAATAGATTTAAAAATATATGTCAGTTGTACCAATATTAAGAAGATAAATATGATTATTTGGAATTAGAAATGATATAAATTTGTTTTAGAAGATGACAGGTGTCACTAAAAGAGAATGTCAAATGTCGCAATGTGAGTAAAAAATTAGAAAAAACATTCTCATATTATATAAGATAAATGTAAATCCTATTTTAATTTCTTTTGTGCTAAAATTTCTGGTTTTATATTGATTAAAGGGACTATGTATAATTAGTATAGATGAAAATAAAATAAAAAAGAAAACACAGAGAATTTTAGGCGCTTGGGAAGTGTGCTTGAGAGAATTTTAGGGCGATTTCGTGATCTAACCGCGAAACCCACCGGGGATCGGCCTCACGCCGTTCTCTGAGAATCTTCTGCTTTCTCCCTCCTTTTCTTTTTCTCACCCACAGTCGGTCGTCGGGTTACTAGCCATGTCTGTTTCTCCAGACCGGATTCAGGCGATTCCCCTCCCGCAGATCTCCCACAGTTACAAGTCTCTGCAGATCTCCCATTGGTTCAAATCTCCGCGAATCCTTCGAATTCTCCTCCACCCTCATCAATCCCTCGTCCTATTCCATTCCTCGATGCTCCGTCTCATGTCGAGCGTTTTAAGGCCTCTCTTCGTAATCTTTGTAAGATTGATTCTCCGGTTCTCCTGGAAGATGGTATTCCAGTTGTTCAAGCCCCCGCCTCAGTCCTTTTGAGGACAGCAGATCAGTGGAAGGGTTATATTATTGCGCATTTTCACGGTTTGATTCCTCCCTTGTCAAAAATATTCTCAGATCTAAACCGAGTTTGGGGCAAATTTGGTAGTATCACTATCAGGCAAGTCTCGGATACCTCCTGCCTCATTTTGATTCCGTGTCTGAAAACTCGAGATTGGGTTCTCCAAGTGGGTTACTGGCAAACCGGAAATTGTGCCTTTAATGTCTTTTCGTGGTCTGTGGATGCTTCGTTGGAAGTTCAGGATCTGAAGACAGTCCCCACTTGGGCAGTCTTGCATAACATTCCCCCACAGATGTACTCGCTCTCAGGTATTAGTGTTATTGCTAGTGCTATTGGTGAGCCTTTACACACGGAGAAGTCAAAGTTGGATCCATTTTATCTTGGTAACACGAAGGTGAAAGTGGAGATCTCATTGGAGAAGTCTCCTCCAACTACCATAATTGTCAGGGATGAACTCTCAAACTCGGTCAAGGTTAACGTTTCATACCCTAGGCTGCCTCCAAAATGTTGCAATTGTGGTAGGTTTTGGCATTTGATTAGCCGGTGTCCCAAACCGCTGATGAAGAATAAGCCACAAATAGGACCTAATGGGGGTTTCACACCTGGTGGAGTTGCTGTTGCTGAAACTACGACTCAGCTGGGATCGGGTTTGGAGGGAATGCAGCTTGTCACTGCTCCCAAATCTTCAGGTCCTTCTCAACTCTCTGTCCCTCCTGACCAAGCATCTGTCGTAATTGCGCATGATGATGGTAGAAGGTTGCCCCTAGGAAGGTGGAGTCGTAGCTCTCCTCCTGGTGAGAGGGATACTAAACACCGGTCTTCCTTGTCAAAGTCAGATGTCTCTCAAGAATCTGTTCAGAGTTTGATAAAGGATACCGTGTCTCAGAAGGCTAAGGAGATAGTTGTTCCTACAGGGGAAGTTTGTCATGTTGGAGAGTCTTCTGCAGAGAAGTGGACTCTGGTAGGTTCTCGTAAGAAGAAAGGTTCCAATAATGCTAAAGCTCCGGTGTCTACTAATCATATCCCCGGAGGTATGGGAGCTAGAAAGTTGGCAAAAATGGAAACTAAGAAGCTATATGGGGTTCAGAGGTTGGCGGATAAGCATAAGGAGATGAAGCCTTGTCTTGAGAAATATAGAATTGTCTCTTTGGAATCGAGTTTGCAGCCTATCCGGAGTAGTTCATCGGTTAAGGACTGCTAAGTATCTCTTCGAGCTTAGGCTCTACCTTCATTTTTTGTGTTTATAATGACGAAGGTTTTTTGCTGGAATATTCGGGGATTAAACAGCTTCTCTAGACAGAGATTTCTCAGAAATTGGATCCGTATAAATAAGCCTATCTTAGGCAGTATTTTGGAGACGCATGTCTCGGAGGAGAATGCGGCTCGAGTTGTTCAGGCCTCCTTTCCAGGGTGGAGGGTAGAACAAAACTATCAGTTTGCGGAGAATGGTCGAATATGGGTGGTCTGGGACCCATCCATTTCTGTCATTTATTTGTATAAAACAGCTCAGTTAATGCTATGCAGAGTCTACAATCCTGCTACTAAGGAAAGCTTTGCTATCGCTTTTGTCTATGGTTTTAATACACAAGTTCAGAGGAGGGCATTGTGGGATGATTTATCTCTCATTGTGCAAAATTCCCCAGCTCGAGGGTCCCCTTTGCTGATCCTAGGGGATTTCAATCAAATCATTTCAGCCAGTGAGCATCACTCTTTGCTTCCTCACCCTTTGCCTCTCTCTGGTATGTCCGACTTTCAACGTTGTTTGGAGGAGAATGACTTATCCGACTTGCCTAGCCGTGGAGCTTTCTATACTATGAATAATAATCAACCTCAGGATCCCATTTTGAGGAAGCTTGATAGAGTTTTGGTAAATGATCAGTGGAGAGCTTCCTTCCCGGAGTCTCTGGCAGTGTTTGACCCCACAGGAGACTCTGATCACTCTCCCGCTTTGGTATCCACCTCTTCTCTTTTAGAAAGCAGCAAGAAATCGTTCAAATATTTCTCCTTCTTGTCTTCTCCCCCTCATTACAAGGAAGTTATAGCTGCTGCTTGGCAAGAGGAGGTCCCTCTAGGTTCTCAATTGTTTACTTTGGCGCAGAGAATGAAAAAAGTCAAAGCAGCTTGTCGCCAGCTGAATAGAGAGGGGTTTAGCAACATTCAACAATGCACTAAGGATGCCTTGGAGCACTTAGAATCAGCTCAATCGGCTTTAATGTCATCTCCTTCTGATTCTTTGTTTCGTGAGGAGTTTGTAGCACGCAAGAAGTGGCGCTTCTTTGCGGATGCTCAAGAATCCTTTTATAGGCAAAAGTCTCGGCGTTGGTTGGCTGAGGGAGATGCTAATACGGCTTTCTTCTTCAGGTCGGTAATAGCAAACCCAGCTTTCAATAGCATAAAGTTCCTCAGGGGTGTTGACGACGAGCGTATACACAATGTAAGTCAGATCAAAGATCTCCTCATCTCTTATTACCAAAACCTTCTCGGCTTAGAAGATCAGAGTGTCATTCCTCTGTCAGTTGTTGAGATTATAGACCTTACCTCTTTTAGATGTGTACCAGAGCTAGCCTCTCAGCTTCTCCAAGTTCCATCAGAGGCAGAAATTCGTCGTACCATTGTTTTGATGCCTAAATCAAAGGCCCCAGGACCGGATGGTTTCCCGGTTGAGTTCCTCAGAGAAGCATGGGATATAGTCGGTAAGGACACGGTGGTAGAAATCCAGCAGTTCTTTGCCACTGGTTTTTTGCCTCGCATTTATAATGCCTTCGCGATTTCTCTTATTCCAAAGACCCTAGGAGCAGATAAGATCACTCAGTTTAGGCCTATCTCCTGTTGCTCAACAATTTACAAAATCATTGCTCGTTTATTGAAGCAGAAGCTCAAGCTCTTTATCTCAGATGCAGTTCAGAATAACCAGGTCGGATTTGTGCAAGGCAGACAGCTGTGTGAGAATGTTCTTTTGGCTTCAGAGCTAGTGAACAATTTTCATGGTAGGGGAGAGACTTCCAGAGGTTGCCTGCAGGTTGATCTTACTAAAGCTTATGACAGTCTAGATTGACAGTTCTTACTGAATGTCCTTACCGCTTTAGATCCCCCGGAGCAGTTTATAACATGGCTAAAGGAATGTTTTACTACTCCATCCTTCAGTCTAGCTTTTAGCGGTGAACTCATTGGTTTCTTCCCGAGCAAGAAGGGTCTTCGCCAAGGGGATCCAATCTCCTCCCTCCTATTCGTCTTGGCCATGGACGTCCTCTCTAAAAAGTTGGACAAAGGAGTGCTTACTCAAAAGTTTGGTCCGCATCCGAAGTGTTTAGCTCCTCTGGTTACTCACTTGAGCTTTGCGGATGACATCCTCATATTCTTCGATGGAGCTCAATCCTCTTTGGATGGTATTCTAGATATTCTTGAGGAGTTTAAGATAGAATCAGGACTGGGAATTAATAGAGACAAGACTGCAATTTTCTTGGATGGGGATAATGTTCAGCAGCATCAGAGTATCGCGGCTAATGCTGGTCTATCTCAAGGTTTCTTTCCGGTTAAGTATCTGGGGGTTCCTTTATCGTCTAAGAAAATGACTAAGCAAGACTATCAACCTCTCCTGGACAAGCTTCTCAAAAGGTTTAACTCTTGGACTGTGAGAAGACTCTCATTTGCTGGTCGACTTCAGCTTATCTAATCCGTCATTTACTCCACTATCACATTCTGGGCTTCCATCTTTATCCTTCCCAATTGTTGTTTGGAGGAAATTGAAAGTATTTGTAGTGCTTTTTTTTGTAAGGGTGCTCCAAATAATTCAAGAGGCGCTAAGGTTAGCTGTGAGTCAATGTGTACTCCCAAGGAGTGTGGTGGTCTGGGTTTAAGGAGACTAGTGCATTGGAATAAAATTCTTGGCTTAAAACTGATATGGTTGATTTTTGCGGCTAGTGGTTCTTTATGGGTGTCTTGGGTGAGGATGAACCTAATTGGTAATCAATGCTTCTGGGATTTAGACAGCTCTAGTTCGGGAAGTTGGATTTGGAAGAGTCTTTGCAAATTGAGATCGTTAGCAAGACCTTTCATTGTGTGTGACTTGAATTCTGGGGTCACATGTAAATTCTGGACTGATAATTGGTCTTCATTGGGTCCTTTACTGGAACTCACTGGTGACTCAGGCCCCCGTATTTCTGGTTTGTCTCAGGATGCTGTGGTTGCTGATGCAATAAGGGATGGTCAATGGTGGTTGAATAACAGCCGTTCGCGTAACCCCATCATTCAACTTCTCAGGGCCTGCCTCCCCGCCCCTTCAGTCGTAAACACGCAAGAGGATGCTGAAGATGATTGTTTTCTCTGGAAGATTGGAGATGCTCAAGCTTCCAATGTGTTCTCTACGGCAGGTACTTATCAGTCTCTGCATCCTCCTGGTGACAGAGTGGAGTGGTCTAAATCTGTCTGGTTTAAGGGGTGTATCCCTAAGCATGCTTTCATTGCGTGGTTGAACTCTCGACACCGTCTTCACACGAGAGATAGGTTGATCAGGTGGGGTCTCTCGGTTCCTTCAACCTGTCTCCTCTGCAGTTCTCAGGATGAATCTCGACAGCATTTGTTTTTTGATTGTTCTTATGCTGCTGAAGTATGGCACTATTTCACGGGCAAAGCTAACCTTTCTCCTCCAAGCAGTTTTGAAGCAGGAGTTAGATGGCTCAGGAACCCTTCCAGGGATTTGAATCTAGCTCTAATCATTCGACTTGCATACCAGGCCTTTGTTTATAACATGTGGAAGGAACGGAACTCGCCGCTCCATAATGCTTCCTCTCGCCCTGCCTCAGCCTTGATCCGGGAAATCAAGAATACTCTCAGATCACATCTCGGTCCATTGACGCTCAAACAGTGGAATGTTCTCCCTGCAAATACTCTCTTGGTTACATGGTTCGGAGTGTTTCAATAGCGTGTAATGCTTGTTTTATGTGTAGGTGTTACTCATTATTGGAGGCATCTTGTTAAGCTACTAAGGTTAATGAAAAAGGTAATTAAAAAAAATAATAATAATTAAACAAAACAAAATAAAATAAAATAAAATAATAAGTGCCCTCATAACGACATCGACATCGAGATAGCATCCTTGAACTGCCCAAGGTCAAAATATCAATATCATCATCTCAAACTATATATGTAAAAAAAAATATTTGTTTTGTATGAAGACCACAATTTCACGGTTTTGTTTTACTTTTTAGAAATACCTAGAGCTATCCTCGCAGATGATTTCACGGTCTGTGTTCCCGCCTTGAACCAGACGGCTTCACAAAATTTGACTCCGTTTTTTGAGAGGATCACTGGATAGGTGCAGCTTAAAGCGCCTAACATTGCCCATATATCAACTGTGGATCACTTGGGGCTCACGGTTCATTGTTTTCGGGATGATGGTGTGTTTTCCGAGAATGGTCCTAGGTATTTGGGATGGTCTGGTCCGTACATGTGGCAATGTTGTTATAGATACTTAAGATGGTAGATAAAATGGTTTTGTGGATTAGGTATACGAATACTGAGCAAGAAAAAGTTATTGGGTCGATTAGTAGAGTGTTGATTGGATTATTTCGACAAATTAGTTCACGTGCAGAAGATATATAGAGGTTCTTTATGGCCGTCAGCGAACAATTGGATAGTGTTCCCTACTTAACATACTTCATGACGACTCTCTTATTGGATTATATAGTGGCTATATATGCTTGCAATTGCGATTGTAGAAAAATATCTGATTTATTTGCTAATTAATAACAAAGATAAAATTACATAGAGAAGATTAATTTATATCATAAGCTATATTTTTTTCTTTCTTTGGCTAAATGATTTTTATTTAGTTTCATATGAAAGTTTTTTTTTGTTTTTTTTTTGTCAAAAAGTTTCATATGAAAGTAAGCTGATGGAATACAATTTTTTTTTCAGAGACAGACCCCTTAAAAAACTTGAGATCCAATGGTCACAAATTTGTGATTTTAAAAAATTGTTTAACGACTTTTTTCACAAAATAAGTAAAATCAACATAACATTCAAGAACTAAAAAAATGCCCATTAGAAAATCCGGGGAATAAGCTACACTCCAATCCATGGGAATAAGCTACACTCCAATCCATGGGAATAAGCTACACTCCAATCCAGGAATCAACAACGAACAGTGAGGGCAAATTCGATCTGTTGCTTTACCGATGCCGCTTGGACCGAGTACACTAAAGAGGCAGGACTTGGTTGGATTTTCTTTGACCCGATCTCTAATTCGGAGACCCAAGGAAGAGATTTTGCCTGGAATGTCAACTCCCCCCCTTATAGCTGAAACGCTGGCAATGAACCGAGCTATGCAACATGCCTTAGATCTGGGATACCAGAACATTGTTTTTGCTTCAGATTCGCAGACGCTGATTAAAGCAACAAAGTCGGAACTCCATCACAAGGAGATCCACGGGATTCTACACGATATCCTGGAAATAGCACAAAATTTTGGAATGATTCACTTCACTTTTGGGCCGCGTGAGAAAAACCGAAGAGCCGATGAAATCGCAAAAAAAACCGCTTTACTTTTTTTTACCTTTGAGTTTGTATTCAATTTTCCCAACCCCCCCTTTTCGGGTGAAACTGATGTAACCGTTGAACCGACGGATACCTTACCGGTTTGATTTTAAGTATTAAATGTTTGGATTTGACAAAAAAAAGAAGAAAAAACTACACTCACCCTAAGAGGAATATGGATTATTTATAGGGACAATTGCATTTTGTATACCTTTATTTGGCCTTGAATGTAATAGTAGACCCCATATTCGATATTTGAGAAACATAACCACTAAGGGTACTGAAATTACAGTTGACTCCCTTACGACCAAACAAAAAACACAAGCCGAAATGACAGATGTAACCCGGAGAAAGTCTGCAATAGATTTCTTTAAGGTCGATTACAAATTAACGTCAACTAGAAGACATAGCAATTGGTCTACTCCTTAATTCTAGTTTAAATTTTAATTAAAAATATTATAAAAAATAATTTGATAAACCTATTGACCAAATAATAACCACATAGACTTCCTGCATTGGAATAAAATAAATTTACTTATAAACGAGTCAAATTAAGGGAGGAAAGGCTGATTAGGTAAAAATTATATGATTTAGGGTTTTGCTTAAATAGACTTCTCTGTGGACTATTTGTGGTTGACTTTGCTATGTCATCAACTATTAATATTATATTAATACCGATAATTTAACTAAACCGATAGCTGAACCTAATCGAATGCGTACCGATTCCTTGATTTTAATCTAACCGGATAATTTAACCATATATATACTTCTCTCTCTCTCTCTCTCCAAAATTTCTCTCTCAAAAATTTCAATATTGTTGCTCTAGAAAATTCAGCCACATATACCCACAAAATATTTCTTGGCTTACAAAGATAAATATGAAAACCCTAGATTCTCTTTTATTTTACTTGCCTCTCTCTCAAATATATCTTGGCTCTCCAAAAAAAAAAAAAAAAAGTATATCTAAAAACAGATGTGTCTCAACTCCAATCTACCATCTTTTTTTCTCTTTATTTTTTCATTGAAGAAGTTATGCAAATCTGACTCTACGAATCTCCCTCCAGATTTGGCCTTCATTCATATTCAAATCTAATCCCAAAGGTTTTGTTTTCATATATACCTACCTAATCTAGGTTTTTAGTTTTTTGTTAGTTGAATTTGGGTTCTATATGAGTTTTCTTATTTAGATATGAGAATTGTTATTGGGTAGTCTGTTGGAAAAAGTTTAGTTCTTTCTTTTTTGAGTTTGATTTGAACTTTTATTTGGATTTTTATGATTTAATTGCTTAAAGTCAGATATTTTATCAAAGCTTATTCTTGTCTTTAATTTTACAGGCGGAAGAGAAGATTAAACAGTAGGTGGTGGAGGCCGAGGTGGAAGCGATGGAGTGGCAATGGAGAATAATGAAGAAGAGACGGAGAAGAAGCTGATTTTGTGTGCAGAGTCGTTAGGATAGGTGATAGGTGATAAATACGGTTTAGTTTCCCACAAAGAAGTCTTCCTGATAAGTCTTCAGCATAATCATTACGAATATTAAATTGATTTGATTGATTTGCAGTTTAAAGTACGGTTTAGTTTCCGAGGAAGAAGTCTTCGTGATAAGTCTTCAGCATAATCATTAAAAATATTTAATTGATTTGATTGATTTGCAGTTTAAATTACATTTTAGTTTTCGAGGAAGAAGTCTACTTGATAAGTCTTCAGCATAATCATTAAAAATATTAAATTGATTTGATTGATTTGTAGTTTAAAGTACGGTTTAGTTTCCGAAGAAGAAGTCTTCTTGATAAGTCTTCAGCATAATCATTACAAATATTAAATTTATTTGACTGATTTGCAGTTTAAAGTACGGTTTAGTTTCCAAGGAAGAAGTCTTCTTGATAAGTCTTCTTGATAAGTCTTCAGCATAATCATTACAAATATTAAACCAACCAATAATCGGTTCAGATTCCCGTGCAGAATATCTGCCAGAGAAGTCGTCGGCATAATAATTACAAGGTTTAAATTGATTTAATTGATTTGACGTTAGTTGGTAAAGAAGTCTGCAAGAGAAGTCAGTTTCTTTATATTTTTATGGTACTGTTTCAAATAAACCGGAATTGGTTTTCTAAAACCGGGATTATTATAATTATTATAACTTCACTCAACTTAAAAACCACGATAACAACTATAATTATCTCTAATTCCGTCTTGCTCATATTCTTGTCAGCAATCTATTCCTCTTATCTCTTCCACTTATCTCATCCGCTTATCAATAATGATTGATTTTCCCATTTCTTTTCGTGTTAAACTTCAATCTCCATCTTTCGGATTGTCTCAATTGCAGAGGTGATAGTTTCCCTTTGATAATAGCCAAAGAGTATATAGAAGAAATAGGTTTTGGGGGTCAGAGCAGAGACAGCTTAATTACAGTTTTTAGTTTTTATTCTTCAGTCTGTTAATTTCCTTGTACTTAATTACAATTTTTAGTTTTTAGTTCTTTGTACTTAATGCTATGTAAAAGAAGTGCTTAGCCACTTGCTAAACGTATTTAATGAAAGTATATTGACTATTATTGTTCAGGTCGGTCAACAATGCCTTACCCTATCTTCACCTTCTTCCCACAAAATGTGTTAAAAAGTTTCTTTCTTTTTCACTTTTCCAAATACAAAAAAAAACCAAACAAACCAACCAATAATCGCTTCTTGTAGAGTTGAACAAGTATCCACGAATGTTGACTTCGTTTGCAGTCTGCCGTGGTCATTTTTGGGGTTGACCAACATTATAATTTTTTAACTAGTAGACTTCTTTTGCAGTCAACTAATTAATTTTATGTCAATAATATTACGGTCAATGCTTTTCTATTTTGGTCAACTTCAAAATAAACCGGTATAGAAGTCTACTATTTTATTATCCTGCGAAGACTTCTTGTGACAGTCTTAACTAAAAAGTCAAGAATTTGGTCAATTGCAAAAATACACCTTAGTAGACTTCAAACGAAGTATCCGTTAGAAATATTATAATGTAGTCTAAACCATATTTTTTGTTTTCAAATGAAATTAAGGAGACTGAAATTTTAGTCTACGGGCTCGAAATTCGGTAAATTTTAAATTGCAAAACTCACCACATAGTAGACTTTACATGATATTATGACTGTTCGACTAACAAATGAAGTCTAATTTCGACAAAAACACAAGGAAAATCACGAAATCTACCGGAAAATAACCTTACGGTTGTTGTTCGCAATGTCAAACACCGAGGACGTCGTCTTAAGTCACCACAAAAGAAACCCAGCGCCAATTTAATCACTATCCAAGAATCATGACGTATAACAAGATAAATGCACTTGCAAATTTTCTTGGATTAAAATGGAGAGGAGATGGAAGAAAATGAAGTTCTCATACCATTGGGTGTTATTTAAGCTTACAAATTCAGGTTGTTGAAGCTTTAAGAGCTTCAGATTTGGTTGTTCATGGTTGTTGGAAAATTGATGGCGGTGGCACAACCGTAAATAAAAAAGAAGATGAGGATATGAATATAATAAAAAATTTTGCAAGAAATTTCAAATAAATCAGAAATAATGACAATTTTGTGAATACAATGAATGGACAAGAATTTAATAGGGAGAAAGTGGCAAATGTTGGAGAGAGAAAAAGAGGGGTCTAACATTGCAATTGACTCAAGTTAGTGGTCTAATTTTGCAAGTCTCCCTTATTTATATCCTATCAGTTTTATCTTTTTTCAAAATTCAATTTAATATCCAAAATTTTACAGTGTTTTCACTTATGATTATTAATATTAATAGTTTATGAGATTATATGTATACATATTTTAATATAATCAACTGTTTTTTTCGTAAATATTTTATTATTTTATATTTTACATTCCTTGGTAAAAGACAAGAACATATTTTAGATGAAATAAATATAATAATTTTATTTATTAGGTATATAATTTGGAGGAAAACCTAATACAATTTTACTTCTCAATTCTGTTTTATATTATAAATATAAAATATTAATATTAATAAATTCACGTTTTTAAATAATAAATTCATTTTTAGTTAACTAATTAAAAATGAATGAATTTGAAAAATATATTTTATAAAGATTTTTGTTACCAAATGTAAATTTTCTATATATCACATTTTGGTTACATAGATAGTATGATATAGGTTACGTTTGATTAGAAGGATGTATTACATTTAGTTATTTAGATAATTTAACCCTTAATGAGATTTTTTTTTTTGTTTTTATTGCTAATGAAAAACAATGTAATATTCTACATTTTAGGAAGTCATTTTAAAAAAAAATCTTCCCAAATAAAAGTAGTAGGGTGGCAAAACATTGTAGTTGATTTTTTTTTTTAATTTTAATTTAATAATATATATAAGGAGTATATTATATATAGTTGAAGATAATTAACTGATTAAAATAAATGAATTTGAAAAATTAGATTTTGTAAACATTTTTGTAACCAAATATGAATTTTCTAAATATCATATTTTTATATCTATTTCAATTATTATTTTTCGTTGAAGAAGAGAAAATTCAATTTAAATGAAAATAAAAGGGTGCAAACTTCAATTTTTCCTGCATTTAATGAGAGGAGAAATAAAGGAAATGATCCCTGCATTATTAAAAAGAATTATATTCTATATATATTATCCCTGCATTATTTAAAAGTATTATATATATATGATTCCTGCATTATTAAAAAGAATTCTATCCACAAATGCTACTTGATTTTATCCTCTTTTTTTTGTCAAACGATTTTATCCTTATTTCTTCAAATTTCTATTCTAAAAGATTTTGTAAAGATATCAAATATGTGATAAGTTAGAACTAATACTAAAGGATATCTTGTGCTAGCAATAGTAATATAGATGTGTGTATATATATATATAGTACCAGAAACACAAAAACCAAGTTAACCTACCCAGAAAAAATAAATAAAATATATAATAAAAATCCTTTCAATTTTTTATTTGTTTTTAGCATTGACATGTTTGGCCATGTATCCGGTGCCAAATTCAGAATCGGGAACAAACTCGGATTCATGAAATTCCTTTGGATGAGATGTTATTCCAAAAATAACGTAATAGGTCCAAACCTAATACCAGTTGTTCAAGATTCAGTAACTTCGTTTACCGCTAACATTTGGGGTAGCACTCGTCTAACTATAAACATTATCAGAATTTTACAGCATTTATGCAATAAAGTAGTCTTGATGCTGGAGGCTTATGGGATTGGAGAGCCCGAGAAGATGGAATCTATTTAAAGAAAGAAGGTAGCCAAAATTCGACTGATATGCATAAAGTATATGACTGGATAAATTAAAAATGTTAAGAAGCTGTGAAAAAAAAAATATCTATTAACATTTTTAAATACATTTTGTGTTTTATCCTTTAAGTTATACTCTAGAAAATTGCACAAAATATAATATCTAAAATGTGGCAATTCAAAATCGAGTACTCAATTAATATGTCTACAAAATCCCTAAACCAATTTAATTCAATCTCTCTAAATTCGATTCAAGTTCAGTGTGAAGCTTGGCCACCGATGCAAACGTATCAAGGTAGTCCTCCCTATACGTGTGTGTGAATCCTCTTGCTAAAAGCCGCGCTTTATAGCATTCAATCTCCTCATCACTCTTGTACTTGATGGTGAAGATCCATCTTGATGTTACCGCTTTCTTTCTCTTGGGTAAGTCAAACTCGCGAAGTGTGATTGGACTCCATGGCGTTCTTCTTGGCACTAACCGCATTACCCAGTCTTTATGGTCTTTGGCTTCTTCATAGGTTTGGGGAATCCAATGTTTATCAATATGGCCAAGAAACACTTGATGCTCCAAGGGAAAATGTGCAAGAGTGCAAACGGCTTGAATAGGGTGAGCGACTGCTACATTGTTGTAGTAGACTCGAGTGTTCCGCTAGTTAGAGGGATGAAACTTAAGACGTTCACTCCTTCGAAGTGGTATGATTTCTTCTGGACTGTCCTCATCATCATCATCCGCTTTGGTGGGTACATAGTTCTCGTCTCCGGAAGCATTGTCGACCGGTACTGCATTTAAACCATTCTGATCATTTAAGTGTTCATCCGTCTAGGGAGAGTTGTCACCATTCGTAGGTTCAGGGGTTGGAGTTGGTGATGCTGGTGGTTCATTGGAGATAGGGGCGGTGCGAGTACTTTCAACGCCAAGTCTCTGAAGAAGGATGCAGAGGTTTTTGGCCCAGTCAGAAGTTGATGTGGACAGGTCTTTAAGATGCTCCCAATTCTTCTCATCACAAAATCCTTTAGACTCCACAAACTTGACATCGCGAGACACTAGGACTCTCTTCATGTCTGGCTCATAACACTTGTAACCCTTTTGTGTGGTAGACTATCAAATGAACATGCTTTTAATATTTTTGGCATCAAGTTTGTCTCGCTGTTCACCTGGTCTCAACACATAACATACACAACCAAACACTCGTAAGTGATCAGATGTAGGTTTTTCTTTGTTTAATACCTCAAATGGTGATATGTCATGAAGGATTTTTGTTGGTGTACGATTGATGAGTTAGCAACCCGCAAGAACAACATCTCCGCAAAACTTAGTTGGAACACTTGTGTGGAACATCATGGACCTTGCTACTTCCATGAGATGTTTATTGTTCCTTTCAGCCACGTCATTTTGTTGTGGTGTGTAGGGACAACTTGTTTGATGAATAATTCCATTTTTGGCTAGATATTGTTTGAAGGCATGACTTGTGTACTCCCCACCATTATCGGATCTCAAAATTTTAATCTTTGCATTATAATGGTTAGTCACATAATTTTGAAAATTAGTGAATGCCTCAAGAACTCTATTTTTAGAAGGAAGTAATGTCAACCAAGTGTATTATGATTTTTCATCAACAAAAGTGACAAAATATTTTTGATTTTCTCTAGATAGGCAAGGGGATGTCCAAACATCTGAATGAACTAAATCAAAGCAATTCTCATAAATGGTCATAGACTTAGGAAAAACAGACTTGCAACCGACCCGAACCCGGTAAGACCCAAACCGAACCCGAACCCAGTAAGACCCGAACCGACCTGAACCCGGTAAGACCTGAACCGAACCCGAACCGATATTTTCTATTTACCCTATTGGGTCCAAAACTCCTCTACCCAAAAAACCCGAACCCGATCGGTTTCTACCCGAACCCGACCCGAGTACCCGAATGCCCAGGGCTAGGTTTTATCAAATAATTTTTGGTTGCCAATGCCTTTAACAGGAAATTTTTCTCCATTAGCTATAATCACATTTCCATTTTCTGGTTTAATTTCACTAATCATATGATGAGAAGCTCCATAATCTATAATAAGCGGTTTAGAAGTGTTTAAGGCAAGATAAGAGTTATTGGACACCTCTTTGAGGGATTTGATGAGAGCGTCCAGGTCCAACTTCCTCACCAGCTCCAAAGACACTGCTAACACAGCTCCATAACCCTCCGGAGTGTGACTACTTGGTGTGTAGTTGGTTGCATCTCCCACCATGTTTGCTTGGTCAGCCCTTGGTCCTCCACGACTTGGTCCTCCACGATTGATACGAAGGTGTGGATGAAGAATCCAGCAACGACTTTTGAAGTGACCAGTCTTATTACAATGTTCACAAAATGGTGGATTCTTGTCTTCATGCTTGAAGTATCCTTTGTTTGCAGTGGCCATCTACACCTTGTTGGCTGTCACAAGCTCTCCTTTGCCCCCAAAAATTCCAATAGAGCCAAGCTCTTTTTGGATCTGGTTACAAAAATCATCAAGGCTTGGAAGCTTGTATTGATGAGGTCATTGTAAGATGGGTTGAGTGTCAAGAGTAGGCCGAACACTTTGTCTTGTGTGTTCGTTTAGGACCGCCGGGTCAATGGTTGCCGGTTGAAGCATCTCTAGTTCAGCCCAATGGGATCTAAACTTGCCAAAATGTTTGGTGAACTCCATATCCACTTGATTGAGGTTGTTGATGGCTCTCTTGATCTCAAAGATGCGGTTGACATTTGTGAAATTTGTGACATTTCCGAACACATTTTGAAGTGTGACCCATAGATCCTTTGCGGTCTCGCAATATGAGTAGGCATTCAAGTATAGGAGCATCAAGGGAGTTCTGAATGATGGCTGAAACTCCTTGATCTTCTTGAAACCACTTGTCTCCTCCACTAGCGACAAGATCCTTGCCGTCTTCGGTGGTCTCACCACTTGGTGCTTCACTTGTAGTGATATGGGACCAAAGTCCTCGGCAATATAGGGCTGTTTTTGTGGTCCTTGCCCATAGTAAGTAGTTTTCTCCTTTGAGAGTAACTGGAACAATCAAGGTTTTGATGCTCTCCATGATAAACTAACCTTGGCTAATTTTCCAATGGTTAAAGACGAAGGGATCTAAAGAGCTAAGAGATTTGGTGCGGAAAAGTTTGGTGGGTGTACGAATCACAGGATAGGAACAATTTGCTCTGATACCATGTAAGATTTGATATAGAAAAGTTTAGTGTGTGATGAAGAGATTTGATAGTTGAAAAGAAAGTGTAAGCGTAAAGAGAGTAGCGAGTATAAAGAGAGTAGGTAGAGTAGAGTATTGTGGAGAAAGAGATAATATCTCTTCTTACTTGATTTAGTTCCTAGTTACAATCTGAATATAGACATTTACACAAGGGAATATTCTACCAAAGATGCTATGCACAAATACACACAATGAAAGTGACATCTCCTTAAGTACACATGTGAACTTTTTTTAACTTCCCACTTGCATATCCACTTGCACAAACTCGCCAACGGCTCCATGGGAAGGTTCTCAAAGTCTAGTGACCGTTGGAGGCTGTTCTTGATGGATTGGACTCACAAGGCCTCCAAATGGTACGGATGGCCCATTGTGTTGGTTTTACGGATGTACGAACAGTGGTGTGTATTTTCATAAACAGTCCAAGTTCCACGAAGCTCGAGAGCAGTAATATCCACATCCATAACTTTAGGAAAATGTGGATGAGCCATCACTTGCTTAAAATTCTGCGGTTCTGTCTCAATAGAACAGGAAAGTACAAAGGACTGATACGTAGGGTTTAGGCGGTTGTAGGTGAGGACAGATTCAATAGGATATGGTAAAAGTAAAGATGGAGAAGAAGGAATCAATGAAGAAATTTGAATAAGGTTGCAATGATAGTCAGATAAGTAACCTAGAGTTTTGGCATGACACTTTGGCCTAACAGAGGTTAGTAGAACCAGATCTGTACCAGACGCAACAGTCTCTAGTGGAACGGCACTAGAGTGTGATGATGATGATGCACGATTAGTAGTAACAGGGTCATTAAGAGAAACATAATCATGCACATGAACTGGTGGTACCAATGTAGGATGATCAACAATGTCAATGGCAACAAGAGTAGAAACATGTAAAATTGAATCTGTAAACAATTCAGTAGAGATGGTAGATTGTGGAATATTCTTAAAAGGAAATACATTTTCATGAAAAACCACATTTCTAGATACAAATATCTCATTAGTGTCCAAATTTAAGATCTTATAACCCTTATAACCTGTTGGGTAGCCTAAGAAAACACAAGGAGCAGCCCTAGGAGTGAATTTTGTTCTGTCTTTAACCAAAGTAGAAGCATAGCATAATCAACCAATAGATTTTTAGAAACTATAATCGGGTTGTTTATGAAACAACTTTTCATAAGGACTAACTTTATCCAATACTAAGGAAGGAGTCCTATTGATCAAGAAAACAGCAGTATGTATAGAATCACTCCAGTAAACTAAAGGCAAATTCGATTGAAACATAAGAGCACAAGCAAATTTAAGAAAATGCTGATGCTTTATTTCAACAACAGAGTTTTGTTGCAGCGTATATGCACATGAGAAATGATGAACCATACCGTGTTCCTTTACTAATTGAGCAAATGCTAGTTCCGGTGCATTATCACTACAAAGTGCTTTAATAACAGCTTGATATTGAGTGTGAACATATTTAATAAAGGTAGGAAAGATACTAGTAACATCGCTTTTATTCTTCATCATATAAATCCAGGTAATCCTTGTACAGTTATCAACAATGGTTAAGAAGTATCTATATCCTTCTACAGACTCCACCTTAAAAGGACCCCAAACATTTAGATGAATCAAATCGAATGGACTGGCAGACAATCTATTATGAGACACAAGAGGTGAACACTTTTGTTTTGCTAAAGGACATACATCACAATGATGATGAGGTCAACTAGATTTAGCTATAGGTAAAATACCAGAAATATGTTGTAACTTGGCATGAGATGGATGTCCAAGGCGTTGATGCCAGAGGTGCCCATCGTCAAGCCAGGATCCACAGAAAAAGGAAGACTGAGAGTTGATAGAAGGAGTAGCATGAGTCTCCAAGATGTATAGACCATGTAAGAGAGCTCCTCTACCAATCATCAAGTCCCGAGTATGGTCCTGAATAAAGCAAGAATCAGGGTAAAAATATGCAGAACAGAGTGCATATGTCAACAAGGAACTCACACTTATGAGGTTAAATTTGAAAGTAGGAACATAAAGAATAATATGCAAAGTCAATGTAGATGAGATATGCACAGTGCCAGTATGAGTGATAGGTACCCTAGTGCCATTCGGAAGAGTGACTGTCACTCCTGTGACAGAAAAAGTCTCACTAAACAAAGCTAAGTCAGAGCAAACATGACTAGACGCTCCTGAATCAATTATCCAACTACCAAACGGAAGAACAAAATAAAGAGACGAAAGGCAATGGTATTGGAAAGTGAAACAATGATTTTCAAAACGTAAGTTGGTGGATGGAAAATATATTAAGACAGTACCGGCTGAAGCATTTGCAGCCATAGCTCCATGTTCGGTGATGGTAGCCGTTGGAAAAGGGGACGACTTCTCTTGAACCTGGAGATGGGTGTTGAGTTGTTGAACGAGTGACTGAACCTGATCCGGAGTAAACTTAGCAATATCAAGGTTTGTCGCTGTAAGTGCAGGAGGTGGCATATAAGGAACCAAGCCAGTAACTGCATTGGCTATGCATTGGGCCTAGGAAACTGATATTGGCTTTGTTGTGGCTGAGGTCTCACTCCGGGTGGTTGACTTTGAGCACATGGCTGATAAGAAGTCGAATAACCTTGTGAGTTTGGAGGAAGCCTCAGACCAAACTTGTGACCAGGAGGATAGCCATGAAGTTTATAGCACTTCTGCACTGTGTGTCCAGAACGACCACAATGAGTACAAAACGGCTTCTGAATTGGCCTAAACGCAGCATAAGCAACATTCTCAATAGGACCATAGTAACCACCATTATCTACTCCCTCAAGATTAGTAGAACAATAACCAGAAGTAAGATCAGGTGGACCTGTACTTTGGAAAACAACTTTATCCACTTTTGTAGAGGGTACAAGAGTCTTCTGCCTCTCATTAGACTCCACCATATGAAACACATCATCAATAGAAGGAACCGGTTTCAACATTAAAATGTGTCTATGTGTTGGTTCATAAACCTCATTCAAACCCATCAAGAACTTTGTTACTCTTCCACGTTGTTGTAATTTCTCCCTTAAAGCGGTTGTGTTACATTCATATTTTCCACAAGAACAAACATGGAGCTCAACGTAATTCTTATACTCTTCCCAAAGAGTAACCAATTCTGTATAATACGCAGTGACATCCATAGCCCCTTTCTGTATCGAATTCAAACGCTGTTCAATCTGGAAAACTCTCGGAGCATCATCTTGTTTAAAAGGTGACATCAAACTCTTGCAGATACCTTCAGCAGTAGGTACAAAAAGCAAACTCTGCCCAATCTTCTTGGGAACAGAATTCGTAATCCATGTAGAAACCATATCATTGCAACGAGACCACGAACCTGAATCACAATGATCACTAGGAGGCTGTGGAATGCTTCCATTGATAAACCCCAACTTGTTCCTGACATTGAGAGCCATACGCATTGAACGGCGCCAAGAATGGAAATCAGATCCAGATGCGAGATGATCCGAGACCAAAATCATCCCTGCGTGATCTGATGAATGAAGAAAATAAGGATTCTCATACTGATCCATGATTTGGCGATGTCCATCAATATTTGGGAGATTCGCAGCTGAATTCACATGATTTGTCGTCATTGTTGAGTTCGCAATTGGTTGAATTAAGAAGAGAAATAAGAAATCAAAGATCCAAGAAAAATTCTAGGCTTCGTCTAAAAGAAAACTGAAAACAAGATCGCAACAATGGCCAAAGAAACAAACCCAAATACGGCGAAATAGATCACAAAAATCAATTGAACAAACGAAAGAGAGATCAGTAAACTCATCGTATGAGATCGGAGCTCAGCTCTCACAATCGAAGAAGATGATGAATGAGAAAGATGCAGAAGCTAAAAAAAAAGTTTGTTATTTTGCTGTGATACCATATTAAGTTTGGTGCAAAAGTATAATTCTCATGCATGAATCAGAGTATCATATAAAGTGTATTTATACTCAGTAAAAGTATATTAGAATAGTAAGCAAAAGGAAACTTATATATTCTTATATATACTAATATAACTTTATAATATATAACGTCTATACTCTAATAACTATGTCATTGTTTCATTAAGTTCAAATCAACAAAGTCCATATTGTCAAGCTTTACTGTTTGGATTGATGAACTTAAATCAGTTTGGTAGTTTGAATTCTTTTCATGGTCATGGAACATGGTTTACGGTTTTAATCGATATCTATATTTTATGTCTTATAATTGTTTAGTTTGGTTACTTTTTCCTAACCAAAGGATTATCATAATTGAAGGATTTGATATGGACAAACGGGGCAAGTGATTGTCACCACCGACGTCATCTTTGTTTTTGAAAGTTTACAGTGAACTCTCCCATTATAAGATAAGTATTCTTTCATACATTTTTAAAGAAGATAAGATCTAATTGGTCATTAGTAAAACTTTAATAGTTGATGTGCCACTGGTTTAAATTTCATACAAAATTTTGGATTAATCATAATTTTTCCACAACATAAAAAAAATTATTAAAAGTGACGATATACCAGTTTTACACAAATTTGACAATTAATTTCTAGATTAACACTCCATCCTATCCAATTACTAGAATGACACAATTTTTACGTAAATTGACTAAAAAACCAGAATTTATTTTAAAAAAAAAATGGAAAACCAAAAAAAGTAGTATTTAAAATTTTGATTTAAGATATGATTAATGAAAAATAGAAAATGATTAAAAATAAAAATATGGTAGCGGAGTCCACTTCAATTGGTATTTTTTCACGAAAAGGGCTTGATAGCGCTGATGAAACCCTCTTCCTTTTGTATAGTGCCGCGACTTTATCTGTGACTCTGAGTACAATATTTCCGGGATCAAGAAAGTCCTCCCATTTAATGGGCTCTACACACAAGAAATAAAATTCCAAAACACAAACAATAATCACAAACAAGTCACAATCAACCAAACCATAAAACACACATAATAGTCATCGACTATGAATCGGTGTCGACCGATGCAACTTCCTCTGCATCGATCGAATCACACCTTGCATGGAGGAGTTACAAGCTTTGATATGGGCTATGGAGTCTCTCTTGGCGGCTGGTGTTAACTGTCAAAATTATGAGATGGACTGTGCAGAACTAGTCGTTATGGTGCAATCCCCTAACGAATGGCCCACCTTTTCCAATCTGCTGGACTATTTCAGTTTGCTCAGATCATCTTCTCCCTCCTTCACTTTTACCAGGATCCCGCGTACGTCAAATGTGAGGGCAGATTGTCTTGTTCGTTTTTTGAGATCTTTAGTTTCTGAAATTTCTTTTGTAAACTTTTACCCTCCAGTTTGGGCAACCAACCTTGGAGTTATCATTTAACTTAATGTTTGGTTGAAAAAAAAGACAAAAAACAAATATTGATTGTACAAATATTGATTGTTCATATCCTTAACTGGAAAGGAAATTCAAATAAAACAAATAAAATCTTAATCTACATCATCATGAATTTAAAATTGAAAACAATAGAATATACTAAATTAATTCATGTCACATGTTAGAATCTTTTATGTGTTGTAATCTCATACAGAATATTTTAAAGATATCAACACAATAAAAGTAGAACGTTTATCACCTGGTGTTGACACCTAAGTGTTTTAAACTCCTCAAAGCATGACATGTCATTAAAAACTTAACCCAATCAAATTATAACAATTAATACAACTAAGCATTATGTTCCAATAAAAATCAATCTCCTTTACACGTTACTTTTTCTCCCGCATCCCGATCGATGTCGTAGCCGCTATGTCAATCCTTCTCAAATCGAAGTGAAGAAGAATTCAATCAGAAGAACAGATCCAAAAACGTTTCATATGAAAAATCCTTTAGGGTGCGTTTATAAAAGATTTTGAAAAAAGGGAGCTATAACGAAATCCAGATGAAGGAAGGATGGTTGGAGAAATACCCTTGGTTCTATCTACACTTTCTGTGAGGATATCATATTTAGCAAAGTTAGTATTCGTTCCCACCGTGTTTAGTATTTTGATTATTTGGTTGGCGATAATCAGTTGCATCTCTGATCTTAGACAAAAAATTATTTGCAAAGTAAAGTGTCAAAAGCATTGAAAAAGAAAGCTTTGAAAGATTTCTTAAAGATTCTTAGTTCTAAAAAGTTTAGTCCGACGACATGATATCTGGCAAGATTAGATCAAGATACGAGCTGATCAAGGTGTTTCTTAAGGTTATTAGTTTACACTTTCTCTTTCTCATTTCTAAATGTTGTTGGAGCTAAAATGTTAAGGCTTTGTAATTTCTCAACTGCTCAGATTCTTTAATTAGGAGAGATAAGTGCCAAAAAAGCTTTATTGTCTAGCCGTGAACAGAAACTAAGCATCACATCACTTTCACTTTCTTACCATCAATATTTTAAAACTAAGTGTATCTTTATAACCTTGGAACCCAAAAAAAAAACTATGTTTATATACTATGAACTTGGGGGATCAAATTTTTGTAGACCCTTCTGTTGATAAGAAAACTCATTTACGACCATTCAAAATTGCACAACCAATAAAAATAAAGGAGACTTGAAAGAGTTGTTTTGTAATGCACAGAGTGTTATTTTCTTCAACGTTTCATGTTAATTAATGTCTCTTTAGCTTTGTTGACTCTCTTAGGCACCCAAGATTTTTTTTTCTTCTTATTTCAGAATAGAATTAACTGATTTATGATAACTAATAAATAAAAAAGTAGACATAAATTGATACATCACATAATGCTCATTGGATGTATTGATCATAATATTAGATTCTAGAATCTTCATGGAAAGTGTATTTTTGTGATAAAGCCTACTATATATCATACGATCTGTTTTTGGATATGCATGTCTGGTATCTAGAGATACTTTTTTTATGAGAATTTCGATACATCTTACATTGTCTTTTATCTGCAGATCTTTGGATTACAATGGCACATCCATTGTATTTTGTGAGGTTGACTGCAACGACAATACCAATTGATGGGTATGTACACCAAGTCCATTCTCGCAATTAATACCAACGGCAATACCAACTGTTTTGATTTGTGTATTTAATAATTTGGAAAGATAGATCACTTCCGATAGTTTTAATGCATGTAATCCCTAATTAATTATCTTTTTTGTGTTGTCTATGTTTTTCCGGGGAAGGAAGAAGCATTATACGTAGTTAATTCTTACAATTTTCATATTATTTGTGGATTTGGGGTTAATTTCAATTGAAGGATGAGGTGAACCATAGCCACTAATATTTCTTAGCTGGACTTATGTATCATTTAAGTATTTAGAGAAAATAATCATTTTTCATTTGACTTGATCACAAATAAAACCAAGAGTGAGAAAACGGTCTAAATATTCAAGTCTTAACCATTCTTGTCCAGTGGTATAGAATCTCTTCAAATTTCTGATCAGACCGGTACTGGAACTCTTTGTTCTCATCCTCAATCTAGATATCCAAGTAAGCCCTTTCATCTCGATGCCTAATGTTTTCCTAAATTTTAGTTATTGTGATTTCACTAGGAACATATCTATTTGATTATTGATTCCATGTCTTAGTGAGATAATATAAAGTTTATTGTTATTACTCTTTTTTTTTTAACGCCCATTTATTGTTATTACTCTAAATGTCATGCGTTTAATGTAAGAAATTTAAATGGAATTTATTTTTAAATCTATTTGTTGACAAAATATTTTTATACATTTTTTCAAGAAAACAAACAAATAAATGCTATAGAAATCATATGAAGCTTGTATATGAAGTTTCAGTATAAAGCGTTCACCTCATGTATTGTTTTTCAAAAATGAGAGTAATATATCTGTTTGATTTAATTATAGTTTTAAACAATATAATTTACATTACAACTTATATGTATTATTAAATAAAAAAATTCTAAATAAAACTATGCGGCATAGCGCGGGTGTCAACCTAGTATAATATAAAAATAAAATACTTATTATTTACAGGTTTTCGTAATCTCATCTCGCTAAATTGACATATGACAACATCTTTTATAACTTTATACATGCGCGATCATGTTAATGAATAACTTTGAAAACCAAACTTTACAATAGAAAATTATTATTTTTTCTTTTCTAAAATGTTCTTGTTAGTGTTTTTTCTAAACTTTTCTAGACAAGTGTCAAAATCTTAGCGATAAATTTATATGTCGTGAACCATGATCAAGCTAACGACTAACTTTGAAAATCAAATCTTACAATTTACATAATAAAAATGTTTTCATTTTCTAAATTTTTGACACTTTGTCAAAATCTTGTTGATAGATTTGACACTTGTTGCAATCATGTTAAGAGTTAACTTAGAAACCAAGCTTTATATAATTTATTAAAGAAATACAAAAAAGGTCAGTAAAATTAGGTTAATAGTTAGAAATTAGTTTTGGTTTTTTGTTTTTGGAAATTAATTTTAACTTTATATATATAAATAATTATTTGTTGTTACTTATGTATAGATTTCCTTTTTCATCATAGGTTTAGAATTGGGAACGAACTCAAATTCGAAAAGCTCTTATGGATAAAATGTTATTCCAAAGATGATGTAATAGGTCCAAAAATAATACCAGTTGGACAGGATTGTAAAATTGGTTTTATGGCTGACATTTGGGGTACAACTCGATACATGTGTACTTTGAAACAAGGACCAAATTATAAACACTATCAGAATTTTACAGCATTTAAGCAATTCAATTGGTTTGATGAAGAAAATCTGTCGGATTGGAGAGCTAGAGAAGATGGAATATATTTAAAGAGAGAAGGTATTTTCAAAAATGATAATATGCATAAAGTGTATGATTGGATGACTTAAAAATATTATAACAAGCTATGTCAAAATAAAAAAGTAATATTATTATTTAAAAGTAAAATTTATATATAGATAAATGCAAAAGGCATCAGAAAAAATATAACGTAAATATGTAATTAAAAACACAAAAATAAAGTGCTAGCTCGTTACGTACCAAAGAAAGAAAGAAAAGCTCATATTTGTTTTGTACGGAAGAAAGCAAGAAGAAGCTCATAATCATTACACGAAAATTCTATTAAGTAAAAACGTGAAAATGTCTTTTACTATTCGCACTACTAAATATATATCGAAGTACAACGATGTGGGAAACGAAAATTTCATTAATCACCAAAATATCACAAAAGTAAAAAAAAAATATATATATATATATCTTATTATATAAAATTGGATTTTGAAAATTAGCCATTAACAAGATCATGACACGTGTCAAGTATACCGATGAAATGTTGATATGTGTCAAAATTATTATTTTTCAAAATAATTAATTAAGATAATAACATTAAATCTACATAAAATCACATGTTTATATCTAAAAAGAAATTTCTTAAATCAAAAAGAAAAAATTAACAAAGCTAATATATTTTTGTTGTACGCTAAATTATATTATACGTGTTTTCTCAGTTAGATTTTGACATGTATAAACAAAAAATAATAATTCATTAAACCTGTATATTATTATTAATCAATAAATAAAGAATAACAAATCTAAAAATAATAACATAAGTTATGTCAAAATAATTATTATTTTTGAAACGAGTGGGACAGCTAATTAAGAAAATAACATTATATTTACATAAATTTACATGTTTATATTGAAAGCTTTGATCTTTAATTTTTTTTTCTGATATAAATTTGCTTATATATTGTGGTTCTTTAATTCGTGCAGGTTCTTCAATGGAAGTTATCATATGCAATGAATTTAAATCAAAATATATAAAGCCCACTAAACTAATGTTTGGTATAGTTTTGCTTTTTATTATTGTAATAATTATGATAATATATTTAAAATATAAAAATATAAATAAATGTATGAGGTAAATACAAATATGATTTTTTCTCTAACTACAATAAAAATTATTTATAAATTTACTTCAGAAAATATATATATTTTTTAAATATATATATATTGTTTAGGATTTAGGATTTATTTTCTTCCACAATTTAAAAATCAGCACATAGTCCGCCCCTATGTAGTTTAGTATATACAATTGTTTACAAGGAATCAAGCAATGTCCATAGAAGCAAGTCTAAGCTGTTTCTCAAGAGGCAAGTGATCTCTGAATGCTACACAAATGTAATGCATTACTTTCATAATCATTGGTGCTTTTCCTCTTTCACTTCCCTCAATCTGCTGTGAGCTTAGCCCTGCATTGGCGTCTGTGTCAGTTGCAAAATTGTAAATACGTTCCAATGAAGTCCATAGAAACGAGATGAAAGGCTCTGCGACTACTTCATAGATGGGATCAGACAGGAGAGAATTTATGGTAAAAGACATATCGCTCAACACCGTGAAGCGGTCTAAAGTGAGAAACGGCATGTATTCGCAGCAGATGCTAGAGAGAAGGCCAACAAAGAGAATTGCCTGTAAAAGGATAAAAGAAGATTTCAACATAGAAGAAAGAATCTGATGAATCAGTTATTGACATTGACATTGAGGCTTACAGTGGAAGGATAGCTAGAAACGCAGCTGATTTCAACTGCATCAACGAGCCACTGTCTTTTGATTCCTCCTTCGGCGTGATGCAGAGCCGCTACTATCTCAATCAACACGTCCCAAATACCTAACAAATACGAAAATTTTGATTGTAACATGATATTTGATTGTACCTAGCTTACATATAGCAATTGAGGATAGTAGTAATTAACTGACCTGACTGTTCACAATTTAATATAATAGCCTTCAGTTTTCCTAACTCGGAAAATGGAATTGAGCCAAGTTTTGCTAGCTTGGCTTTTGCCTGGATCTTCTTTAGATCACCTTGGAAGTCTGTCTTTCCGTTTCCAGGTTCAAGATTTGAAACCTGCATATGAAAAAACAAATCTCAATTAAACGACGAGCTGTCCACAAAGTGGTACGTAGCTTACAAACTGGCAAACAAAAGATGCATGATGCAGATATTACATACCTGCAGGAATTTGTATAACCAATCCAGACGCGACTTCTGCAGACATCTAACTGCCTCTGACCACTCTTTCACCGAACCCATCTGATCTGCTATAGGAGATTGTGATGCTACTGGTAAGACAGCAAAAACCAACTCTATGCAATTTTCAATCTTTGTGATGTATTCTGAAGAATCAAGCGAAGTTTCTTCAAGACACTGACTCAGACCCTTCCAACAAGAGACCCTCAATGAGCTCTTCTGTTCACAGCTATATGCTTGGTCTGAAGATAGCGAGATTACAAAACAAGAGACATCGTCAAACAATTTATTCATTCTTGAACCTGAGAATTCTCTCATTAAATACCCTAGATGACAGAGCAGGCATGACTGGAGACTTTGCTCTAGCGCCTTGAATCTGGCTAGCTCAGACAACTCATCTAGAAAAGCTAGAAGTTCATCAAATTCTCTTGCGTGGGCTAATGAAAATTTGAAGCACTCTTCCCTAAGAGTTCCTTCCTTGGGAACATCCCCTGATTGCGATACATCAGTCTGAGTGTCTTGTTTCATTAATCGTCTTATTGTTGCTCCCCAGTCCAAGTTTGGCAATCTTGGAGCATGAGACAAACACCGCAAAGCACTTTCCAGTGTGCCAATATTCAGAGGGCTACCCGCCTAAAATTCAACAAAGATTAATAAGTATGAGAACAGATTGCGGTCTATTTCCAAACTAATCTCCTTATACTTTACTATAGCAGCAATATAATGAAACAATTTCAAGTTTTTTTTTTGTTCCACCTACAAGAATCAAGAAAGCATTTAAGTTTAAGCAGACATACCAAAGGAAATCTTGGATTTGTCAGGCCTTGAGCAAGTTTCATGACCATGGTATGTTCAGGAACATTGTGAGAGATGGAATTACGATGAGAGGAATCAGATTGGTTTTCATTGCTGAGACTTGATGCTTCCTTGGACCGCATGTAATTTCTAAGAATTGAGATTGCCCATGCAGCATAATGTTGGAGCTGGCGATCCTTGGTATTTTGCGCGATAAGAAATATTTCTTGCACAACTGGCGTCAACTGCTGAGTAAAATATGCGTTTGAAAGCAAAGGACCTGACACATAAGAGATTTCCTGTAGCAAAAATAAATGAATGTTAGGAACCCAAACACATTTATCTATATGGGAATAAATCAAGTAATGATATTGAGAAAGATAGACCAAAGAACTAACGTTATCACCAGAACTGGCTGGAGGAGCACGGGGTAGCGGATGGGAATACACCAAATTCCCAGCACCTGCTCCTAAAACATTAACAACTCCGAGCATGCCTCCAAAGTGAGCAACCGGTGGGTAAAGTCCAGAGTAACATGTCTTGAACAGTTCTAGCAACCCTTTAACAGACTCAATCTTAACAGGGTGGATACCTTCATTCAAAACAGAACCAAGGAGGTCTCCCGCCCCAATACAGGATGCCATCAACAACCTCTTACGTAAAGCACCAGACTTTCTAACAATAACCAACTCGGAAATAAGGTCCTTGAAACAACCGATTAGATGATCTACCTCATGTGCATCAAACAGTTCTACTTTTTGGCAGAAAGTGATCACAATTGGAAGTGCAAGGCAGGAACCAACTGAAAACAGTCTCACTGATACCTTACTATTAGAACCCGGAGTTTGCTTAAGAGAATCTGCATATGGGATCCATGATACAATCAGGTTTTTAATCTTTACAACAGCGTCTTTCTTCCCAGCTCTGTATACTGCACCAACTGACATCCCCAAACCTATAATGAGTCCAGCTATACCCCATGTATCATCATCAAAATCATCAGAACTCTCATCCAACAGCTGAGGTAAACCTATAACGTTGTCTTCCTTTCCAGGTGGGAACAGTGCAGACAAGCTTTCTAGGATATCACACGGAGTGTGCAGGAAACAATGTAATATTGAAGATAGCAACCTCAGTATCCTCCCTAGGAGCCGTTCTTCTTGGTTCCAGTAGGAGTCCCTGTCCATATCAGAGCTGGCAGAGGCTTCAGTCCGAGTGAGCAGATCTTGGCATGAAAAACCCAATCCAACGCCACAGGCTCCTTTTACAAGAGTGCTTTTACTGCTACACAAAACCTGAAAGACATGAGAAATATTTTTAAGTGGAAATGAATCATGTAAGGAGTGAGAAAGACCAAGACTGATTGTGCATGCAAATTTACTACAAAGTATGCGTTTTCACAAAAGAGTTAGCACTGTAAATTTTTCCCGCAACTCATAGGTATAGGTACCTCAAGAAGCCCAGATATATTCTGAAATTTCTGCTTGTGGTCAGTCACGTGTAGGGACGACGAAATCAATCCAAGAGAAATAGCAGCCGTCCACTGACGGTGTTCATGCTCATGCTCCAACAACCAACTCAACAGAAATTTTGATGCAGTCGCTTTAATATTATGAGCAGCAGCTGGCAAAGACTGAAACAACAAACAGATTAAAATACGTATTGAGACAGTTGACCACTACAGATATGGAAACACATTTCTATGAAATCGTACTTGACATAGTGCACCCAGCGCCAGTGCTATGTTTTCTGCACACCTCGGAAGAGCTTCTTCCGCCATATGTACCAAACTCTTCATGAAAAGCACAAGATAATCCCAATTAATGTTTGAACACTTAGAATGAAGCATTCGAATTAAGCTGCAACAGAAAAAAACTATCTCAAACCTTCATGATTTTGTTTGCAGCATTAGAGGTTTTATCCAATTGTAATTCTTTAGTCGTTGCATCAATGGACAATATATTAGCTCTCATCCAACGCCGCATAAAAGCTTTCAGTGATTGCAAGGAAATAAGAGCAAGGGAAATATTTCTTGAGAGCTGGAGTGATTTGACTACTACTTTAAATGCCTCCTCATATTGACCATGAACATCACGAAAGCTCTGCGATCAACAATATGAAAGTCAGTATGCAGAAGTCTAGAAAATCTCCTAGCAGAAATTTAAATTTACAATACTTACTCTTGATGACCCAAACTTCACATCTCTAGGGTTATAAGATAGACATAATAATGCCGCACCAGGTAGTTCACCAGTCTTCATTTCTTTCCCTGTGAATCAGATGGTGCTGCACTTAGTTTATGTGGAGTACAAAGAATGTTACATAACTGATTATTTGGAATATTTAGCGAAAAGGTATACATAACGAATAGAACTGAGTATTTCATAATGCAACTGTATCATAAGTTTCAAAGCACAGCAAGAAATGAAAATTATTAAGTTAAGTTAGTTATTAGGCATAAAAGAAAGCACAAGTAAAAATTTCCATCTCAAGGTTTTATTTATTTATTCCAACAGACTCACTTGCATTTTTCACTAAAATTGTGTTTAAGGACTATTTTAGCTGAAAATCAAACTACACCTGCGGGGAAGATGACCTGAGGTATCACATCCAGCAACTTTTCAATCTTATTACCAGGAAGTTTTTTCTGTCTTACATATCTACGCCGGACGCTGTTAGGTCAGAAAGAGAAGTCATTTAAATATGATGATAATGAGATTCTAAACCAGGAAAAGTTTCGTACATTACAAGCTCTATACCTGTGCTCATGAATCATGATCTTGATTGAAAGGTCTTCTAAAGCATTCAAAATTTTCGCATTTTTCTCCGAGAAGAACATATATGCACAATTATTGTTGAAGTCAGAAATTTTTTTTTCCATAAATGATACCTGAAAAAAATGGATCATGATTAGATAAAAGTGTTATATTAATAGTTTAGAGCCAAAGATGGTCTGGAACATACCAAAAGAAGACGTACAAGAGACTGAAATCCAATACTTACCTCATATTGACCAAGGGCCACTATGGCAGAGACTCGTGCCTTTGTCCATAGGGAATCAAGAGGCATCTGCATAGAGCTCCCAATTTCCCACAAAATGTTCAAAACGTTTTCTGCATCTTCCGGATATGCTTCGGCATCCATTGCACCCCACTTTAGAAGAAGGCATACACTGCAACATATTCACCAAAGCAATGCTAGTTATACATCAAATATTTTTTCAGACACCTCAAACAGCAATGGCTAGAAGATCCATGCACCAATTTAGACACCTCAATTGTGCCTATAAATATGATTTGGGATGTTAGCTCTGCTAACCTATAAGCAAGGAGAGGATCCAGTTTGATGTTTATAGCATGTTTCTTAATGACACCCCATGCAGTATAGAAATCTGGATAAACAAAGCAAAAGTTACGATAAAAAATGAGTAAATAGAAAGGCATTAAGTCACACAAATAAGTATTAAGATAGTACCAATGACATCGGCTTCACAGAGATGGGAAAGACTCTGAAAACCAAGTGCTCGAACTTGACAGTCTTGGCTTTCTATACAGGCCTATCAAAGTAGGAATCCAGTTGAAAATATGGAAGGCACTCCAAAATTTCCAATATACAGCCAAAGCAGCAACAGCAAACGTTACTTGTGAAACTATACCTGAACGGACAAGATTAGGTCTACTCCCCTATCAGGGTGTCTCTTGCATACATCGTGAATGGAAGCAGCCATACTAATGCAGATATGTCTCTCTGAAATAAAGTCTATGAATCCTTTTGGGCGCAACACCTCCTGAATATTTAAAATAATTGGTACCATAGAAGTACATATAAGTAAGAATAGCAAGCTGACTTTATTAATCTCGAACAAAATTTCACATTGGTAAGAAGAGCTTACTTGCAGACTGGAAAAGGCACGGTCATTGACTACCCAGGTCTGGCAAAGTAATCTAATGGCTGTAGCATACAACAGACTAAAATAAACAATCATCAGAGCTACTCATGTCGACTCCATTTTATGACAGTCAGAAACGGAAACAAGGTAGAGCCCAAAAACCCAATTCAACAAGTTTGGTAAATGTAGGTTAAAGCATGAAACATCACATACTAATCTTTTGGCTTACAAATCAACCTTTTATCATATATTATAAGCCGAGTATCAAAGTTAATGGAACCACTTATAGCTGTTTGCAAAGACTACCCGTTTACCCAGAATCAACTATTATAAACACGATTAAAAAATATGATACACAAGAAATTATCAGAAAAAGGTGTACTGACCCTTTCGCATCCTTGTGCAGCATTGGAGTAATAGTCTGAACTACAAGCGGAATCATCACCTGTTGTGCAGCTAATGACGGGAGTAACCCCAGAAGTTTGGACTGCACATCAAAGAAATAAATTGAGAACTAGACTAAAGGAGTAGACTAAAGGAGTGCTAATAGAAGGGACCAGCACTTGGATTTGAGATACATAAAATGAATGAGAGTAGCTCACCAATAGACTCTGACAAGGGACGTGTGTTCGAGATAACAAGTTGCTGTAATATAGAACAGCTAGCAACAGCGGGACACTCATCTTAGGATCAATGCCACCAATAATATTCAAAGAATCAATACCATCAGCTCCTAGGGACGGATGCATCACCATGACACCAGCAACAGCACCAAGTAAAATAGGTATCTCTTGCGAAAGACAAAACGATGCAGCCTTTTTTCTATCCCAAAACCGTTCAGCGTGTTCCCTAAGTAGTGAATTCCAAGTCACTGGTCCAGAATAAGTTTCCTGTTTTTCACTTCCATTGGGGTAAGCCACTCTGAGGAAGGAGGACGTGGAAGGTGCGTAATCATACTGAAAGAAATAATAAGAACATTCAAAGAATTAGTGAGCAATTTGATTCTGAGTTACTCTTGTGTAACACTTTGATATGGCGTTATGGACATAAATTAAAATACACATGTTTATCTCCAACCCTCAAAGGAGTAATTATATGAAATAACCTAACCCATGAGTGGATCTATGTAACTCATTATATACAGATTCTGAAAGAAAATAGCAGGTTTCTCCACAAGAACTAAACCTGATGCCAGAGTTGCTGCATGACCCTCAACACGACAGAGCCCACCCTGCTGAGTGGTGAATCTCCCTTACTTGTGTGGAGCTCAATCTTTGGTGAATTTGACATTGTTACCAAGACAATTTCTACGATGGAAAGAACCTTACTTGCTGCTACTTTGACTGATTTAGAAGGAGAAGACATCAGTGCTACGATAGGGAACAGTAATAGAGACTCCACACTTGAACAGGCTGCATCTTTCACCGATAAGTTATCTACGAAAGGATTGCAAATAATCAAATTCTTAGTCCAAAAAAATACACATAGAAACAAAAAAGGGATGAGTACGCACTAGGTTGAAGGGAGTAAATCAGCTATCACACTATCAGACAGCAAAACGAGTAAGAGGGTAATGAAAAGAAAGATGGAGATACAAATATACCATTTTCAGTTTTCCATTTGAGCAGAAAAAGCAGGAATTTCAAAATAGAGAGTTGTTCATGCTCAACATTGGATTTGGCAAGCATGAAAACGAGCGAGAGAACCACCAAAGATAAATCAGGTGAATATGGTAATCCAACGTCTTTCTGAACAGCCAACAAGTGCTTCAAAGATTCGATAACAGACTCTTGTTCGGTTGTTTGGACATGAGGAGAAGAGCAAAGAAGAAGTACACTATCTACCAGTTGCACACCGAGAAGATGAACTTCTGTTACTTCCTGGTAGTTTAGATAAATGAATGAATATCGGACAATGAGCACAAATTTTAAGATGAATGAATGATGAAATTAGTAACATACCGATCCAGTTCCAACCAAGTCTCTCACTACCACAGTATAAGCATCCGCTAGAGTCTTGACAATGCAGCTGAAATTCCTATTGTCCTGAAAAGTATCAGAAATTTAGAACTGGATCCTAATACTGCACCCCATTATTTGCATTGGCTGCTAATTCATGCATACTTACTTCCAGATTTTTCCCCGGTATATATTTTAGGCAACGCAGAAGCAATCTGAATATCGGCAGTGCTTCTTGGCTGGATGAGCAACAAAGAGAAGCCATCGATGAAATCAATTCCCTCGCAAACAAGGACGACGACGAATCTGCAAGTGGAATCCGAAGTACTGTGAAATTCAAGAACGGCTCCAAGAATTCACATACTCCCACCATTCCTAATCGTCTGTTATGCATCACAAAGAGTGATACTTGATGAAGAAGCTCCGTCAGTGTCTCCGCTCTGCTATAAAGAATCTGAAACCAACAACAAGAAGCAATCAAAGACTAAGCTAATTGCAACAATTCAAATTATACGAACGAATCCATGAAAATCACATACCCTAACAAACGGATGATTCTCCGCAGAACTAAACTTCCAATTCCCATCCTTCTGTTCATAACCAATACGAATCAAAAACCCTAACCCCTTCACGAACAGCGAAACCAATTTCGTATCGCATCCTTCGAGAGCTGATTGAAGTTCCAACAAACCACGAGAGAGGTTTAAAACGGAGTCTGATACTAATCGACATAGCTCACGAACGGATTGATCAACGACAGTGATGGATTCGGAAGTGAGGCAGAAGGAGATAGCTTCTCTTCCAGCTACGGATTCTGATCCTAATCGTTCCGGAGCAGATCGTAACTTAGAGAAGACGGAAATTACTGCGAATCTTTGTATGGAAGGTTGAGGTACGCGAGTTTTCTCTAGTAACGGAGCATACGAAGCCATCGCTTTGACCGGAGATAGAGAGATAGAAGACAACGGCTAGTTTGGAGGCGTGAACGGAGGAGGGGTTTGGAATTTACAGCGCCGGGAAGAGGAAGTCCGATCAGCTGGTGTTATATAATGCGCCGTCTCGATTTGGCCCAATAAGCTGAGATAATTAAACTGAAGAAGAAGATCAAGTTAGAATACAAATTGAAAATAGAAAGAAATTTTAATTTAATAAGTTAATTTACCTTTTTTGATACTAGAACTCACCAAGTATTTCAAAACAAGTTAAATTAAATTTTAAAAAATTTAGAATTATATATTATAAAATTATTTGAAAATATATATTAAATAATAAAATTAAAATTTATTTCAAAAGAAGAAAATAATAAATAGGACTAAAACTTTATAAATATTAAACATATATAACTTGTGAGTTTAAAAAACACAACTATCAAAATAAAAACTTATAATAAAATAGTAATCTGGTAAAAAGACTCAACTCTACTTAAAAGTTATAAAATCAAAAGTCATAATAGATAGGGATTAATTATAGAAATAGGATTTTTTCAATTTCTTATAGAGTAAAACCTCTATAAATTAATAATATTGGGACCAGGAAAATCTATTAATTTATAGAAGTTTTAATTTCTCGATAAATTAATAATTATTAATTTATAGAGAGACTTTCCTAATTTGGTAAAAAAACATTAAAAATAAGATTTAATGGTTATAACTAATATTTTTATAAAATCAATTACAATGAAAATAACAATTATCATGTTTTGACGATAGCACTTAAAGATTTTTATACAGTAAAAATATCAAAAATGAACTCTAATAAAAATTAATGTGTCGATATATACATATATTTGGATAATTCTATATAATTATTAATTTATATTATTGATGGGACCATATATTTACAAAGGATTTTCAAAAAAAATATTATTTTATTATATTATCGAATAATGTCCAAAATTACACTAGTCCTAAGTTGGGACCAGAGAAATTTATTAATATATAGAGGTTATTAATTTACCGAGTATTAATTTATAGAGGTTCTACTGTAAATTAAATTAAGGACTTATAGTCGAGAATTGCAGAAATAGGGCTTTTTGGTTAATCAAAAATACCAAATCACTCTTCTCAATTATCACTCTCTCTTTCACTTTTACGATGTCGTAACTCGAAGAAGAGAAGACTTGGTGACCGCCGATCGCCGACCACCGTGACTTCTTCTCGCTTAGCCGGTGCACCGAGGTCTAGTCAACGAAGGTCTCACATCTTCCTCTTGGCGAATCTATTTCTTCTTTCTCTTATTGTAATCTCTGCGTTGAAGGTTTTAGGAGAAAAATCAGATTTCAATTGATGAACGATTACAAATAAGAAAAGAAGAATGACAAGCTTTTGTCTTGGGTATGTGTTAATTGGTTAAGATACATCATCTTCTCCGATTGAATCGACAAATTTCTTTCACCTTCTCCAATTAATATCCAAAATTCGATTACTGATTAGAGCCATTGGGTTCACTAGATAGTATCCCTTAGCTAGGGTTTAGATTTCTTCATCCAAAGTAAAATAGAATGAAATCCACTGAATTCACATGATTAAAGATGTTCACATGATCAAAGATGGATTCGACCAAAAAAAAATAGCCATGGTTGGGTGAGAAGAGCGAGAGTCCGGATGATCGTACTTGTGTCTGCCACAAAAAGGCCTAATACCGAGAGTCCGGATGATCGTACCTTATCTCAAAGTTTTGGGCCACTAAAGCTTCTTTTACATAAATAGATTATAAGTATACTAGGTACGGACCCGTATGTGCGTGATTGATTTCAAAAACTATGTTTACTATAAGGTTTGTAATATATTATGTACACATAGAGTTATATTTATAGATATAATTATTTGTTAAATCATTTACAGTTCTAACTTATATTAGTTTGGTTTCATTCGGTTTGTGATTTTTGAAATAATAAAGGTTTCAGCATAAAATTAAGATTCACAAAACAACATATCTGAATCTAACGTTTACCAAATTAGTGATTAATCAGAATTATATAAAACTTGTAAATTATGAAACGGATAAAAACCATCAAAAATATTAAAACTTCTAGAAACGAATTACCTAAATTCTGAAGCGGGTCAATCTCGTCCCGGTAGTCATACTCCATAAGGGGTATAATATTTTTTTTATCTATAAAAACTCATTCCTCGAAATATTTAAGAAATAATATTAAAATATATATAAGATTTTATATTTTTAATCTGTTAATTTTGAAATTAAGGAATCTTTAATATACGTTTTTCTTATATATAAGAAATTTTTTATATGGAAAACTGAAAATTAGGATTTGCATAAGTTTAAATATTTTATACTTGAAAATAAATTTAAGATGCCGTCAAATTGCTTTTTAAAGATTTTCCAATATTTGCTATTCAAAATTAATTTCAATTTTTTTTGGTCAAAAAATTTCAAACAATATGAAATAATATTATTTATATTTTTGAAAATATGATTTAAAAATAATTTTTTACATCTCATGTTATAATTTTTTTATATATTATAATACATAGGTTTTGAAAATAATTTCGAAAACATGTAGGGGATAATATTTATTAATATATGCCAATTTTAGAATTTATAGGAACATAATATTGTGTATATAAATAAATTGAGTAGTCACCATTTTTTGTGTAAAAATAAATAAATTAATAAATAGAACAGCAATAGCAGTTTTATATAATATTATAGAATATTAAGGGCAAATAATAAATTAAGCACAAAGCTCTCTCACGACGACACGTCAGTTTTTCTTCAACAATGCTTCTCTTTTAATATATTGGGGATAGATTTGTAAAAAAAAAAAACCAAACCAAAATTGTTAGAATAGGATAACCAACCGAACCGGGAAATTGAGAGAACTTGTAGCTGTTGCAGCAACAAAAAGTGAAGGTGAACCAAAACCATTATATATCTCGTGTTTTTTAATTTGTTTTTATCTCGTGGTACCAAAGGAGTCAGTCCTATTATATGATATGTTTTTGTTTTTATTAGTAAAATCTATAATTTATCAACATGTAGTATACCAATTTAGATTTACTTACCACATTAGTAGGAAAAACCACTAATTTAGGTGTCTTAATTTTTCACATAATTCATTCCAAAATAATTACTAAGAACAAAAAAAATTGTTTTTAAAAACTCCAACTTTTATTTTAAAATGTCGTGTTAAGTTGGAAAAATATCATCAGACAGTTAAATACTTAAATGTTAATATTTTAAAGTCATTTAATGCAAAAGATACTCAAATGATATTAAGATACTCTAATGAAAAAGGGAGATAAGATCATTTTGAGTTTTAGGCTTTTAATCCAAACCAAAAAGGTCAGGATCAGGAAAAAAATGGGAAAATTGGAAAAAAAAGATCACTAAAAAAAAAATTGTCCATCTACACCTTTTTTCTTTTTAAATGGTCATTTTTACCTAAAATACCTATAGAAATTGAAAAACCCATATTTAAAAAGTTTAAAAATGTGAAATATAGGAAAATAACTAGATATTTAATAATAGAGGTAATATTATTTTTTACAAAAAAAAAATGTATAAGTTGTTTTTTTGATGGATAAAATTTGATATAAAAATTTTAGAAAACGTTTTCTGCTGTCCTGAAAATTTAAGATGATGTGTTCTAACATTTTGTACATGTTATACTAAATCAGGAATAGTTTCTGCTCTAAATAGTTTAGAGGCCCGAAATTCTGAATTCTACAAAATTCAGAATTTGTATTCTACGGTTTACTCTATGTTCTAAACGTTTTAGTATAATCTTTCTACGGTATACTCTATGCTGTAAAATCGTTAGAATATGTGTTATTCTTTTTACTCTATCTCTGAGAAAATTAGTTGACATCTACTACCAAAAATTAGATTGTATACTCTGAAACTTTTAGTGATTGCTAAATATAGAAAGTGAATATTTAGAATAGGAAACTCAATATTCATCTAATAATTAGCGAAGATCGAATTTATTTGTTAAGATTGTGTTCTACGAAATTTAGAAATAGTTGTCTAACGATTTTAGAAATTATTAAAACAACTCTAATTGTTTAGTGCACTACCTTATGGTTTGTAAACCGTTTTCTCCCATTTCTTTTCACCATTTTCGAGCCATGGCAATGCACATCTATGTTAAGAGTGGTGTGTGGAGATTGTTTGACAATCATGAGTGGAGATTTATTATTGATGAAGAAAATCGTGGAAGATTACTAACTTTGGAATAGAGTACAACACATGAAGAATTGAAGATTATGGTTTCAGAAGCCTATGCAATAGAGCCTAGTATGGTTGATATGGAGCTAAGTTTTTTACCCACAGATCTCACTGCTGATTGTCCTCCTGTCGTTATGATGAATAATAGTCAGGTCACAAATTTTCTTTCATACTATAAAAAGAAGAAAATAGTAAATTTGTGTGTGACATTTAAAGGTGGTGTTGAGGATGTTGGGAGCAAATTCGAACTGGATTTGAATAAATAACCAGGGGTTTCAAGTGATAAAGATGACGATGATAGACCGAATGAAAACCTAGCTTTATTTGTGGGTACTAATGATGCCAAACGGAATGATGTTTTAGGAAAAAAGACATCCGACGAGAACGCCGGTTATGGTGTTGGAACGTCGTTCAAAGGTGTGAGCGTAAGGAAGGGTCAATATTTCAAAAGCAAAGAAGTGTTACAAGCAACAATGGAATTGTATGCGATGAGGTACAACTGTGACTACAGGGTTACAAAATCTGATACAAAATTCTGGTGTATACGCTGCATAGAGGATATTTGCAAATGGAGTCTTCGTCGTGAGTGTTTAAATGGGTCTACGTATTTCAAGATCAACAAGTTTGTGGGTCTCCATACTTGTGCTCCTTCAAAGAAGAAAAAAATTTGTAGGACACCATCAGCTAAAACAATTGGACATCTTATTATGCAGAATTATGAGGGTGTATTGGAAGGGCCTAAACCGAATAATATCATTAATATTATTCGTACAGAGTATGGTTGTGATTTAACTTACTCTCAGGCATGGGAGTCTCGCGAGTATGAAGTGAATGAAGTTAGAGATATTCCTGAGAAGAGTTATGGTAAAATACCAAAGTACTTGTACATAATACAAGAAGCGAATCCGGGTACATTTACATATTATGAAGTTGATTGCAACAATAGATTCAAATATCTATTTATTTCTTTTGGTCAGTCAATAAGAGGATTTTACAAGGGAATGAGGAAAGTTATTGTGGTTGATGGAACATTTCTGAAGAACAAATACAAAGGAGTTCTGCTAGTTGCTACAACTGTAGATGGTAACTCTGATTTGTATCCAATAGCATTTGGAATTGCTGATTCTGAGAATGATTCTTCATGGGAGTGGTTTTTTGAGCAACTTAAGGTTGTTATTGGAGATGATAAAGATTTATCTTTCATATCAGATAGGCATGTGTCAATTAGCAAATCACTTGAAAAAATCTATCTATTGTCTACTCATGGTATTTGCATCCACCACTTGATTGGTAATGTAATTACATATCACAAGGGAAGGGGTGTAGCTGATTTGGTTTCAAGAGCATCTAAAGCTTATAGAGTTGCTGAGTTTGAAAAACATTTTGGAGAAATTTGCAACATCAGTCCTGCGATTGGAGAGTACCTAGAGGATGCTCAGGTTAAAAAAGGGCTCGATACCACTTTCTTGGATACAGATATGACTTAAACACAAACAATGCTGCATAATCGATCAATTCAGCTTTGAGATCACCTAGAGAGTATCCAGTAATCCCTTTGTTTGACAGCATCAGAGAGATGTTAACACGGTGGTTTTTTGAGCGAAGAGAAAAAGATTTCAAGAAGAATAGTGAAAGGTAAATACTTTAAAAGTTATCCGATTGGAAGAAACATAATACAGGTTAAAGCGAATGGGGTAGACTTTGTGGTTGACTTGGAGAAAAGGACATGTTCATGTGGGAAGTTCCAAATGGGCAAACTCCCTTGTAGACACGCCATCAAAGGAGCTTTTGATATAGGCAATGATCTCTATCCATATGCTGATGATATGTATAGCACTACCAGTTGGAGAGAGTACTATGAGGAGACTGTTAATCCAATAGGTATTCCAGAGAACGAATGGGGCATCCCTGACCACGTTGAGGCTGCAAAAGTTATACCACCTGAAACAAGAAGACACCCTGGTAGACGAAGAAAACGAAGACATGAAACGGTTGAAGACAAGATAAGAGCGTCTCAACAATCACAATCGTCAAAGAGACACAAGTGTAGCTGTTGTGGTAAAGAAGGACACAACCGATCCACATTAGATGTCCCAATATAGGTAAGGTTATGTTTTATTCTTTGTTAGGATTTTAAACCATTCCCATTTTCTTTGGTTATTCTTTGTTGAATTATTCATTTCTAGTTTTTGTTTAAACTTTACTCTTGAGTTGTCAAGTCTAGTTCAACATTTCATTATTTCACTTTCTCTGGTTTCTTCCTTAAGAACATAAAACCAAGTTAACAACACGATCATTCTCAAATGCTAACAAATTCGATTAAAAAATATGATCAATGTGATACGCTCACAAACCAATTTTTCACGGTGAAGATCCAAAAGGAAAAAAAGCTCACAAATTCAAAAAAAAACACACATGATCATACTCATACGCTCAGCCTAGTAATTTGTTGCATCCAATCATGATCATGCACAATATCACTAAGATCACCATCATCTTCTTATTGCTGGTTTTTGCTTCAGACAAAGCATCCTCTATCTTCTCAAATATCTCCTTTTCCATCTTCTCGTAAACTGTTTTCTCAAACTCCAATCTCTCTGTTCTGAAATCTTTCAGATGCTTCTCAAATTCAACATTCTTTGCAGTAAGGGTATCTATCTCGTTGACAAAAGCCTCATCAACCCATTTGAAGGTGTGATCATCGTTCCTAAGCTACAAGAAGCCCAACTGTTATAATCAAAATCAAAAACAAATTCAAACGTGTAACAATACCAATTTACCTTGTTTGATACAACAAAGACACAACGATAATATCTCCGGTAAGGATTGGGATCAGACTTCGATATAAGTGCTACAATTCCTTCCCCGCACCAACATCTCCTTGGGACACCAACCACTCTTCCTCTTGCACGGGAACTAGTTTATCCAGTCGAATTTGTCGATAAATTGCTCATCTTCTTCTCACAGTCGAACGAGAACTAGGTCGACTTTAGGTTTCTTAAATTTGGGGATTTATGTGTGTCACTGTAAAGGATCGGGTTTGGTGCAAGATACAGAATCGGTTAAGTTATTAATTTGGTATTAGCTCTTAAACCAAATTAAAAAATCGGTTTGATAATAAACCAAATTAAAAGTCATACCATATATTAACTTAAAAATGAAACCAAAGTCAAACAATATAATTTAGTCAAAAATGAAACCAAAGTCATACAATGTGTCAAACTAAAGACATACTAAAAAGATGAAAAGTCAGTCAATTTCGACTCTATGAGACTCCAACTTTGGAGGGACATAGTTCTTCATACGCTCAAGTAATAGTGGATCGTTTGCAGCTTCCCACATATCGACAGCAATCTTCAAACGTGCTTGTTTGATGTTCTCATCGGTCATCAAATCCAAACTTAGAGATTTCATATGACACTCGATGTATTTCAATGCATAAACCCCGCAATCGCTCTTTGACCTATTCAACTCAGACAGCACCTTCATTTCTATGATTTCATATTGTGTCAAAAGAGATGGTTTTCCATTCACCTTTGCATTAATTTATTTCAAAATCCTTGGGATGCAGTTTGCGAAACACTCGACATACCTTCTATTTTTGTGTCCAGCACAGTCGAAGACTTCAACAGTTCTTAAGACGAAGTTAACGCAAACAGAAATCCAGTGGTTGCCGTTGACGAAAATCGGAGCGTATATCCTGTCAACATCTGTACCCCATTGTTTACCTGTCTTTAAGTGAGAAGGAAACTCACCATTAGCATAATCGAGAAGTCTACTATCCCATTTGTGCTGACGCTTTGTTTTCAAGTACTTGGTGTATTCCACTTTGATTGTCTCACTGAACAAGCAATTCATGAAACCCACAAGGTCTGACTGCATTCGCCCTAAAGATGTTTTCTCCCGAAATAAATACATCATCGCATCAATTTCCTTGAAAACAAATAAAAGTTAAGTTTAAATTTGAACATGGTAAAATAATGAACAATTTAAGTATTGAGAAAAATCAAGTTTATACTTACTTGATTGTGCAACCACTTGTTGTGAGAAATGACACGATCAAGTAAATCTAAATTAATTACCGATGGACCCAACTGGAGTTTCTCGTGACTGTGAAACAAATAGTAATTTGTAAGGTCAAAAATTTAAAAGCTGGACAATTGTAAATATATGTCTAATTTAGAATAAAAATTAGAAGACGTACCCAAGATTCCTTTACCATGCTTCCAAAGCATTCCATCTAACATCGGATACGAAAATCAAATCAGCATCATCGTCATACTTTCCCGCATCTATTGTAGGATCAGCTTCGGGTACACATGATTTTTGCGAAAGATGTCCTACACTTTTCTCTAAGAAATCTTGAGTGCTCAATAAATCTTGACTGTCAATATTAAGGTCTATGGCACCCGATTTGGTGAACAAATCATCGTAAACAAAGTTGTCTTCCTGTCAATGGAAAGATCAAACAAAGTTTAATGTTTACAAAAAAAAACATCCAAACAAAGTTTAATGTTTACAATACAATACATAAGTTCACCAAGACAATTACAATACATAAGTTTACAATTAGCCGTATATTTTCAAAAAATTACATAGCCGAATGTTTAAAAAAAAAAATACATAGCCGATTTCCAAAACAAGTTTTACCAAGTTACTTTTTACTTACCAAACTCTTTGGTTGAACGGATGGTGATTTTCCCTATGTCAAAAATAAGAATCAATACGTTGTTAAGGCACCATTACATATACAACACCAAAGCATATTTTTTTTTTTTGACTTACCACATCTTTTGGTTTAAATGATGGTGGTGTGGCTTGTGTCGAAGTTGATGCTAGAGTGGATAGTATCTCCTTCACTTCTGATACATCATCCTCCATCTTCTTCAATCGCTGGCCTATTTCTTCCTTAAAAGGTTTGAAAGAAGCTTCAAACATACCTTTAATGAATGACTTCATTTCTTCATTAAAACCATGAGTGGTTGCGGCTCGCTGACATAGGAGTTGCATTTTTCGAGTCTCTACACCATGATCAATGTGCTTTGTCTTCCTCTTCTTTGTGTTTGATGCTCCCACTTTTACATCTTGCTTCTTCTCGCTACTCTCTAACCCAGAAAATTGATTATCTCCATCACTTTCCTTTTCAACATGATCATCTTCATTTACAACCTCCTCTATCTTCTCTTCTTCAACATCATTAGTTTCAACATGACCCCACTCATGGTCTCTAAAATCGTAACCAGATCGCACCAAATCGTTTACTTTTTTGACTTCCACAACATTGATCTCATCAGGCCTAAAAAACTCTATATCATTGTATATGTCACAATTTCCTGACCTCGAGATGTATGGATAAACGATATCCTACCAAAAACACATTAACAAAAATTTTGGTTAAGCAATAGTAAAAACAGAATCATATTCAGACAATGACAATTAAAGAAGAATAGAGAAAAGAAATTGCTAACCTTTGGTCCAAACGATTGCTCTATGAAGATAATGTCTTGATAAGACACTTTTGCAGCTCCCTTCCAGTTAGAACATCTAGCACCGTTTGTGAATTCCTTGTTGATCTTTTCTCCCAACAATTCTCCAATCACTGGAATTGCTTCCATAACCCATACTTGAAGTGCAAAGGAGAAACCATTAAGGATATAACTGTTGGTCTTCTTCAACTCCTTTCTTGTGTCCATGATCGAGGTCACAAGATAGTCAAAAGAATGTAAACCCCAAGGATAAGCTCTCAACTTATCAAGATCCATCACCAACTTGATGTATGAGAGAGGGATCTTTTTCTTCTCGTCCTTAGCCATTACCAAACCAGCTATGACGCACACATATACAAATCTTAGCTTGTCATCAGGTTCCCACTTGGGAGCTTCTACTAGGTGCACATCCATCAGCATCTTAATGGTTATCTCCCCATCTCTCTTCAATAATCTAGCCCAAAAACCTTTGTCTTTCTTCCAACTTTCTTCTTTCCAAGATTTCAAATCAAAGCTGAAATCATCATTGCATTTGAGTCCAGTGACTGCATATATTCTTGTATCGAAAATCTCATTGGCTTCCTTCCAAACACAAACAAAAGCTCATGTTTCTTATATGTGAGCAACTGCCGAGACATAATGTTGTGTATCAAACACGCAGAGTATCCTAACCCATTCTCGTAGATGGCAAACACATTAGCAAACACAGGATCACTCTTCACTTTCTCATACTCGGTTGGCAAAGTATCCTTGATTCTTGTCATGATAGACATTCTGCAGCTATTGTTTATTTGTTTCACTTATGGTTCATCACCGTATTTGAAAAGGCGTTTAGGGTACTCCTTGCCAACGCCTGAACAATAGATTAAGACAAATTATATCAAACACAACTAAATAAGTTGATAGAAATAACTTTCATGAAAAGAATCACAACTATTCATGTCTTAATTAATTTTCAAAATATATAAAAGTACCTTCATTAATCATTTCGATCGATCCTGATTTTTCACACATGTAGAAGCTAGTCTTCGAAATGCACCTGAAATGTGAAAAAACAAACATATCACAATCAAAGAACCATGAAAGCAAACATGATGATGAATCAACTACTAAAGATAAAACTGAAACCTCATCATAGGATACAATTGTCTAGTAATCGTTAACACAACAACAAAACAAGAACATGAAGAAGAAATGTAAAATTCAGTCTTTTAAAACATAAAATTCAGATTTGTCTAGTAATCATTCACACAACATAAAATCCAGACTTTTAAAACTTACGATATGGAGATTTCTCCAAAGGAATGTAAACTTTTAAAATTAAAAACATATCACCAACTCAAGCTATCGAGATTGAAAAAATTCTTGACACAAACTAACCTACAATTAGATGAACCAAGACAAGCCTTCCAACAATTTCAATGCTCTCATCTCTCATAGCTCAATTTAGTAATATAAATTCAAAACCGATTAAGAAAATCAACATGCAACTCCTAAATCTATACACAATAAGAAATCTAAAGTGATTTACACTGTAATATGAAGGCGAATTTAAAATGATGTGAAGAGAAGCAAACGATATTGAACGATGGGAGCAAACAAAATCATGGGAGCAAATAAAAACATGAGTTGCAAGAATAAAAGGAAAACAAATCAGAAGGAGGGCGAATCAAGGAAGAAGCTTCGCCCAGATGAGAAAAGAATAATAAAAATATCGGAAAAAACAAGCCGAAGAAATTCTCCGTCAAAGCCGCCGTTGCTGTATTTGTTTCTTCTATATGATTTGGTAAAAACGTGAATTCGGAGTGAAAAGGGTTTTCATTCCTTTTGGGTGTAGAAAACTCTGGTTCGAGAAGAGGTTTCTACATACTCCATTTTTATTTTTTTTATTTGTTTGTGAATAATTTAAAATTAAATTTATTGTATTTTCGTAAATTAGATGGTTTAAAAAGTGAGGGTAAAACTGAGTTTTTATTATTATAAAACCTATTTAACCAAACCTAAAATATAAAGGAACATATGGACATTTTTTGAAAAAAACATTCTTTTTTTTCCAATTTCCCCGAAAAAAATCATAGGTAAATAGTGAATCATGTGTACCTAACTTTAAATCCATGTCCAAGATCTACACACTTACGTTAAGTTCATAAAAATGCTAGTTATGATAAATCTACTTTGACCTTTGTTGAACTTTTCATGTATATTTTCTAAATTTATAACTGCAGGTAGAATCATCAAATGGGTTAGGTATATGGAATTAAAGTTTTAAACATATCATTCAATAATTTTATGTTACATTTAAATTGGCAACAAAAGATTTTGTTTGGAGATGAATGAGTTGAATAATATTCGACCTGAACAACCTAATATGTTCAACTTTTTCAGTTTTAAGCAACCATTTGTAGCCTTATTTCTTTTTAAGCAATCATTTGCACCCTTATATAGCTGATTATTCGTTATATTTACTCCTTGTTTTCAGTCCGACCGCTGATCAAGTGCTTCTTCACCACTTTTTTTGGAACAATGGTAAGAAGCTTAATTTCTTCCCGAAGGTTAGTGACTATGCTGATGTACAGGAAACAAAGTAATATTAAAGATAACAACCTCAGTATCCTCCCTAGGAGCCGTTATTCTTGGTTCCAGTAGGAGTCCCTGTCCATATCAGAGCTCGCAGAGGCTTCAGTCCGAGTGGGCAGATCTTGGCATGAAAAACCCAATCCAACGCCATAGGCTCCTTTTACAAGAGTCTTTTTACTGCTACACAAAACCTGAAAGATATGAGAAATATTTAGTGATTAGACAAAAGAAAAAGGCACAAGTAAAAATTCCCCTCTCAATTTTTTATTTATTTATTCCAAGAGAGTCACTTTTTTCACTAATTGTGTTAACAATTTAAAGACTAGCTTAGCTGAACACCTGCAGGGAAGATGACCTGACGTATCACATCCAGCAGCTTTTCAATCTTATTACCATGAAGTTTTTTCTGTCTTACATATCTACGTAGGTCAGAAAGAGAAGTGATTTTAATATGATGTTGATGAGATTCTAAATCAGGAAAAGTTTCGTACATTACAAGCTCTATACTTGTGCTCATGAATCATGATCTTTGATTGAAAGGTATCAGAAATTAGATCCTAAAATTGCACCCCACTATTGTCCTGCGAAATCATGAATACTTGCTTGCAAATATTTCCTCGGTATATATTTTAGGCAACGCATAAGCAATCTGAATATCGGCAGAGCTTCGTGGCGGGATGAGCCACAAAGAGAAGCCATCGATGAAATCAATTCTCTCTCAAACAACGATGACGACGAATCTGCAAGTGGAATCCGAAGTACTGTGAAATTCAAGAACGACTCCCACCATTCCTAATTGCCGGTTATGCATCACAAAGTATGATACTTGATGAAGAAGCTTTGTTTGTGTCTCCGTTCGGCTAGGAAGAATCTGAAACCAACAACAACAACAACTCTAAGAAACCAAAGACTATCTAGTTACAACAATTCCCATCACGGTTACAATTATCACGGTTACGGTTAAATTTTTTGTTTAACCTTCCCTTTAACCGTTTATTAAACGGTTTATTAACCATACAATTCTGGTTGAAGCTGTTACAGTTATTTTATAATATGATACGATTGATATTATTTGATGATATAATAAAATTGATATTATTTATTTATCATATGATTCATATTAAATGCTATTAGTATATTTTATTACGTTTTTAAAACGGTTACGATTAACAAATTATGGTTTAACTATACGGTGAACCAAAGATTTTGATACGGTTATGGTTAATATAATTTAGGGTTTGTTGGCATTTTAGTACATTTTAGAAACATAATTAGGAGAATGATGATACAATCACTATTTATAATTGGGAAAAGAGGGAGGTGTGAGATAGAGGTAGCAAGAGAAAGGAAAGTGTGTGGGACATAGTGATTGAGAGTTATGGGAAGAAAGATGAGAGAGAGAGGGAAGGAAGAGAGTGGTTATGTGGGCCTAAAAGTTTTTTTTTACTTCTTTATTATATTCTATATAATCTAAAAACAAAAATACTAGCTAATTAAAATTGGTTTTCGAAAACTTTTCAGATATATAAAAATCTATGTTTTTTTCTTTACAATTTGATATGCATATTGTTTGATGATTTTATTAGATAATGTTAAATATTTTTCCACAAATTTTGTATCCGTACACTTTATTGAGTGTACAGATGTTTGTACACATTATTGAGTGTACAGATGTTTGTACACATTATCTAGTGTACTGATGTAATTTGTTTAATTTGTACATTTAATTATGTGCACACACATATGTGCACGTAATAAGATGTGTAGACACTTGTACACTTAAAATAGTGTACGGATAATATAATATATTAAAAATTATTAAAAAAATTCATATCAAATTGTAAAGAAAAAAATATATAATTTTATGTATCTAAGAAGTTGAATGACAAAAAAAGACAATATAAATAGGTGAATAGTGGTCAACGTTGTTTTTTCTAATTGTAAATAGTGAATGTATTGATTTACCAATTTTGTTTCAAAAACGTATCATTTCCCCCAAATAACTCTATAATTTAACTATATATTTACGGTTAACGGTTTTGATTTTTAACCATTTTATACGGTTATGGTCCAAAATATGATTACGATTTAATTTTGGTCATGCCTAGTTTTAACCATGTATAATACACACTTAGAGAACTGAGGCACTTCTGCGTCTTCGTCGACATGTATTAATTAGAGTTTATGTTGTCTTCTTTTTTCTTTCCAGCAACTGATGGGGATTCAGATTCACTTGCATGATGTATATACCTGGATTTTAATATCTTACGGTTGCATTTTTAAGAATATCTATTTTAAGAACGGTCTATTTTAATATCTTAAGACTCATTTTATATATATTTTGGATTCATTTTGGATTCATTTTCTTAAGTTCTTATTTTCTTCTGCTTACGGCTGTATTTTCTAACATAATCAGACTATCAAACTCAAAACAAAATAAACCGAACATACAAACGAAACCCTCACGACAATAAGGAGTTATACCTCTCTCTACTTATCTTCTTCCTCAGTTTTTGTTTTTTCTTTTCTCCTCTCTCTTAATAAGTTCTTGAAAGATGGGGTGTTTGCATCGGACCTATAGGTGCAGCTCGGCTGTAGCCTCCTACGGGTTGGAAGATAGAACAAGTGCGACAGCGACTATAACCACAGAAGCAACTAGAACCACAAGAGTAATGGTTGTACCATTGAGGCTACTTCCACGAGATAGTCTCCTATATATCACTTTGCCGGACTCGTCAGCTTCTTTATAAAGA